>NW_027176816.1:11490682-12090682 GCF_023349555.1 Cebidichthys violaceus
AGAGCTCACAAAATATTACTGTGGTTTCATTAAAGAAATTGTTTATTTAGTTCCTGTTTTTCACTTCAGGACCAATAAAGGCTCCTCTGAGTCAATACAGTTGCCTTTTCAGTGATGAGCCTTTTTTTGTCCACTTCTTATACACCATCAGAGACCATTTATATGCTGAGCTATAGGCTTAAATGTATTACTTCTGGTGTGTCTGAAATATTCAGAATTAGGCTTTTGGATTGTTGAGTTTTGATCAGTTTCATCTTTCCCTGATCATATAAACATATTTACATTTACTTCTTTCACATTTTTTAATAAACAAATTCCAACAGTAAAACATTGTAATATATCCTCCTAATAAGTGCTAATTCAATATTGTTTTGACATTTTGCAAAGTAGGTGTTTGAGAAATATCAAATGTTTTTCACTAAAACTGCTAATTAGGTTCTAGTGGGACAATAATAACGAGTTCTCTTGTACTCAAAATATCAAAATACAGAATAAATGCACAAAGGGACACATTTGGCAGGCAGTTACTGTAAAGCTCAAGTTGACAAAGGCAATGGAATTTATTTCCACCCTCCCTGCTGACCCATATAGCACTAAATAGTATATGTGACTATATTCCCCCTGCCAATGACAGACAGAGGTTTGCATTAAATGGAAGCTTTATATTAGTCATTCTTTGGAAAGGGTTCAGATTGACAGTTTAAGTGTTGTTTTACATGAATTTCTGCTCTCCCTGGAGGAGTTCCACCACTATTGGTTTCACATGGAGCGTTCCGGTGTCGTGTGATCCAACTGTGGGTTGAAGGGTCCTCTCATCCTGCCAAGAGATCCTGTCCGGGTGTAGCTCTGGTGTTAACAAATTGATCGTCTCCGAGGCGAGCTGTGACCCGACGCACTGCGAAAAGTCTGCAGGGTCAACAACCAAACTGCACATCTCCTCCGTCTCTGCCAGAAAACCACCGTAACGGGACAATTAATAAGCCAGCTCTGGTCAGAAGGAACTCTCCAGGCACTGAGACAGAGACTGACACACAGAAGCCGGCCCTGGCATTTACTTGGATACAGGTGCTCCGTGTCCCTTTTTGGCTTGTATTTACTGTTTTCGATCCAGCATTGCAGGATTGGTTGGAAGAGGTTTTATCCATGTAAACCTGGCATGGAAAACAATTAACGAACAAGCCACTTCTCATAATAACTAGAATGAAAGCTGAACTGCTTTGCAGGAATAGAGATGATTGTTATGCACTGAGCAGAAATACATAATAATTACATTCAATGACATAGAAAAAGAAGAAACTGTAGTGGAGGTCAGCTGACACATATGAGTCTGAAACAAGATATCTGGCCTTCACTTCACCTGTGTTGTAAAGATCACACACATACTCGATGTTACACATATTATCGTACACATAATATGCAAAACTAAACATCAGAAGCACAGTCATAAAAGGAAAAGTTACTCCTCCAGTGTTGTCCGTTGTCGATGGTGAAGGTTCCTACCTGACAATGTTGAGCAATCATTAAATTACATTTTTTTGCACACTTTTCATAGCTTACCAGTTCTTAATTTAAAAGTGATTCCTCACCATAAAATACTGTAGGCACAGTGGTCACGCTGCCTAACAAAAACACACTTTTTAATAATTTTTTCACGTGAAAATTTGTCAAATTGAATGATAATGACTAAAGATATATTTTCAATAAGCCATATATATTCATCCCTGGGCATCTGATTCATTCAGAGACTTCAGAGTGTTTGAATCGAGGTTAGCTGATACAGTCAAGTCAGTAAAATTGTTTATTCATTCATTCACTTGTTATTGGCCAATCTGCCCCCTTGTGGCTATTAACAGGGAAGTTTGTGTCTTGGGGCGACTGAAAAAGGGTTACTATCACACTACAAGATAAAACTTGCATTGATTTGCACTGTTCTGTACCATTTCATATGACTAGCATATATATTAACTGCAGGCAAACGGTTCTTGAAATAAATTATTTTTCACCCTTATTTCTTTATTTATGAACTGTCCCACCAATGACAACACTTTTCTCTATTTCTTCCAGCTTAATGAACCACATGTTAAATTTGACTAATTATGACTTTCTTTGCTCAAAGGCATCTGGTATATTTTCTATGGTTACTCAACGCTGTTCTGTCCATACTGTGGTGATGACTGTGGGTGACTGACACCCTACACTCGCGGTTTGTTTCGTTCAGCTCGGGATACATTTCTCTCTGACTTTCACTTGTTTGTCGGAGAACATTATGCTGCGCTCTGCCATTTTCTCCCAACTGCACTAGCGAAGGTCACGCCAGAGTTTTCTCATTATGTTGTCGCCACCTGACAGTAAATGTTACCCGTATTGATGCTGTGGCTGACTATGGTGTGTGTGTATGCACTGTGTGGGAGTGTGTTAAAGCTGAGAAGTACAGACACAGCACCACCTGGAACAAACTACGACAGTACACTGTTTGTGTTTTTGTGCATAAACTCACAACAGCCTTTTCCTCCTTTATTGTGATTTCTTCAAAGCCGATAACTTTCACCCTTTTCCATTTGCTTTGCTACGGAACATTACACTGATTTACTGCTCTCTGCTTCACCCTTCAATGTGGTTTATTCAAAGATGATGGATGAAAAAAAAAGGGTTGTTTTTCTTGCTGGAATCCCAAACAAGGAACTACAACAGTCAGCACCAAACAGACTCTTGAAACTCTTGTAAATTCCAAATAAATGACTTTATCTGAGTAAAAGACAGTGACAACATGCAGATATTTGATTCAAACTCAAATCACTAATTTATTCATAAAACACTGTGTTTGTTAGCTGACGGAGGCGAGTAGAGCGACAGTTTCCTCTGGATGACACAGTTTAATTTCCAGCACAGTTGTGCTCCTGCAGTCATTTGGACTCAGTGGGGGGTTTGGCACAGCGAAAGACACTCAAATGGGATGTTTTTGTTATCAGCATGAAATTAGGGAAAAATGGAATTTTTGAATTTAGGTCACTTTAGTCGATGTGTTCAAAGGTTTGCGAGCAGTTTTTTTTTCTCCAAAAGCTTCAAAAGGAGCTGCAGCTTCTGCTCCTGTTATCGGGGAGACTTGTCTGATTTTGAACATGAATCCTATAACGAGCTGTTCCAGCATGGGCGAACAAAAAACTCTCGTTCTCTCAAAGTCTCCACTTTTAGAAACGTATGACACATAAAGATAAAGATGCAGCATACAGACAACAGTTTTCATACACAGTAAAGTAAGTAACTGGAGCCGTAATATGGAGAGAATTGGAGGAAGAAAGGGAATAGAATGAACAGAAGCAAGATGAGAAAGTAGGATGTCAGAGAGACATACCCTACCATATCAGCTGTGAGTTGGTCCAATGCTAAGTTTATTGTTTGTCACAAAAAGACAAAGAGGTTTCAGGCTCTGAGCTGAAGCGGTACAGTGGGTCTATATTTCATCCCCTGAAAGCGGCACGTACCTGTCACAGATATTTTACAGCTTTCAGTAGGTGTGAAATAACTCTTTTCATGGTCTTTTACTAAAATCCACAGAGTTACTCACTAAAATAGAACTTGCATTCAAAAGTCCACAAACCACACACTGTACTTTTAGAATGTTGAATCATATCTAGTAAAAATGAGCAGCTGTGTAAAAAATATTAGATACTTTCATTAAAAAATAGTCAAAGGCCTGTGGACATAAAAACTTTAGTAGTGGAGTCAAGGACTCCCTGGGAGATTTGAGAAAGAAACATATAATCACTGAGCTAAAAACTCTGGTGTGTGCCGGAACTACAATTTACACTTTACACAGAGAAAAAGGCAGTTTAAAGTGATTCACGATGGGATTCTGGCTCAACTTATAATTAATTGAACAAATTTTCTTGGAATTTACTACAGCTCTGATTCTTCCACGGCAAAATGGTGATTGGTATTGTACTATGAAGAGTCATGACCTCATGCTAAAACAACAGAGAAAAAGTGATTTCTCAGAAACAAAATTTAATAATGATAATAATAATAATAATAATTTAATATTGTAACTGATGGCCGTAAAGTTGCATGCTGTGTTGAGGCCATAGTTACTAAAATCCAACCCACTGTATGCTATCTGCCCAGCACCAATTTAAATATGTAAAACAACCTGATGAAGACAGGTTGTCCCAGTTTTCATTGTTCTTCACAAACATATTCATTTTCAAATTAGAGAGAAGTCATTTTCCAAGACTAACGTAGACCCCAACCGCCTTCAATCATCAATCAGATCTATCAATCAATGCAACGGTTTCAACCGTAGGAATACATGATGTTAAAAAAGAAGAATGCGAAAAAAAGGAAAAAACAGAAACTGCTCTTACCTACCTAACTACAAAGGCCTTGAATCAAACAAAACGGAAATTACAAGTGACAAATGCAAGGCGTGTTTGTGCTGTGAAGTGAGCAGCTGTCAGCGAGCCCTGCAGCTCACTTTTGGTACAACACCTCCATGTTTCTGACGGCCTTGCTGACTGAGCAGTCTGTCTACGTGTCTCTGATTCTGTTTGACAGTCCTGTATGACAGTTAATGAGCAGAATAAAGGGAGGAGAGAGAGAGACAGAGAGAGGGGAAGAGAGAGAGCGAGGTAAATCCAGCAGAACATATTGTGGCTCAGCAGTTCTGTTGTCATCTGGCTCTGCCAAGGACAGGCTACGTATCCTTGCCGTCACACGGCAACCTCATAACTCCAGTCTCGCCCTTATTGATCAGATTCTCCCTGTATTGAGAAGCGTGTGTGTGTGTGTGTGTGTGTGTGTGTGTGTGTGCGTGCATGCATGCGTGTGTGTGCGTGCTCACTGAGTTTCATGACCTTCAGGCCTCCGCGGCCCAATTAAAACTCGGGATCTTGTTTCAGACATGGTCGCCTGGCATTCTGGGATTGACACCACTCGGTTCATGCATTAAACACCACACTTGATCAATGTCTCACACTAATGTAACGTCATCAAAAACAGGAATAAACCCATCTAACATAAGTCTGGTATGTTAAAAATAAGAGTTCATGTCCCCTCTCATTCTTAAGCATTAACTTTTTTAAATCTTAACTAAGAGTTTAAAGATGGAGACCGTGTGACAAAATGATCTCAGAGCTTCCAGCTAAACTGGCTCAGTTGTCTTACGGACATGACGAATGTGAGCGGCCTCCTTGATCTTTCTCCGTTCGTTCACTGACTCCTATTCATAAGGCCCAGCAATGAAACCTGAGCCATTTCCATTCGGGTGATGAAGGGCACCTGATAAGGGCACCTCAAATTGGAATGATTTTCAAACATAATTTGTCAAAAATCAAGCATCACGAACTTCCATGCTCAAAACAAACACACCTTAGTCGTGCTTTAGTTGTCACCAGCAGATATAGAAGAGAAAACAGCATTTTCATCTTCAATTCCCACAGGATTTCGTGAGATTATGATTGGTGGACCTCAGGCCCACTTTAGTACATTTTAAAGTGAAATGCTATTTGTGAGCAACATTAAGAGGTCAGCTCTAGGAGGAGCTTTGTGCTCTTGTAAACAATTTTGTGCTCTAGTAAGTTTTTATTTAATAATTGACACAGTGGGTGTATATGAATGCTGATGACACAGCAAAAAGTAACACCCACAAAGCACAGTAAAGGAGACGGGGTCAGTGTTTTAAGACAGGTCTGGTGGGTTGCCGACATTTTTGCAGCAATCCTTTTGGTAGGAAATATAAAGTGTGGAGTGAGGTAGTCTCTATTTATATCCCTCTGTCCCATTTACTGCCCATTCTGAGTGTAAGCAGCACAAATTAATCCTTTTATTACACACGCAGCATGGAATAGCCTACTGCTGCTGCTGCTGTTAGTAGAGCAAAAATATGGCTGGTTGGGGGAAATACTATTTAAAAGTGAGGAGGGAAGACAGAATTAGACAGAGATGTACTTCTGTCAGGTGTAAAGAAAAAATGAAAATTAATTTAGAAAATGTGTACTTTAGGATTTTAATCTGAGAGCAGTGGAAGTGGGATGAGGGTTCGGTTGCTATAGAAACAGACAACTAAGCATCCAAATTACTACATGAAAGACAAGTTCCAGAGTTACTGAAAATATAATTACATTAGTAATTATTGGTTATTACATCACGTAACAGAAATTACTACAAATACTTCATATCGTATCAATTCACCCTATCACCTGTTGGACTTGCTTCATAATGAGGAGAAGTTTGAATATATGTGTTTGTCTTATCTATATGTAATTCTTTTTTTAGAGCTATATCCTCTAGGATGTAAAATTTTTTGTGATCCATTGATTATTGGCATTGATAATTATCGACAAAGTACTTCCTGTTTCTAACTATATGTGACTGGAGAAGATACCATGCTCAGCTCTCTGCTATCACTGTCAGTGCTGCAGAAAAACTCACACACACACACACACACACACACACACACACACTCACACACACACACACACACACACACACACACACACACACACACACACACAGTCGGTGATCAGTGGTCAGTCCTCCCCTGGGGGGAAGAGTGTTCTCAGAGCTCTGGTGGAAGATTTACATCCCGCTACACTCAACTGCCCAAGAATAAACTGTGTGTGTGAATGTGTGTGTTTGTATGTGAGCGTGTGTGAGCTTGTGTGTGTGAGTGTGTGTTTTTCATCTGTACCAATGCAGATGAAGACCTTTTTTTTCCTCACATAATCTGTTCATTTGAATTTTGTCCTTGTAAAATGACAAATTGCTGTCCAGAGCCCGCCAGAAATATGGACTTTTTAAAATAGAAACTGTACAGACATTCTTGACCTTTTATATACATATATATATACATATATATATATATATATATATATATATATATATACATATATATATATATATACATATATATATATATATACATATATATATATATATATATATATATATATATATATATATATATATATATATATATATATATATATACGGGTATTGTAAAACCCACTAATATTGCCTTGTGATCTTCAGTGAGCTGCCAAGATTACTGTATGTATTTTTTCTGTTCTGGTTTTGAACTTTTCTGTCTTGGTTCAGTTTTAAAGAATTAATGGAACTGTGAAGCTTTTAGAGGACATCTGTAAAAGTACATTTAGCACAAAGTTTTAAGCCTCTCCCAAAGTTCTGTTAGTTCATCGAATATTATGGTTATTAATGCTTGTCTTTATGTTAATAAGGCTTAAGTTTTGTTTAGTGCTTCTGCCCTTGCACGTCCACATTTTGACTTCAATCATGTATATCGTTGGTCTTCCACTCAGGTGCATTTTAGAGTACATCCACATTACTCCGTTTTCGTTTGGAAACGCATATGTTTTGCTCCGTTTACACTGAGCGTCCACACTACGCCGGCGTTTCCGAGCACCGTAAACGGAGGAGTTTAGAAAAGATCCCGAAACCGGATACGTTTGAAAACTCCGGGTAGCGTATTCGTGTGGACGGACGGAAACGCATAAGTTTGGAAACGATGACGTAGACACCCGCGATCGACTACCAGGTTAATTTAACTCGGACAACTGATTACATGCATTGCTGACCTTGTTGTCTTTACTAGCAGCTGTTGTCCAGTTAAAGTCTGCATGTCTGCGGAGGAAACAGCTGTTATTGTAGTGATCAGTGAGCGGCGTGAGAGAGAGAGAGATCAGTGAGTGGAGAGAGGGAGAGAGAGAGAGAGAGAGAGTGACCCGCAGCGCTGTAACTAACGTTAAGTCTGAAAAATAAAACGTATTAAACTTTCCACGAACTGTATCTGTTTGAGTTTATAGAGGAAGATTTTAGAGAAGATCTTAAGTATCAAACACGTACTTACGATCATTAAAGACTACTTTATTACTCAGGTTGCTTAGTTGCAAAATACGACAATCTACTTCCTGTTTACATCGGCGCATGCCCAGTGTACGTGAAGAGTCACGTGATATTCGTTTCCAGGCGTGTGGTGTGGACGGAGATCATTTCGGAAACGATGGCTGAAACGCCGTGTGGACGGAGATCGTTCTCGTTTGAAATGTAGTATGGATGTATAGCTTCAGACTTTTGTGAGGCGGAAACATGTTCCTGCATTTTTCTGACTAACACAATGCTGCCTTTGTTTTTGTTGATCCCCTTGTGGGCCTGTTGGTTCACTTAATGAGAGTAATTATGAAATGACTCTTATTAAGGTGAAACAAGCCGCTCTGTAAACAAGGATCATAGATGGAGAGAGGAGAGGGGAGACTGGGCAAAGGAGGGTGAGGGCGGACACAGAAAAGAGAGAAGGAGAAAGTCAGGTGTGTTATACGAGGAGAATGTACAGATATACTCATACATGAGAGAGACTCCATGTCGATGCATCAAACTAAATTCTTTTTAAAACTAAAATTCTCAAAAGAGTGGGATTGGACTATAATTTACTAATTCCTCTGTAATCCTCATCCTCCTTATCTAACAACATGGTCGAGGCAAGTATGGGTGGAGGCCAACGGTCCTCTCCTTCAGCCAATATTCGCTAAACCACACCCATGTTAAGAGTGATCCAATCAGATCTGTAGGATGTGATATTAACTTTACTTTCAGTGTTTAAGTCTATTCAGTTAAAACTGACAGCAGCAAGCTTGCCTGTTTATGTCCTTTTCATGCGTCTTCACACTTGTTTATTCCTCTGTGTTTACACTCGCACCGACCGCTCTCTCGCTCTTTGGTTTTTGCTCTTTTCTGTTGCATTTGCATTCATTCGCCTCTGCTCCTGAGGCGACACAACACTGATAGGAGTTTCAATTAAAGTGCAGAAGAGATGGTCGAGGGCTGTTTTAAAAGTTCACCCTGCAGTGAGAGGGAAACTACTTCGACCCCCCACTGCTGCTCTGGATTATTCTTATTCCAAAATGTAGGGGAAAAAATGTAGCGTGTTTTCTCAGTTTGTTCGGTTCCATTTGTCATTTTGATGTCTCTTCTATGATTTACACAGATGAGGTATGACAAATGATATACCATCTACAGTATGTAAGAGACTGTCTATTTTAATATTGAAGTAGCGTTTTCACATCTACTCTATCATTTTCTGTTCTTTGTGATTATTGTTTCGTAAAGTAATGTTTTACAGACCGATTCAACCTGTAAACTCAAACACTGATGGGACTTTAGATTGGTAGATATTGATTCCTAATGTCCTAGGGTCAGATTGAACTCAGTGAGCAAGTACAGCAGGACGGGAAACACCTTAAAATGGATTTCCATTTGTGTGTGTGTGTGTGTGTGTGTGTGTGTGTGTGTGTGTCTGCAGGCATAAACATAAATGTGGGGAGAAAGAGAGGGTGAAGGATAGGTTTCCAAGTGTGGAGCAGGGCAATTCTTCCCTCTCTCCTCTCCTCTCTCCTCCATCCCACTGCTTTTTCTCCTTTGATCATTTCCACACCAGTCTCCATTTGTCAGAATTTGGCTGCTTTCATTTCAGCGTCTGAGCCGACCGAGGCAGCACCTGCAGTCAGTCAGCCAGTCAGGCAGTCAGGTAGCCACTCATTCTCTCAGACAGGCAGGACGTCATTTAAAGGTAGCAAAGTAATCATCCAGTCTGTGCTGTAAATCATCAGTCAGTAACGGAAATGTAATTGCTGCCTGGATTATGCTCTCTGGCAACAATTTTCTAGAGTTGGCAGTGTCTGTGTGCTGCTTGCAACTGGTGGACAGGTGGTCATTTCTATCAAAACCTGGGCTGTTGCAAATTAATTGTATATAAAAGTAATTTCTAGAGGACAGGTCATTTCCCAACATCCCTGACCTCTACTTCTACAGAATGATCTAGCATACTGTATGCCACAGTTATGATGAGATAGCCTATTGTATCTGAATGAAGACACAGTTTGACATTTTATCAGTCCCTGTGTAAGGTCGGTAAGTTCAGTATTGAGTGAACCAAGAACTCAGCACATAAACTTTAATAGCAGGTTAAGAAGTTTATTACAAAACTTGGTTTTAAGAATGGAGATAACAGCAGAGGGTGAGCTTTCTTAGGGCTGGTCCAGTGGCTGAATTGAGCTGAGTCTGACAGCACAAGACTGAGAATGGCCGACGGAGCACAAGAAAGAGTTTAAACTCTCAGACAAGAATACAGAATTCCAACAAAAACCCACTTCTGAGGCCTGAGAATGTAGTCGCAACGATCCGGTGAACACTTTTGAGGCACGCCATGTGTTGATATCCTGCAGCAGTTGATTAGATGATGAGACTCAGGTGTGCCACCTGCCAGAGCTCAGGAGCAGGAGAAGCCACACCCACACACCAGACAGGGACACACACAGAAAATAAAAAGGAAGGCTGGAGGAGAGGCAGAGATCATGACTAAGGTGGTAGAATGTTGGATATTTAGTCAACTTTGCCAGCCGGTCAGAAAAGTGGTAAGCCATTCAGCAAGGCAGACACCTGCAGCCACATTGTAGGAATGTCACCTTGTAAGAAAGTCAGCCAGCAGCGTTGTCGGCCAATAAGTCAATAAGTGAGCCGGTCTTCTGGCCAGCTAGCTCAACTGTCAGTTGAAATGACAGCCACTCAGTCAGCCAAGAAACCAGCTCTCAAAGTTAGCTTTGTCACACAATGAGCTAATAAGATAATCGCTCAGTGAAATAAACTAGCCAATAAGACAATAGACAGCAAGTCAAGCGCTAGTAGGCATGCCGCCCAGCAGGTAAGCGAGGCAGAGAGACCATAAGCTAACAAATAAGACAGGCAGACAGATTTTCCAAAATCTAATTTCTGTTCTCGCATTTTCTTTTGTGGGGACATGATTTGACTGGGAGAAGAGATGATTAGGCATTATACATCTCAATCAGTGTCTGTTGCTGCTGTTATGTGTGTTTGTGTGTGTGAGAGAGATTGTTTGTGTATATTTATATATAGGCCTATTGTATGTGATTGCAACCGCTATAGATGCAGGCATCTGTGTGTGTGTGTGTGTGTGTGTGTGTGTGTGTTTGCATAGTTCATCATTAACACTCCGTTACACACTGAGGTGTTGATGGTATCTCTAACCGCTGAAAACACTGTGAGCCTCTCCTCACACAGAGAGGTAAATGTAGACAGGTGTGTGGTTGTCATCCCACTGTTCATGTGGAATAGCACATCTGCTGGAGTCACTTTCAGCACAGAGAGGAACATGCATGACGATAACCACAAAGACACACACACACACACACACACACACACACACACACACACACACACACACACACACACACACACACACACACACACACACACACACACACACAAACAAACAGTATACACGATCTGCATATATCAATAAAAGGCAAGCAATACACATGAGACAATGTCTACATATCAAACTCATAAATTAAAAAAAATCTTTCCACACAAACACACACACACACACACACACACAACGATTAAATGACAGAACAGTGGTTGTCATTTACAGCCTCCATCTGCTGAGAATGCATCAGAAGGTTCCGAAGATATTGGCTAAAGACATAAATAGATGAAGAGGTACATTAGACATCTGGCTGACAGGCTATTATTGCTGCAAACTACAGTAATGTGTACAGTGTGTGTGTGTGTGTGTGTGTGTGTGTGTGTGTGTGTGTGTGTGCCTGTGCGTAGACAGGCACCTGGGTATTGTAGAATACAGTTAGTGCTCCAAGTCTCCAACCTCTCTGGCTGTAAATCAAACCGCAACCATCAAGCACCTGATGTGATGGGCCTACGCTGCATCCCACTGAACGTGATATTAATAAGAAATGTTATCGTAGCTGTGGTGACGCTGAAGACACTGTCCATTATTTCATTCTTTTCTATTCTATTAGATTAAAAAGCCTTTTTTGCAGCCAGTTTCTTCTATCCGCAATACCCTTCTCTATTACTTTCACATTTGGGAACTTTATTTAAATCCAGGTCAGTGTTTGTGGCCTTTACTCAGCACCATGTGGTATCGTTACAAAGTAATTTGCAGCAAAGCCTCTTACACTGCACTGCCTTACAATAGCTGCCATCAGTACACGTGCTGTTGGTACAGTATGTGTGTTTAGACGTTTACCGTGTGCATAACTGTGTGTACTATACATGGTGGCATGAAACCTCATAGTGCCTCCAAGTCTGTGTGTGTGTGTGTGTGTGTGTGTGTTGGTGTGAACGAGCATGAGTATTACAGTGAATGGCAAAGCTGTGCTGGTGTGCTGCTACTTCCTGATTGCATAACAAAGCTTTATCTCTATCAAGTGCTTACATACTGTAATAATACGTTGCACAATATTAGCACATTGTGATTTTACTGTATTTCTTTTCATCTACTGATTATAACTTTGCATCTCTGGCGTTGAATTACTGCTAACATAGAGTTAATCATCTTTATGTTTTATCAGCATGAATCCATATGCTTAAATTATAGAGGTGGGTCAATCTTGAAAGAACCCATGCTGTGATTTTGCATAAGAAAGAACTGATTTTACACATATCGTGTTTATCGTATTATTTTGTTTGTAGTTTAGATCTTCTTCTTCCTATTTTTCTCTTCCATTAAATTACAATTTCCTCCATTACCACAGTATTATAACTACCAACTGTAAAATAAGAGATTATGTACTTTTGAGCTTGAATGTGTGAAACAATCACAGCTGTACATCTCTGCAGGAAGGGTGGAGGTATGAGGGCATCATCATCTCCTACAGGATAGATCAGATGTATCAAATTGTGCCACAGAGAGCTGAGGCGACAAGAGCCTGATTTCATAGATTATTTCCTCTTCCTCTCGCGTAAATCTGTGAAATCACCTGGTGTAGTCTTTGGTTTGATTGAAAAAGTAAACTACAGCCCTCAGAGCTCCACAAAAACCTCTGCCTCTGAATGACAAGTACTTGAATCATTTCTTACGTATGGCACAACAACAAAAAATACATGGTGTGGTATTATACAGAACAAACTTATCGCTCAGAAAATAGCTTGCTGAGCTGCATTCAGTATGTTTGCATGTACCCAGTTGACCCGGTGCCCATAGTAGCTGCAATTAGCAGGGTGTGCTTGTGTTAAAAAAAATTGTATACATATTCATCCCGGAAGGGGACATTTTTCTCTGCATTTGACCCATCCCTGTATATAGCATACCTGCAAACTCATAAGAGGTGAAAAAGATGACAAGTACCCAAACCCGAAACCCTGTCTGGGGGTGTGGGGGCCTGTTCCCGGAGAATTTTATTTTAAACAGGATTTTTAAAATGTAGCATTCTGAAAATTAAGTGATAAGACATTTACTTTAAGCAAAATACTAATGTATTATTCAGTTATTAATCAGTATTTCGGCTCTAGTTGATCAATATTATTATTATTAACCTTTATTTAGACAAAATCCAAATCAAATCAACTGATAGAGGAGCACTGGCAGTGGCATTATAATATTCAGTAACATCTCACATATTACCAGCACTTCAACAAAAGGAAACTCAACGGCTGGGAAATATTCATGTGACAACAGAGGGAAGAACTAGGAAAGAGGTAACAACAGTGTGACTGAGCGGAGATACGAGACATGATTCAGAAAGTGACCTCCTGTTCAAAAGATGAGTTTCTTGCCTGAGCTGAGGAGTGACTCTGCGGTTCCGAGACAAATGGGAAAGTCTCTGAAGGTTAGCAGAAAGGGAAGAGACTCAGTCCTGCAACCAGCTTCAGGTCGGAAGGGAAGAGGATGCTGGGATTGTAACTCCACCATCAGCATTTCCCCTGCCTAAAAAATCTTAAACCCAGAGACTGTTAGTTCTGTTAGTTGATGTAACACAGAATAGTGCTCCATTAACCCAACAACATGCAGGTCAAACTGTCCCTATATCTTTGGAGAAATAAAAGTAGGTAATGGTAGCTATGTAAGTAGATAGTAACTTAGTAAACTAGTCTGCTGACTTTCCATAAACATGAATGTCATACATGTGTATTTAATTCATGCTTTTATAACCCTTTTTGTATTCATGCTATTAGCTAGTCTGTGCACTGAGCAACTGTAGCAGCTGAATGAAAAAGGGTATGAGGAAAGGAACATTTAAAAAAGGAGACAGGAGAGAAGAGAGGACAGAAACTAGTGGGAAAGAAGAGGATACGCGCTAAAGAAAACAAGTATACGTTGAAAAATATGAACGTTGTAGTTTAATTGAATGAATTCAGTTTCCTTTTTTTATGTAGCCTGCTCTTGTTTTAGTCAAGCTAGTTAGCTAGCTAACTCGTAGCATAACAAGGTTTGAAAGAAAGGGGTGAGGAAAACAATCAGCTAATAGGAGACCGGGAAGAGACAAAAGAGGGAGAGAGGATGAGGCAGGCAGAATTTCAATTAATTAATTAAATCGCCATTGGTGAAACCACAGTTTTCCTGTCTGACACGTTTAGTCACTTTCTGTCAATGAAATGTTGAGACAAGCAGAGAGAACTAACAAAAACCTAGCACCTTATTGAGTTAACAATATGCCAACCAAACTTTTACAGTATCTATTATTTTGTATGTGTTTATCAAACTAGCCGAGTTAACCCTTTGTTGGTAGCTAGCTAGTCTGCTGACCTTCTAAGATCACAAATTAATGAAAAATTACCATTTTTTTAAAGTTTACTTAGCAAACTGTGCTGAGATACGGAGGGTAAAGAAAAGGAAATAAAAAAGGAGACAGAGAAACAGAGAAGACTGGGAGAGAACAGAAAATTATGAGAGGCGAGGTGGAGAGAACGGAGAAAGAGAGAGGAGGCAGATGGAAATAAATGGGCCGTACAAAAGCAATTCTGTCAACAGCCCAGAGTGGGAAGACATGGAGGCATAGAGGAGGAATAGAGGAGGAGGAGGAAATAGATGTTTATTTTAGGTCCACCAATAACCTAAATAGACTTGTTTTGCTACAGGTCTAGGTGGGAGGTGGGATAAGGAATGCACCCGACTGGGAGGGAACAAGATTAGGTGAATCCTACCCAAACCTCTGTTTGCTCAGTGTATCAACTGGAAGAGAAGGATGCTAGGCTAACATCAATAAAAAACTGAAAGCACCTCCTCTGGGGATTTTGTGGGATTGCAAATGAAAAACTGAGAGAAATGGGGTGCAACCCACACCGTCCTCCTTGCTCCTCAGTGCAGCAACTCAAAACTGGTTCAATAGTCAACCCATCAGCTACAGTATAATGCTCCATGACATTCAATATACAATATTTAATCTCAAAATGTAGTCTCTTAATTGATAACTTTAAAGCCTAAAATGGCCACCATAGTGAACAGTCTTACCTGAGTAAGATGATGTAACATCCTCACCCTATTTTCCCTTTTCTGTCACCTGCCCTTTCTAATCGTCTGTCCTTGTCTTTGTCACTTACGGATGATTGGCAGGCCAGCTTTATCCCTCTCTTCCACAATCAGACAGTAAATTGAGGGTTATAATGGGGCTGGGTGAAATCACTTTGACTGAACAAGCATTTGTATTGGGTCATTAAAAGGCTGGGTTGCGACAGTGATAAATGTCCCCAGTGCAATGCAGAGGCGAAGTGTGTAAACACACAGAGAGAGAGATTGTTCCTATTATTCGGGTTGTCGCCTACATCGGCCTTAGTTTCTCACAACAATTAGCAATGGTGTATTCCCGAAGATGAAAATGAGTATCCCCAGCGCTCTCATTTCTGTGTCTTCCTCTTCTCTCCCATTCCCTCTATATTTTTCTTTCTTGTATCTATTCATTTGGTGTTTCTTTCTCACACTCCTCTCTGTCTTATTGATCAGAGTGACGTTGAATATCGGAGGGTTTTTTTTTTTCAGCTTTGATTGGGATTGGACCAAAATGAGCTTTTGAAAACCAAAGCCTACATTGTTGTAATTAAACTGCCAATCTGTCTGCCAAAAATGTTTTTTTATGGATAAAAATGTTCCCATTTGATACACTATTTACAAATGTCATTCCATATGTGTCAAAAGACTCACCCACAATGCAGCTTCTGTATGACATCGAGACTGGGTCTGATCAGATCAGATCTGGAAACATTTGATGTCCTCTTGAATTGAGCCAAAAATGATCTAGACTATGTAGAGAAGCATGTATGTAGTAGATAAACATGCATATGTAGCAAACTAAACACACTTTCTATGAAATAAGACATTTTTTTTAAAAAGATGGGCAATAGTTAGACCAAAGGTATGGTCAAAATTATTAGTACAGGAACAAGAAAACTGTTTTCAAAAAAGTATAGTTTCCTAGTTCCTTAGTCTGAATAATTAAAAGTGAAAAGAGTCAAATATATAACAGTTTTCACAACAGTATATTAATAGTTACTTAAAATGGTGTACACAGTATCCACAGACACAATGGCCATCTTGGTTGGTACAAAACAGGTCATAGAACAACTAAATGAACCAACTAAATGAACCAATCACAATTAAACTAAACAGCTACAACCAAAACAGATAATGTTTCCACAAGGAGTAAATGAAAGCTGCTTGTAACTATTGGTTTGGTCACAGATGTCCCAAAAAGCTTGATGTAACAATGTCAGTGAAACGAAAACTGCTATGGAACTGTGCCAAAAGAGGTTGCTATAGCAACAGAACAACCTACTGACACTAGATGTTTGGCTCACCCTGTCAGGGTTCATTTCACACTAATGACCGCCTTGCTACTTATACAATAAATCAAGACTTTGACACAAAATATTCCTAAAAAATATATATTTTATCGATTGGGAAAGTATTTTGTAAATTACTTCATTGCTTCGGCTAAAAAGATAGTCCTCTTGCTTTCTACGGTCTGTTATTCATAGCAACGGTCTGCGATACAGAAATGTTGAATGCCATAATTGACCAATCAGAATCGAGTATCAACACAAAAAAATCAGCAATATATAAAACCGATTTTGCTGTGAGTGCCTCTCTCTTTCTCTTCCATCCTCCTTTCCCCATCATCAGTTTCTGTCAGCTTTATGTCTCTTATCCTGTTTTCTTCAATGTCTCCGCTGGGTGAATCAGAGAAGCTTTGAGGTTTTTGTTGAGTCACCCCCTCTCCCCTTCAAACGCACACATGCACCACACAGCAACTCACACTTTGCACACGACCCCTGTGTAGCTGTGTGTGCACAATGATCGTGTCTTTCATTTGTTTGAAATACCCTTTCATACCCTGTGTTGGTATGAAAATGTGTACTGTCGCCTACCTTTGTGACTGAAGGATGTATGGTCTCTTTTTTGTGAGACGGTACACACTTTTTGGTGTGCACTGTGCCGTCAGTAAAACCATCATGGAAACATCACTCCCGTCCCTCAAACCAACTGTTGTAAATTTTTGCAACCAGAAAATTTTGACCAACAAGAGCGTTTCTGTGACAGGTTAAAAAAAACAACAGACAACAATGGACGGTCGCCTGAGGTCCACTTCCCTTTCGAGAGTGTAAATAGAAATAATGAAAAAGGTGGGATTCAACAAAAGAAAAAAAAGAGAACATTGGGGGGAGCGAGGCCATGGTCAGTGCCGACTGAAAAGATAATAGAAAGTCAGAGACAGAGAGACAATGAAGAGAGGAGCGACTGAGCAAAGAGAAGGAGCTGTGATGGAGAAAAAAAGTTTATAGAGAGAAAGATTGCGAAGGAGAAAGAATAGAAAAAGTAGTCTGTCCGCAAGAAGAATATCTTTTAGTGAATGGAGAGGCAGTCTGGAACATTGTGACACTGGAGGACAGTAAATCAACATTTCCAATTTCGGTGTGCACTAACCATTTAAAGTTGGTAATACACCGAGCCTACTCATTCAATCAATGCTAGCATAGACAATATAGTACAATAGAATAGTGACTATCATCTCCATGGCCTATGTGTAACTTCAACACTGGAGATTGTAGTTCTTTCAACCACGTACTGTAGGTGATCTTTCTCTAACCTAACCAGACAGATCAGAAATACTCATATGAGGCATTAAGTTGACCTATTTCATCAAAGAGTGGAATAGAAGAGAAAAATCCTAAATGCGTGTAAGTACATGATACTGTACATGAGATACACTACTGTAGAACACTAGTAAAGTCAATAAGTTTGGGTGTAAAAAAAAGGGGGTAAAAGTGCTCATAAAAGTGATATGCGTGCACGGCTGTTTGAATTGCATGCGCAGGAACTCTACATACACACTTACATGGCTGTGATTTCTGCATCTACAGGACACACCTGTCCTCGACCAACCTGCTGACCAAGATAGAGGACAGCATCTTTCTTAAACATTTGGCAGGATTGAGTGTTAGAGATGCAGTTGACAGGCATTTGAAAACCTCTGTCAGTCTTGTGACTAACCCAGTGTCATGTCAGATATGCCCTGCTGTTTGAAACATCTCCCAATACTTTATTTACTTACCTCTGAAAGGTAGCAGGAGCATACAATTGGCTTCCCCTTCAATTGTTTGTTTGTGCCTCCTGCTTGAAGTGTGCACTCAGTGAATATTGTCTAGGTGTGCGTGGATATGTCTTATTTTCTGCCTGAAGTGTATGTGTGCATACACTTCAGGCACACATGAAGCTTTGACACAGTAGAAATGGGTTTGTATGTGTGTGTGTGTGTGTGTGTGTGTGGTCGGTCTTGCCGCAGCCTGTTATTTTCCATTTTAATTTGTTGATGCCTGTGGTCTTTTCATGGCTTTCAGAAGCTACCAGTGAATGAATCAGTAATTATTTTTGCTGGTTTTTAAATGTTGTTTCTGCTGCTGGTTCTCTGGCAATGAGAAGATAATTGAATTTGTTAGAATACAGTGACAATTACCAGGCTGACTTCTCCTGTAGTGCTTATTCATTTACAATAATGCATTCAATAAAGTAAGATATTTTTCTCATTTAATATTGGGGTGTCATCAACCAACGGCGCTTATTACATTCACTCTGCTCCTGCAGCAGAAAAATATCAATATTAGAGCGTAATTGTGTTCAGCAATGAATTTGTAATATACATTTTGAAATAACACCCACACAAACTGTAGTAGAAAGTCAGAAAGGTTTCATTAGAGTTTGTTTACTTGCCAAAATAAATTGATAGTAGTTAAAACATTTAGGTTCTATGTCTCAAGCGATAGAAACATGTTACACTTGCCCCCCTTAGTTATCATTGCTAAGCCTGTCTAGCTGTCCATTCTGAGGTCTACAATAACAATGGTGGCAGATGTGCAACTCCAAATTTTGGGGAAAATTTGAAACAGTTGTTCGACTTCAACAGGCTTCTCATTTCTAGCCTGCAATCATTAATTGTGTTGGCTAAAAGATATTGTTAGCAGGAAGCTAATGTCTCAGTTCGTTGACTTTTTAATGTTTTAAGTTGATTTGGCTTATAACGAAAATCCTCCAAAGGTTTTTTTTGTCATATTATGTATTTTATCAATATCTTGTATGCAGAGATGGGCATAAATACATCAAAATGTATTTTGATACAAAATACAAAATATCCCTCAAATACATGTATTAAAATAAAATACAAAATACTGGTGCCAGAAAATGTAACAAAATACAATACATGTACAATACATTGTATTTAAAATATAGGAAATACGTTTTTCTGGATTTTCCTTTTTCTCACAATTTGGTATAGCAGAGCATTCAGGTTTGGGCTATTTAATGTACACAACGCTCTGGTGAACCCCACAAAAAAGAAGAACAGTCACATGTCAGTGTAACTAAGCAAAGCTATTAAAAGACAACAAATTGATTGATTATGTGTATATATATATATATATATATATATATATTTGTATTAATGGGACTTAACAGCCCATAGACTCTTGTTGTATCAACAAGAAAGTATTCATCACATATGAATAGCATCACACATTAGGCCTATGTATACTATAAAAGCAAAATATAGAATTAAAACCAGTTGTACACAGGTAAAGAGCCTAAATTAATTACTGTACTGAGACATGTTGTCCACCTGACCAACTGTAGAATGTATGAAATAATAAAACTAAGAATACTTTCATAATATTCCTTTTAAATAAAATAAATTGGATATTTCATGTTTTTTTTAACAAATGGACATCTACTGTCATAGCCTGGCTAACTGTGAACTATATTATCTGACAGTAATTGATATGGCATTATGACATTCGCATTGAGAAGATACAGCATAACTTGTAATACAGTGCAAGATTAGATGGTCAGACGTCTCTTGATAAGGTTATCATGAACATACAAGCTCCCAATCTCCCTCTTCCTATAGCTAGCTACTCAACTGATAAGTTAACTTGCTAAACACTGGCTATGCACTAGCCTTGACAGCATGCTAGCGTCATTAGCATCGCTAGCTTGATATTATAACCATCACCATGTATATACAATAGGCTATGTAGCCAGACCCAGACATAAATTATACATCAAGCTAGTTGACATCTGTCACACTCAGATAAAATATTTACCTTGACAGACAATCCGTTGAACTTGAAGATCTGAAGACTGAACTCGTGAACTGTTTTTTGATTCATGGATAAAGTATTTTGAGTACTCCACTCTAAAATATTTTGTTACAAATTAAGTTAGATTTTTTATCGGCCCTATCAAATACAAATTACAAAATACTCAAAAGTAATTGAAATACGTTTTTCAAATACAAGTAATATAAATACTGCCCATCTCTGCTTGTATGTTGAATGTGTGCAGTTAATAGCTACATGTATCATATTGTGCTAAAAGACTGAGGATAAAGCTACATGCCCTAGGCAAAAAGTTAGCATCCTTACCAGTTGATGACCCATGTAGAAGAAATGGAATGAGAGAAACAACATTGTTCTAGTTTTGCAGTGTAGAGTGAGACAGTGTTGCAGGACAGAGCCACTAACATTAGCCCACAGTCCAATATGCTAGCACCCAGGACCGCATCCCAAACTCTGGGGAAAAACTACACAGTGGTTGTGCAGATCCTGAACTAAGCTTCTTTTTTATACATGACTTGTAACCCCAAAGAATAATGTACCATGAAATGCCTCTCGCCTGGGAAATAACGCTGGGTTACTGTTGTAGGCTACTTAGTAAGCTAGTTAGCTGAATATGCTAACATTTGCAGCTTACGCAAGAGCAGACAAACACATTGCTTATTCAATTCCTTATGCTTTGTCTTTTGCATTTCTGGTTTTGGGGGAGAGTTAAAAAAAAAGAAAACAGCATCCAAAATGCTTGTATATGGAGTAGTCTACTGCTTTACTTAAGTCCCATGCTTGAAGCTAACGCTTCAACGACGTGGAGAAATCCAGACACATTCCTGTCCTGCCTTACAGTTGCTAAGCAATAATATCAATAGCTGCTAATTTCACTCACAACATCTCTTTTTAAAACAATGTCCTGGTTACTCTTGATGATATAAGGATCTTGCGATCAATATTAAATAGTCAAACTGTTCCAATGTTTTTTTCAGTGTTGTAAGGACTTTTTTTCTCCCTCTCTTGCAGGGGTCCGATGGGTAGCCCCAAGCTTGGCATGCAACAAGGAGGCCACGGCGGAGGAGCAGGAATGGGAGGAATAGGTGGAGGTGGAATGGGAGGAATTGGAGGAGGAGGAATGGGAGGAATTGGGGGAGGAGGTATGGGAGGTATGGGAGGAGAAGGGATGAGAGGAGGAGGTATGGGATTAGGAATGGGCGGAGGTGGAGGAGTAGGATCCAGGGCTGGCGAGCCCTACCGCCTGGCCACTCACGAGACTCCGACCTCCCCTCGACATATGCAGTCAAGCCAGGGGCCCGGCATGGGGCATGGCCCAGGGTCAGGCCACGGGATGGGTCACGGTCCAGCGGGGTCCGGCATGGCAGGCCACGGGGGTCATCCAAGTCCTGGTCAGCACGCCTCCCGTCGAAACCTCCAAGTCGACTTTAGCGGCTCGGGCGGCTCCAGGACAGGCCGGTCTCCCTCTGTGTCTCCAGATCGCGGTGTGACGCCCACCTCGCCCTACTCGGTGCCGCAGATTGCACCGATGCCAAGCAGCAAACTGTGCCCGGTGTGCACCACCACAGAGCTGTCTAACCCACCGGCTGTACCCAACTACAACACCTGCACCCAGTGCAAGTCCACCGTCTGTAACCAGTGTGGATTCAACCCCAACCCGCACCTCACTGAGGTAGGTCATGTTTGACAAGGAGATGTATGTGTGAGTGTGTTCATCTGTGTGTGTTTGTGTTCATCTGTGTGTGTTTGTATGTGGAACGTTTTGACATTTTCCTTTTTTTCTCATGCCTGTCCTTACTTTGCCACTGTAAATTAGTGCAACAAGGGAAGAATGTTGTAGTTTACTGGTGGCATAAATGGAATCAATAATGAAAATAATGTTGATTTATAGTGAGGGACTAAGCATTTGGGTATGAATATAATTTAAACCTGGAGGTGGACTGAAGCCACAGTTGATTAATGTTTCAGCTTAAGATGATAAACAACAAGGGGAAGTTTATTCCAAAAGCATGCGACTGAAGTTTGAGTCTGGAAACCGGTCCAGCAGCGACAGACAGGATAAAGATTTTGTCTGGCCTGTTGCTCGAGTTGGCGAGGGAGGAGAGGGAAAGAGATGCTTTTGCTTTGGCTGTAGCTGCTTTTTTTTTTTTTTTTGCCAATGATGCACTTTTGACTTTAATGAGATTGAACTGAAGTGAGTGAATGAAGTGAACGAGTCAGTGCAGAGAAAGTGATGGAAGAAGTGAGAGGGATGGTTTGAGGCGACGGAGATGAATGAGGTCAGAGAGAGAGAGACAATTATTTCTTTGTGAAATCTAAGAAAATTCTAAGGGCACGGTTGAACTATTTATACATTTAGAAATGTAATTTAAAGAGTAAATATTTAGAGGAATAAGAGCAATAGAAACCATAGAAGTTGTGTGTGTGTGTGTGTGTGTGTGTGTGTGTGTGTGTATCGTGTATGTATGGCTTTGTACTCTAGGTCTTTGTCTGTATTTGTGATAGACAGTGAGTGTAAGGGCTCAGCAAGTGGCAGTAATTCCTCCCAGAGGCACTGACAGAATCTCTATTAATGTGCCGAGGCAAGACACACGGGTCGTGACAGTGTGTGTGTGTGTTTGTGTTCATTGTACTCCTCACAGGTATGATGTGAAGACAGGAAGTCAAACAATACAGTGTTTGGCACTGAGAAGTCAAAGACAAAAATGCGACTAAAGTTATTCAGAGATGGCTGGAGAGATAAAGAGGAGAGAGGAGGTTAGGAGGCCCTCTTTGATTGAGAGGAGGTTGACGCTTCCCCATTTGGTGACGGGTTCAAACTATCACCCCCGGTGTCAGTGTCATGGTGACAAATATTAAATCTCAGCCTCCCTGGGCAGACGGGAAAGACTTTAGACAGCAAACAGAACCAGAAGCACGAGGCCACGTCTAATATATTAGCCATGCTGGCACGCATTAATTCCCACTGATGTCAGGTCCAGGGCCATATCATTGGCAGACAGCACGATAAACACTCTGCTGGATTAAACAAACAACTGCAGTTGTGTTGTTGTGTCTCATTTTTCATTTGCTTTTGTGAGGGAGAACATTGGCACCTGAATCATACATGTGTTCAGTTTCCAGAAAACGTTAAAAAGTTAGCAGTTGATTTGAACACAAGTCTTAGTCATTCTCAGCACAGCATGTCACGACGGTTTTACTGGTTGTGAGTTCAAAGACTTCTACTGTATGTACAGTAAGGCAGCTTATGTCGGGCTCATGTGCGATCATCTTTAAGACCGAGTTTTGATCTCTGCTCAGGTACAGAGTGGTTCTGTGTGTGTGTGTGTGTGTGAGAGAGAGAGAGAGAGAGAGAGAGAGAGAGAGAGAGGGTAACAGGTTAATAATGGTGGATAAAGCTAATGAAGTGGAGGGAGGGAGGTGTTGATAAGCCTCTGAGTTAGGGATTTGACTTTGCTTGTGATAGATTAACAAACACACACACCACACACACACACACACACTCACACACACACACACACACACACACACACACACACTCACACACACACACACACACACACACACACACACACACACACACACACACACAGAGTCACACATACAGTTACCCTCACTTGGCTCAGCATAATTCATGCAAGAAGCCTGAGCAATAAATTGGTATGTTGATTAATTGAAGGAACCCACAGGGATTTCCTGTAGAGCAAAATGGAATACATAACATGAAATCCAACACAACAGCTTCACATCCAACCCTCGCCTACAACACTCTCTGTTCCTGTCGCGCATAATTGTATAGGAGGAGGGTTGAAAAAGACTTAATTTAAGATTTTTTTGGTACTGGAAAAGCACACAAATGTGCATGACACACAAAGCTCTGCTGCATTTGACTCTCGACTTCACCATCTTGTACAGATTAATACACTGGCCCCGCCATTGTTTTTGTTGTCATGAATTATGGATTAGCGCTCTATTCCTATTCAAATTCACTATCTTCTCCATTATTGTCCCTGCTAAGCAATGTTCTCTTAATCCTGATAATCTAATAAACAGCACCACCCTGCAAAACCTTGTTACTCTCTGATGCCGTTAACATTAAGGTGATTTAGTTCCACGGCTGTGTGAGATTAATACACATTAGCATGCCACGTATGCTTGTTCACTTCAGAGGACACCCGCACAGACAATTTCACAGGTCTCGTTCACAGTGGTGTCTCAAAATGTCATAGGAAATGTGCATATAAGATGTATAGTCCTGATATTTTTTAGCCTCTATGACCAAAAAACTCCATACATATTTAAACTTATTTAAAAACTTAATTTGAAATGTCACAAACTATCCCCTTCCCTTAGCTCAGTTGCGCAGGGCTCAAGCCTTGTCGCGTCTGCAGCTATGGATTAAAACTTAAACTGAACATTATCCATTATTATCACAGCTAATCAATGAACTGCATGTCCTGGTAATCTAATAAGAAGTGCCAGGCACCATATCTGCCGCACTACGCTCTGATTCCATTTGCATCACGTAACATTTAGCAGACTTAGAGATCATTGTATACAGTATAAATAGGTCAGGTATCTTTCATTATGACTATTTAACAACCACAAAGCCACACATGTCTCCTCATGCCATCAAAATGAAATTTCTTCTTCATGTTTAAACAAAACTTGATTGAATACAATCAAAATCTCTAGAGGAAAACGGTTGTCGGTAGTTGGTTAAAGTTTGATCTTAATAGCACATAATGATAAAGAAAATGTCCAGTTACTGTACAGTTGTATGTTGAGGGTCTCTCACCCTGTTCTGTCTAAAATGACAGATCATTATTGTATTTAATCGATGGCACTCTCTGTCCTGGTAATCTAATAAGCACTGCCAGCTCCATATCTTGTTACGTTCTGACGCCTCCTGCATCAGATAACATTTAGAAGACCAAATCAGGAGAGTGACACCAATTAGAAGGCCGAAGAAGAGGATCAGATAGATTGTAGTTGATGTATCGGATTCAGGAAAGGTGGCATTTAGGAAACGTGGCTTTCAGGGTATTAATTGACCTTTGTGACATAATGATGTGTGATGTGATTTGTGGAATATGTCTTGCACCGAGATATATATACCTGTGTGTGTGTGTGTGTGTGTGTGTGTGTGTATGTGTATGTGTATATGTATATATATATTTTCTGCAAATCATAGTATCATATGATAGGGCTTTACATTATTGTATTTGTCTGATCCATGGATGTTAAAAGAGAACTAAATACAATGTTGGGGCCACGTTAATTTCTCAAAAAATGTAAGTGTTTGTACTGGGGAGTTGTTTACCTCAAAAAAATTATCCGCTGATTCACAAACGTCTGTTTCCCAATGTAAGTCTTTGGGAAAAAGGTTTGGTCAAATTGGCTTCAAAGCCTGGCGCTCTTCCATGGGGCTAACTGTCCTGTACATGTACAGTACAATATTTTATATTATACCCTATACTATAAATAATATATATATATATATATATATATATATATATATATATATATAAAATATACCCTAAATGCTCTCCTATCACGGTTCAAGGTTGTTTTGAAGTCTTATCTAAGTGTTTTTCCAAGTTTAGTTGAGAACTGGGTTCTGAATAAGTTGAATAGGTTTGAAATGTAATTTATAACAGTATATAAAGTTGATTTAGTGATCCAGCAATGTTCATGGAAACAAAATACAAAAATAAAGGCAGATATAGTAGAGTTCACTTGAAAACATAGTAACACACATCGCATGTAGGAAAATAAGCATTGATTTAACGAGTATCGCCTGCACAGATTGACTCTAAATCATACATTCTGTCATTTTGAGCCAAGTTGGATCTTTATTGCCCTCTAAACATGTCACTTTTATTGGAGGAAAAGTCTTTAAAAAAAAATTCATCACCAAACTGCACATATTCACTTAGACAGGGATTTTAGCCACGCTAACAGCTCTAGAGACGGCAACACAGTGGTTCAGGCCACTGCTTTGGTCCAGACTAAGAATATCTACTGGATGGATTGCCATGACGGTTGGTACAGATGTCAATGGTGCAGACAGAATGAATCCTACTGACTCACCTGATCCCCTGACTTTTCCTCTAGCGCCACCTTGAGGTTCACATTTGTGGTTTTGAGCGAAATGTCGTTACAACTACTGTATAGGTTGGATTGAAACTTGGTACAAATAATAATTTTCCCCACGGATGAATTGTAATAACTTTTGTGATCATTTACATTTTTTATCTAGCACCATCATCAAGTAAAAAAAATAATTTTGTCTAAAATTTGGTTTGTTAACAAATCTACAAAAGTAACGATATTGCCGTAAACCTCAGCTGTATCTTTTGCTTTTAGCAAGTGCTAAAGTAGTATGGTGAACATGGTATAAACATTTGCTTAACATCCCCATGTTAGTATTGTTATTGTGACTATGGTCGCCTAAGTACAGCCTCACATGGTTGTAGACTTCAGCTGGACTCTAGTGTTTGAGAAAATGTTGTCACTGTCCTTTAACATTTCCATCATCATTATTAAGCACATTAGCAGTTAAAGTATTGAGTTGTTTTATTTAAAAAGATACTTATATTTTTTTGTCTAGAATCATCTGTGTTTTAGAAAAGCCTACTGCAAAATTACAGGTATCATTTTTCATTCTATGGATAAGTAGCATCTTGGAATGAACCAGATGAACCTGTTTTCATTTGATGTATTCATGGGTGCTGCTTGTCTGTGTAGCACCTTAAAAGGATGAACCCTGAGTGTTGCAGCTCTCATGAATATGGATGAGGGATATTGAAACACCCACGCGCCATGTATTTGCAACTCATTTATATGCGTTATTCAACCCTTGAAAAAGTACACCTGGGATGGAAGCTGATGCTTTGGAGGTTCATGTCTGAATGCTGGGCGCAAAAATGATGCCTCAACCACTGCGGGTTGTCACCTTTTCCAGATGTTCTAGAATGGTGAAAACAATTTCAGCAATCAACCATGGCCTTTGAATGTTTTGGGCACCACAGCTGTCCAATAAGACCACCCGCTCTACAGTCACACACTCACAGCTGGAGTTAGAACAACAACAGAAATTAATGATAGCTAATAATCCAATGTAAATTAATATATTTACAGTAATATATACCTACATTTAGAAATCGGAAGGTCCAACAGGCCAATAGGTGTCATATAGTTAGATTCCCCCTCTACTACCTCTCTCTTTGCTTCAGCCCAATGTTACATGAATGCAACATAAACTACAACTCTTTGAGTGTGCTCACCTCCTGAGATCAGATTGAACTCAACTTGATTATTTCAGCAGCTCATGTTAGGAGTGAAACCAAACGATTTAATTTGATTTGAACTTGCACTGTAAGTCATTTATTGCTATGGAAAAGAATGTTTTTCAAGGTAAAGAATATAAGCAGAGAAGTAATGGATCAACTCTATTTTCACAGATTGAATTAAGGCTAATCATGATCTGCAGTTCACTGCGTTTAAATTGAATATTTTGATAGTGCCAATATGATACCAAAACAAATTATGTGCTGCTTTTCAGTCTTAGAGATGGAAAACTCATTAGCAGCCTGTGGTCGTGCATCATTTTTGCTCCTGTTTGTATATATTTTTTAAGCAAAGCTACAGAGCAACATGCATAGCGTTAACCTTGATGCAAATATGTTGATAAAAGTGACTTCATAAGCCATTAGTGAAGGGAATTTAATGCATGCCATTTGGTGGAGGCTTTTATCCAAAGTCCCTTCAGCAGGCTGCGCAGTAGAAACTATGAAGGCAAATCACTGTCAAAATTCGAGAGCGCAAATGAGATTCACGTGCGCGCAAATCAAACAGCCGCGCACGTATTTTACTTTGTCGAGCGAAATTCCCTCTCACGAGGTGAAAGTCCCTCTCGTGCGAGTGAAAGTCCCTCTCCCTTGCTCACTCTCGAAACTTTACTCTGCTCGCTCGCTAGCAGTCTTTCTTTTTGACAGTAAGTGGGCGGACCCAGTCTCTACATCTAATTGGTTACAATCCTCGTCTTTGGATAGACCGGATATCACTGTGACACAGACTCAGATTTTCAGATTGCACAACCCGTGCAGTAATAATGTACATCTTACTGCACGGATACTTTTACTTTCTGCACTTGAAGTACATTTTGCTGATAATAACATACTTGACTAAGGTTTTGAATGCAGATATTTACTCGTAATGGATTGTTTCATCAGTATTAGTACGTTTACTGCAGTGAAGGATCTGAATACTTTTTCATCCACTAATTACTTGTCAATGATTTAATTTGGGCAAACAGTTAATATAGAAACAGTGGTCCCTAATCTTGGCTACAGATCCTTGAACGGGTCCAAATTGTTGCTCATATTATATACAACTACATTATATCTCTTCTGTAAACACACCTGTATGATTAAATATGATAACATCATGTTTTAATCAATTAAGATCAAAGAGCTTCTTTGAGCTGTTTGTCACAAGAGGTTTGACTATCAAACACATATTGTCTGTAATAGAATGATGAGTGAATTTAAATAAATCCGAGCAACTTGACTCCTTTTACAAGAGAAACACATTTTTAATTATTGTATTTCAAAACGCTATTAACATAATTTGTATTTCATCAGCCTCTACAGTCTGAAAAGTTTACAAAACCTGTCAGACACATGTAGAACATTCTGAGTAGTGGAGTAGTGTTTAGTGGCGGATTGAAAACCACTTCTAACAGACCTAGCGCCTGTGTCACAGTGATATCCGGTCTATCCAAAGACGAGGATTGTAACCAATTAGATGTAGAGATACAACGGAGACTGGGTCCGCCCACTTACTGTCAAAAAGAAAAACTGCGAGCGAGCGAGCAGAGTAAAGTTTCGCGAGCGCGCGAGAGGGACTTTCGCTCGCGGAGTGATGTAAAAGCGCTCGTCAAAGTAAAGTATGCGCGCGGCTGTTTGATTTGTGCGCGCGCGTGGATCTCATTTGCGCTCTTGGATTTTTACAGTGATTTGCCTTCATATAACTCAGTCTTTCTTATGACAACAAAGTAACAAGCAGGTTGATCTGAGAAAAGAAACAACTGTAAAGGATAATTACAAGGTTTGGAATTCTACCTACGCTACTCTACACATTGTGCACTAAAATGTTTCTACATTACTTCTTCATTAAAATCCCATAGAAGAATAAAAGCTAATTCAATAATCGCAAACCAATTACGCTTTTTATTCCACAAAAGCAACATTTTCTTTTTTCACAAACTTTAGCCACATCACTTCCTGTGTACCAGACACTAAATCACACTGCAAATGTAAATGTTTTCATGAGGTTAGTATTGTAGCAGTTAAACAGATATGCAGTAAAATGGAATGAAAGTGGTAAAATAGGCAACAATTGGGCGCTTTGGTATACATAGGTTGATTGAACCTCTGGTCAGGGCAGCTGTGTCATTTCCTAGGAGCAGGTGTTAATGCCAATGAACAATACAGCAAAGTTTATGAATGTTTGGTGATATTTCTTGCAGTTGACACCAACTTGGTATTGATACTATGCATCTATCTCTATATAACCCTTTTATTTTATGCCGCTATATTTCATCTAAGCCATGTGGTAGCACGTTTTCCTCCCTTTCCTGTTTGTTGTTCAACAGACTGTGCACAAATTTTCGACTCTGCATGCACGTAGTGCTGCTAATAGAAATGTGTGTCTGCGGGGTGTGCTGGATTAATTAGTTTTCCGAGAAATCTGCAGACTGTGCTTTTCTGTTCCCTCCTGTCAAATCTTTCCTCTTGCCTGTCTCGCACACACTATTCATGCCAGTGTGTGTGACTTCATTGTGTTCAGTAACAGACGTGACCACTTTAAGGTTTTGCATTTATATTATCGTCATTATCATCACAATGCTGTCAGCCCTGACAGCAAGTGGCTGGTATGATTTCCACCTTGTGAGTCTGTGTGTGTGTGTGTGTGTGTGTGTGTTTGTGTGTATGTGTCATCATGGCAGAATGTGGTCCTCGAGACACCTACTGTAGCTGGAACTACCACAGAAGTGGTTTGAGTACTTTGCCAGGTTTTTGCATTTCTGTCTGTGGATCGATCTTGTCACAACCGTATAAGATGCAGCCACCAAACCTTACAGATGTGTAGTTGAGATCAAAATGAAGGCTGAGTTTGAAGATGAGGGTCCTGGAAGTAGGGAGGTAGGAAGTGGGGATCCCAATTTATGCCCCTGGTGTGATTTGGCGATTTTATTCATCTAATTTTAAAAATATTTGCAATAAGAAGCAACAGAATGATTTGATCACTGGTATTCAGTCCTTTAACATGTAACATTTTAGGTTTTATATCTGACATGCTGACAACAACAGCGTACAAACAAGTAGAATGTAAGAATATCGTTGGTGGTGTAATGAGTTGCTCAAACGTTTGATCATACGCCGCTATGGTGTAGGTTTTGGTTAGGTTTGGGCACAGAATAAATGTGGTGAGGGACACATTGTGGTCTGGATTAAAATGAGTACTTGGTTAAGGTTAATTAAATCACCTTCTTCATTCTGATTACAACAACATGTATTTAAGGTTAACGAACATTTAAAAGAAACCAACGTCAATAACTTTTGATATGGAACAAACACCAACATTATTTTGATCTCACCTCTCTCCTCGGACTTTGTTGCTCAGTGTAGCGTCCAAACCTTTAGCAGAGTGTAAAACCTTAAATTGACGCGTGTCTGGTCCTACGCACATAGCTCACACTGACGCCGCTCGTAGGTGAAAGCACGTGTGTTTTATTTATCCAATTTCCTTCTTACAAGTTAGCGAAACAACTTCCTTTCTTCCTAAAAGTATCCGATTACCTAGACACACTTTAAGGATCCACAGGTTATCCACGAATTGTTCCACAACTTAATCCACATAGCACGTTCCATATGACACGGTCGGAAAACTGTGCGGCTCCACTCTGCTCCAGCTACTACTAACAGCCGACACTAACTGTCGCAAAGTGTCCTTAAAGTGACGGCAGTCTGTCACTTACGTGTATTTCTTACCACAACAAATGATAACAACATCCTTGTAACATTCAAAGTAGAAACAGATCTGACTGAAGTTAAACATGTAATTACAAGTAAATATTTTACAGCAAATTGAATTTGGCTCTTACACTCAGTAATAATTTTCACCTGATTTCCTCCTTTGCTCCCAAAACACAAGTGTATTGATTCCATTTTCTGAAACAACTGAAGCTCTTTGTTTTCTCTTTTTTCAAAAACACGTTCTTTCCTCAACCTAAATTATGTTTGAATTGCTTAGGGAAAACCAAACAAAAAAATTTTGTATGAACATTTTTGCGGCTTCATAGGTTGATTTATTAAAAACATAAAAATAACACCAGACAGCGTTACATGTCTTTCAAAACATTATTGCCATTCTAAACTATTAGTATGCGAATGTAATTTACGAGAGGGGGTGACCATAGTATATTATTTGTATTTGAAAATAATCCTGTTTGTGAAGTTAGTGATATGTCTTGTCAGTTCTCCCATATTAGTCACAGTGTTCCTTTTCTCTCTCTCACTCCTTGATTTGCGCTGTGACTTCTCCATCCGAATCCGATGTGTGAATGAATAAAAAAGGGTGTTACAGTGCGAGAAAACAGTAGAGACACTGACAGAGATGGCTACAGCAAGAGAGAGGAAGTGAGAGAAGGAATCAGGAGAAGGCAGAGACAAAAAGGGAGCAAGTGGTGAAACAAGGTTTAAGAAAGGCAGGTGATAGACAGGTACACGGATGTAGATAGATTGACAATGATGGGATCGCAGACAGCAGCACGTGATCTCCACCGCTGAGGTCTGACATGGAGAACGTTCCAGCCCATTTCCCTTTTGAGCTATTGCATTACTTCATCACGGCTAATTAACCCTCTCAGTTGTAGGTCACACAAAACTGCAAAAAAAGCAATATAATCATCATTACCATTAAGCTGTTGAACCAGCCAAACATAAGTTTTCTCTCAAGCTTGGGTGCAAAGTCCACACTTAGCGATATGTTTAAACTATAGTTAGGTTGATACTGAAGCTGTGTCGATGTCTGGTTGCACCGCGGAGACGTTAAGTTTCATCTTAATGGCTAAAAATAGAGAAAATACTACTCACCAAACAACAACACAATGGTACGTACATAAAATAGGACAAAGCATTTTGATGAGGTTGATTTGAACCATCCAAGTTTTGAAACGCTCCGGTAGCAAAATAATAACACCAGACACACAAAAGCAGGATATAAATATAAATCAGTCATCATGAATGTCCAAAGGGTGTTCACCACAATGTTCAACAGTGTGTGTGTGGCCTCAATGCTGGCTTGCAATCCTGCTGATAATAATAATAAAAATAATATTGCTAATGACACAGGTTACAGGAATGACACTTTGGTAATTACCTCTTACATTTCTCGCTTACAACGTAATATATCAGACATCCTTATGGCAGTTTTCCCCTCGAGAGGAATTGAAGCAGTCACTAATAAGGACCAAAAACAATGAAGGTTTCCTCTTTAATGACGGACACGACCGCATCGACCTAAGCGAGAGGGTATATTTTCATCACCGCAGACGGAGCATGATGATCATAATTCAGACGACACGTAGAGCTGAGATAAACACAGTGGCTGGTGTCAGCTCATCACCGCTCCATTGTCTCTCGCCTTTCTTGAGTGCCAACTGCTGGCCCTTTATGTCATTTTTCAGAACAAACTTTATGTAAAAATAGAGGAATAAACTTTATTTAAAAAGGCTATAGGAGGCTTACAATAAAAATTGGAGTTCATCCAAACCACAATCTCTCCTCCCAAAAATATCTCTCTGTGATGTGCTTTACATTTTTATTTGGACGACATTTTCCACAGAACGTCATCATATTGTAAGTTACTAACTAAACACCTATTGAGGAAGCCCCAAACTCAACGGCTGCAGGCTGCAAAAAAGAGCTGGTCTGTTCAACTGCAAATTATTATTGGCAACCTCTTTCACACAGTTTGAACCTTCTGGAAGCCTCCTACCAATAACAGTAATCCTAATTGAGATGCAGAAACACTGGCTTGGGTGGAATCATACTGCAGACCTTAAAAGCTGTCGCAAATAGCTTATATTAGTCATTAGTGGGTTGTTGCTGCCAGTGAGAATTTAAAGCGATTGCCTGAATCCTGACATGCAATTAAGTTTAATTTTTAAGTTGTGAAGGTAATCACCTCTCAACTTCGCTGAAATGTGGGTAAAGCATTTTCCAAGCGGTGTTGGAAATATCCTTTTCTCCCTCTTCGCCAAAGTCACAACAGAGACTTTTTTTTTCATTCCGTCCATCGTTCTCCATCTTTCCCTTCTCCTCATTCTCTGCATTTTAGGTTTATATTTCTTCCTTCCTCCTCCTCTACCTTTTATCCACTTCGTCTTCCTTTATGTCTACCTCTCACTTTCTCCATATGCTCCTCTTCAGTTTGTCTCTCCCCTCTCTCTCCCTCTCTCCCTCTCTCTCGTTCTCTACCTCTCTCCCTCTCTGCGGTAGAGGAAGCAGTCTGTCATGCATTGCTGTCCGTGAGTGAGCGGCGAATCAAAAGCCCCGGCGCTGGCATAAACCTCCGCCAAGCAGCAGAAATCCTATTTGAAAGCCTCCAGATGCACTGACAGCTCAGTGGAGATGAACACACACACACACACACACACACACACACACACACACACACACACTGAGGCACATACACAGTATACTTATGAACACATCTAGAAGTGTGTGCATGTAGTATGTAAATTCTATGAGGGAACTAACACATATTCTCACATGCTTATTGATGTACAGTACACACTTTGTATGGACTCACATTTGCTGTGAACCACATATCTCATCGTTACGACTCAATAAAAAAAGATTAATTTGGTTAATTAGTTAAAAGTGATTAATTTGGTTAATTACCAATCCAACTGTTGGAGAAAAATAACTTTTAGAATGATCAGTTCTTATTGTTTAACATACAAGGCTCCGTGAAGTCTGTGACTACTGTGAAATCTCTTCACACCTGTTATCCTCAGATGTTCCTCGTTTAGCAGTCACTGTGACCTTCTGTAAGGGGCGATTGTATATCTTACTAAACGTCAAGATGACGGTTGCTTGTGCGGAAGGGACGAGTTCAAGACATGCCACGTAGCTTTATACAAATGATTCTGTGCAAACGCACTTGTGTGTTATCCGAAGTATAAATATCAGAGACTCAGAGACAGACCTCTGAGCAGCCTTGATACATGACTTGTATGTGTTTCCACTCTGTCTCCTTCTTGCAAGAATAAATGTCCTGTGATTATTACTTTTACATCGGCTTCGAGTGAATTTCTCAAAAAAACTAGCAACTTTGACATTATCCCAAAGTCTATTGGGGTAACACCAGTGTGTTACCCCAATAGACTTTGGCTACACCAGTGTTCAGCTCTCGACTGCCACGTTTTTCTTTGATCGCTTCCTTTTTTCGGGCCTGTTGTTTCAGCCAGTAAAGTATTTTGATGTTTTTTTGTTCTGCATAAGAAGAGCTGCCAATGCATACAGAATGAAGGAGGGACATTTTTCCCTGACCTTGACGCACCCGTTGTCTAAAAAGTGATGAATTAATCAAGCAGTATTAGCTGGTATGAGCTAATTTAGACAGCCAGGATCTGCTCTAGCTAGGTAATATTATAATTTACTGTTAATAATTCTCCTCTGGCCCACCTATTTTCAACACTTTGTGAAGACAAATCTTTGGTTAAATGTTTTGTGAGCAATCACTCAGTCATGAGAAGGCGGACTCAGGGTTGGAGCACTAAAAGCTGAAGATAAGTTAGCTAACGTAGCTCCCTAGCTCACACCACCGGTGAACCACAGGGAATATTTTTGAGCAGCTAGGCATGCTGGTCTACAGATTAATTTACGGTCTATATGTTAATTCAATATGGGTGCCGAAAAGAAGCTTTGGCTCCCATGTTAAATGACGTTCAGACATGATGCACCGTGGCGAGCTCGGCGGTGTGTGTGTGTGTGTGTGTGTGTGAAACAGCTGGGCACACACACATATTGGGCACGGTGCCACGGGGCGCACACGTGTGTGTGTGTCCAGCTGTGTCGCTCTCTGAGGGAATTACAGAGCCTGAGAGGAAGCAGGCAAATGAGTATTTAAAACGTTTCAATTGAGAATCGATTCATCGTCTGATCGGCTCTTCTGATCGGCCTTTATAAAGACTACCATCAAATTATTTAGAACGTATATCAGCTGATATCGATCTGTGGCTGATCGATCGGAGCACCCTTAATGATCGCAATAAACAGAAAACATACGGCAAGACATTTACCACACAACAACATTAAAATTTCAGCACCTCCAAAAGGATGTAGCGCTCTAAAATGCGGCGCCAAAGCTGAGTCAGTGGAGTGCCCGAGTGAAAGGAAAGCGCTTCTTGTATTTCACTTCTTTTTAAGCTTTTTTTCTTCAAAATAATTAACCGATTATTGGATATCAGTCTGTCAAAAGCAAAATTAACCAAAACTGACCTCCATTCTACAAAACATTCCTATTATATTCACCATGCTAGGTACTCTTTTCACATTCTCCATGGATCAATTTAATAACAAAAATGAATGAATGAAGAATAAACACATATTATTGAAATACACAAAGTACATCAATGAATACAATACAAGTAAAACACAGTTCATATATCTTTACGGTATCTTTACCAAACCGTGTGCTGTCAGCAGCCCCGTAGTGCTCAGGGAACCTTACTACATCTCTTTAGAACAGTCTCAGACCAATAGGTTGAATTAAAAGGCCATGCTGCAGAGCATGACCCGACTTTAAATAGTCTTTACACAATCTTGTGAGACACGTTCATCTTTGACTCTGTCTGAGTATGAGTGGCCCCAGCAGGAATAACACCTCTAACTCTCTGTTACTGCCCTGTTTTTTTCTCCAATTAGTCACACAGAAGCACTCCACTTCACTTGACTTTCTTCTATTTCCCCTTTGTCCTCCCCAGCCTCACTCTGAGCTCACACTTTTATCTATCTACTATCCTATTTTCCTCTTATTTTTCTTTCTGTCATTCCCTTCTGACATCTTTTATACTTTCCCTCCTTTTGACTCACTCCTTGCCGTTAATAGTTTTCACACCCGACAGGCGAAAGACAGACAGTCGCCACGGAATTTGAGTGATCCACGGGGAAGGTCACTGTATCTATACTATAACGTGTGTGAATGCTGATACGGTGGTTACTGCTGTATGTTTCCACGTGTGAAGCTCTGGGCATGTTGGGACGTCGAGGCGGAGAAACATCCTGGGAGAGATTGGGATGGCAACAGCGTTACGAGGGTCACCAGGGGACAAGCTGCTCACTGAAACACACAAACTAACATGCATGCATCAGGCACAACATGACTAGAACTCATCAAGTATCGAGATAAGAACATTTACCTTCTCTTTCTTTTCTGTATCTCTTTTTTTATATCTTCACATAGCTGACTCAGTTTGCTACTGCCTAGTCAATGAGTCTGTTGTTTTCGAGATATTATGCATATGAATGATAATTCCTAGAAATGATTACTTTAGGTTTCTATTTCCAGGGATACCTCAGGTGCTTCAGACACAACAAAATTAAAATCTAGACAATGGCAGACTGTCATTGCTGCCTGTGTTTCTCACTATGAACTCATCAAATACTGCCGCTTGGTCAGTTCCCTTCTGAGCCTGATACAGACGCATTAAGTCACCCTTTAGCGTCCGCTTGGGATGCACTGGGCTTTAAACCAATGCCAATGTAAACCCATCTGCGTCATCATTAGACATTCAAAGCAACTGACGTAGTGTGAAGAGCGAGAACGGGTGGTTGGATGGGTCACCCCGGAGACTGCTGTTCAGGTCCCATGTGGAACCAAGTCAATGTTGACTTATTTTACCCGACTTTGGTTACGTAAGTTATATAGTTTAATAACGCAAGTTACTTAACAAACAAACTCATTTTACGTCACAAAACCCAAACACTATTTTTTTTTTAAGCCTAACCACGTACTTTTGTTGCCTAAACTTAATCACATAGTTTTGTGAGTAAGTAAACCGAAACACAACACTTCCACTGCAAAGCTGTCGGTCTGGACTGGGTGATCAGCTGTAACTGCTGAGAGCAGTGGGGCACACTCAAAGCACAGAGAAGCTCGGATAACAACACACACACAGAGGGAGAGTGACTTCATTCTCTGTTCAGGTAGACGGCTCCACCATATCTTCACATAGCAAATTGTTGTTTGCTGCCATATTGATGCTCTGAATATCAATGACAACTGTGAATGGGGCTTTTGATGAAAAAAAAAGAACTGCATTCCCTCCATTTTATTGTATTCTTTGCAAATGAGATTGTTTAGAGAAGGGCTGTGACTTGAGAATAATACAAATAGATTTGACAAAACCTGGATTTAAACAAGCTTGATTTGCAAGTTGCCACTTACACTCGTAGGAGAGTGAGGTGCATTGGAGAGAAGCACCTGCCAAATGGCAGGTTTTTCAGCTTTTACAGTCCTCTCCGGTGTAGTGGAATAAATTTCCCACTAAATAGCAGAAATGGGTTATGGGAACAGTGTCAGTGTGTGGGTGTCACTGTACGGCCAGTTTAGGATTATCTCTTAATATAGCCCAGCAGAAGTATCATGATAGCTGCTCTGTGTGTGTGTGTGTGTGTGTGTGTGTGTGTGTGCGTGTGTCTGTGCCTCTTCTGCCTCTCCAACCTGGCACTGGTTGAAGCCCAGCCCGCCTGGCAGAAGAAGCTACCGGAGAGACAGAAATAGAAAACAAACCCTGTTTGGACTCTCCAGCCAGGTTTTTGTTTTCTTGCAGTGAGTGCAAGTAAAATAATGCTTAAATAATTCACAGCATGAGATTTTAAATACTTTAGAAGAACATGGACTTTGATCATGTCTTTTTGACTATCCCGTACATATATATTATCATATTGACAGCAAAATAATACTGTTCTAATATTAAAGAAAATGTCATACAGTCGTAACTTTTAGCTTTTTTGTTGTCTTTTCTCCCTCTAGCGCCTTCCGCCTCTTCTTTCCCACTGTCACGAGGCCCCCACCACCTAGTCATAGTTACAGATCATGGCCAGTTGTGTTTATTGGATTACATCAGTTGCTATCCAAACTGAACCTTTGGCTAGAGTTTTTCACTGGCCTAAAACTGAGACTCCCGTACCTTTGTTTTTGTACTTGTGACATCTGAGGAAGAGAGTCTGTAGCACAGAGCTTAGACAACCATTCCAACCTCAGTATTTGTTATATTATAAATTTTGATCAGACATCTGAGGGAGTCTCTCTGCTGTCTTTTCAAAAGAAGGCCTTTCTCCTCTCTGGTGTACCTCCTTTTACTCCCTCTCCTCACCTTACCTTTACTAAATGCCCTCATGTCTCCTTATCACCCCCTCCTCCCTATTTTTTCCCGTCTTATCTTCATGCCCTTTCTCTCTCTCTCTCTCTCTCTCTCTCTCTCTCTCTCTGTACTTCTCTGACTCGTCTTCTGAGGTGTGCAGCAGAAATGGGGAAGGAATGGGAGTTATCTTTCTGCATGTATACTGAGGATCAGGTCTATTCAGGGAAGTAGGGTGGTATGGGGGAGGAAGACGGGGGAGAAAGCTGGAGGGACGGGGATTCTCTCTGCACATGCATTAACCATGAGAGCAGAGCAGCAGAGAGGCTCCAGGCAAGAGGACCACACCTGGACACATACACACACACACACACACACACACACACACACACACACACGCTTAAATAAACATGCAAACAACCAGACACATGCATATAGCTGGCTCACATTGACACAGATACACACATGTACAGACACACACACACACACGCTCTGAGAAACTGCAGCTGCAAGCCCGGCAGTTCAGGCCCGGGAATTTAAAATGAGTTGCTCTAAATGATTAATGTCTTATGCTGGCACTCTCAGATACCTGCAGATGGAAACACAGATAGACAGACAGCAAAAAAAAAGAAACACATAGAAGGGATGGATGTGACCATTTCACATAACCTGGGGTCATTTTATTCAGTGTTAATGTAACAAATATTGCTCAATGCTGCTTTAATTATTCCTTTGAATAATTTCAGGGTTTCTAGCAAAGGTCTTATATATAAAATATATTGTCCTCGATGACCTCACCTTATTTTCCCCTCTTGATGTTGTCAGTCTGTATATGTATGTTTTCAACAAATCCTGGGTCAATGAAATCCTCCAACTTTAATGACAAAATGTTTCCTGTTCAGATCAACGTTATTTGTCGCTGCCCTATTAAAACTGCTACACAGCAGTGTTGGAAAACAAATAAGTTCAACCATTAAAATGCATCATTAAACTTTAATGATCGTGGCGAGCAAGTGGAGAGCAGGGCCACCTTTCAATCAGAGGGTCGGCGGTTCGATCCCCGGCTCCTGCTCTACTAGTCTCATGTCAATGTGTCCTTGAGCGAGACATTTAACCCCAAAATTGCTCCCGTAGCTGCGTCTACGGTGTGTAGATAGATAATGAATTGTAAGTCGCTTTGGATAAAAGCATCTGCTAAATGACTGTAATGTAATGTAATGATGTAGTAACACTATGGTAAGGTTTGGTCAAGTTCAGGCACAAACGACTTGGTTGGGGTTCGAGAAAGATCGTGGTTTTGGTTTGAGATGACTGGGACCTTCATCGTCTGGTTACATTAATTACCGCGTGGTTAAGGTAAGTGAATGGTCACGGTCATGCTTCAGAAAACAACAACACTGACTGTTGGTGGGAAAATGGGAAACAAACAGTGGTCTCCTGTCTTAAAGACCTGATTCCTCCAGCCACTGAAGGCTTTGTTGCTTTAACATAAACAGATGCTGTTTTGTGGCATTTGCTGAGATGGCTGGAGGACTGGGTTGTTTTTCTTGGGAGGACCATCTTGTCATATCAGTCAGACAAACACCTGTCAGCTGAGTGGAGTTGTTTCAGGACACACCCGTTCTGTCACTGATCTCACACACACACACACACACACACACACACACACACACACACACACACACACACACACACTCACACATGTCCGCACACTTTTGATCATCCTCCTCCTCCGAAACTAACTCAAACGCCACTGATGTCCAACCCTATCACACAAGCACACGCCAAAGGTTTAGGAATATGTTTGAGATAAAAAGGACAAGAGGAGAGGAGACAAGGAGGGAGAGCGGTAGTTGACAGAGACTGGCTGTAGGAGTTATTTTTTTTGAAAAGGCTAACTGGGTGCTGTCCCTGCGTGATAAGATTGTTTGAGGTGGAGGTGATACGACTCAATCACACTCTCATACCTCTGCAAACAGTCTGTCTTGAAGACTCCAAACACCCTTTGGTGCAATGTCCTCAGTATTGTGTCTGCCTCATGGGGTTGTTCACATCATCAAAGCAAAAATCAAAGCAGGAAATGAAAATGTTAAATCAATTAATCAAACTGTAAGCAGGTCACTCTTCCCCTCTGGTGAAAGTCTGAAAAACTTAAGTGTGTCCAACTTTCTACTTTTCTTTTAATTGTTACCTCTAGATATGTTTGACCACAATGGTGAATGATTCTCCTTTATTCAGGAGAAGCAGTGCCGATCATCTGCGAACTAGAATGGGCCACCAATGAGTGACAGAGTATCTGTGTTCCCACCCACTTTTTGATTTGTTACATTTAGCTCACTTAAATAGTGTGTAATCAGCGTGACGTTGAACTGGAGACGCTGCGGTAAACTTTAAATTCAACTTTCCACAGTCCAATTGAGATGAATTACATTTTTTGGGGGGTTGCTGCAGCATACATATCTGCTTTGTAAATCAGTCATGTGTTCTCCTAAATGTCACCACAAGGGAGACATTTATATTCTATACTTTTTAGTTTCATGGTGGTGCCCCAAAGTGTTGTATTTTTTTGATCTACTTAGATGAAGACCTTATTTCCACATGGTAATTCAAATATTACATAAAGCCATAGCGTCAGCGTTATAGGCAGACAGTCACACTGAGACAGACAGCAGCCTGCTACACAACACACCACATTAGCTTTTCTGTTTAAGTCTCCTTCTTATCTAAGTTAAAAACACGAACACACAACAGAACTCCACAATAATGTCTAACTTGTGCTATAATTTAGTCCTATTGATGTAGCCCAACAGTTGTATTAACTTCTGTATGTAGTCAACAACTGACTGTCAAATCTAATAAAGTTCAATTGAATAATATTTCAGTCAGTTTTCCAATTGAACTGGATGAATTATAAATAATACATAATCTAATACTAAATAAATGATCTTCCCTTGTTTCAAGTAAAAAAAGGCTGCATTTAAGAAAAAACTACATAACAGAAAGCTTTTGAAAATAAAGTACTTAATTTAAAAAAATTAATTGAAATTTCCTGCAGCTTCAAATTCAATTCATTAATGTGTGAAGATATGGCAACCAAAAAAGCCACGATATTATATTCTTCTCATCTTCTTCAAAGAAATTTGTGTGCAAGCACTTTATCTTTTTGTTTCAGCTCTATTCCTCTGTTAACATCCTTGTTAGTCAGTGAATTAATGTGTTAGGATTCTGATCATATTGGGCTCTTGGATCGTTTATTATCTGTGACCTCATTTTGAATGTGAGTGGGCTTTGTCTCGTAGTTGTGCTTCACATTGCCGCTTTTAATAATCTCCACGGTCTCTGAACATGACACACTGGTTTTAAACTGCCCGTGGGAAGAATACAAATTTAAGAGTCTGTCCATTCTTGGTGAAAGGCTCTGGTCTCGCTGACCACTTTTCTCTTTTTGGAGCAAGTCATTTGAATTAACTTCTCTGACTCACGTACTTCTCCAACTACTCTGTCTCACTCCCCGTCTCTCGTCTGTGGGTACATCCCAAGTCTCTTATTTGTCATTTCCTCGCTCCTCATTTGAACCGGAAGTTGTTCTGCTCCGCCATATTGACGGCCGTCCCAAAGCTCTTATTTCTGCTCTGAGGATCGAGGATTGAGGAGGGATATCCAAGGAGCCATGAGTGAGGACGCACGAGAACAGCCTTCCAGGAAGTGTTTTTAACGGCCGACACGCCCCCTCATTGTTTATGTTATGTGATTGGACTCTGCAGCTTACCAGAGTGAAGACAGATCAGAGATTAAACTCTAGTTTTATATTTGATTAGTTTTTTAATTCACCATCAGAATAGAATCACAAAACGTACATGCAAATAATTTATAAATACACTGTAAAAACTGTGATTGGCGTTAATTAATATCTCCTAAATAAATAATAGTAACCTTTACATAATAAAAAAGACTATGTAAAGTTTGGAATTATATTGAGCTGAATTCAACAAATTTCAATCATGTATTAATTACATTTTACTTAACTTTGTTTGAATAAAATCAGCTGTGAATCACTGAGTAGACTTTAATTATATTTTATTAGGAAAGTCAACGATGCAGGAAATTGATGAATTTTACTCATTGGGAGGTTTTTGTTTTTAATCAACTTACACTTCCGCCCAACGCATTTTGGCCACATGGACATCATTTGCCACATGTTGCAGTGGCTGCCATTTCCCCAAAGGTAAGACCTGTTTTAATTATTGTCAGTTAACGAACAAATTATAACCAAGTTGTTGCAGCAGTTGAATTTGTTTTTGCACTACTGAAAAGTTGACAAACATGCCATCTTTACTGGGCTGTAACTTTATTTAAATCATTAAGCTAACGTTAGTGGGTTTTTGTTAAGTCAGTCTAACGTGTCTTTGAGCCTCATGGCAAGGACTGAAAAAGTGGTCGGTTCAATGCCACAATTTCATATGACTTTCCTCCATGATAATGTAATACCGTATATTTAATGCTTTTTAGATACCAGCTCATCTACTTTTACAAACTTTCATGGACTCTGACAGAGTTTCGTGGTTTCCACCCATGCCCCACCTTAACAAGCTAAGTGAGGTTAGCTAAGAAGCGGGAGAACTTACAGACGCGTTAAGATACATGCACACATGTAGGAACAAACATTCTTGCTCCCTACTTAACCTACCTTACTTCATTGTAAGTAATGAGGCATACGAGTTATATTAACATCACTGCATTTCGTTTTCTCAAGTAACGTTAACCTAGCGTGCTGCTAAAAGCAGTAAGGTTAGACCATTTGGCTTTAACGGTACCGTGAATTTCTGGAGAATAGTCAGTGAAACAAATGAACAAGGAGCGCTATTTCACCTTTCTTTCTTTTTTTTAAATGTGACGTTATATTCTGCTAAAGTCTCTTATTGTGTTGTGTGTAGCTTTGGCTGGTGTTGAGCTAACGTTAACCCAAGTTCACCGTCATAAGTAGTCACGCAGTCGCACGTCTCCATTCACGGCACTAAGATGCCGCAGCCAGAGATTCAGATCACCATTTTGCAGTTTTCTCTACCGGAGTATGGTTTCAAACAGCGGTCGCAGCTCTGCTGACTGTTAACATTACACTGAGCTGCCTTTGTGAATGTCTTTTGGCTGTACAGTCCGTAATACACAATGTTCTTCCTATTTCAGGATGCTGATGAAGACAGTGTGTCGCAGGACCTTGCTGTACAACGCATGAGAATCTACAACATCAAGACTACTACGTCAGAGGGTCCTGACGACGTCGGTATCGTGGTAGAGGCCATGACACTTCTGTCTGCTTTGGATAACTTTGCAAGGGCTTGCTGCATGCTTGTTGCCTTGGCATGTGCACTTAACCTTGCCTATCCCAAGGAGCTCAGGTACACGTCTGAAGTGTTCCAGAAAGTCCTACTGGGGCTGGACTGTTACAAGTTACTAGCTTCTGAAAAGTGAATTGTTAAGTCACTGTTAAAACTGTCCTATGTGGTTACTTTCAACTCGTTGTTCAATGCTTGAGTTGATTCTTTTTTTAAGGATTCCAGTTAGAAGTATAGGTTTGTCGTTCTGGAGTTCAACAGAGTTTTAGTGCTGCAGGTGGTTGTTCAAGTGTTAACCATACTCATTTGAGTGGAGTGGCATGATGTTTGACTCACAGGCAGCTGTTCTTTTACCTTGTGATTCAACTGTATACACCAGGGATGCAAATTTGATGTTTCATTGAGGAATTTGCACTTGTTCAAGTGAGTCCCAAGAAATTAAGAAATACGGCATTTGAAAAACATATTGTCCCTTTGAATGTTAATCTGTGCATGTAATAAAGAAAATATTTAATCTGGAAGAAAAAAAAATTGCAGTTTGAAAACGTAATATTAGACATTGAATTGCATTTGTTTCGGTTTTATTTTTCTTATAGCCCTTTTCTCTACTTTGTTTTTTATTTTTGACATTTTGCACATGAAAAATGTTTCAAATGTTTAAACAAATCTGCACAAATAAATGTTTACCTGCTGTACTGTATATGCATGGTGATCTGTTTGCCTAAGTTAAGTTTACTGTGGCTTTGTCACTTTGTTGCCATAATTTTTATACGTCTAATTCACTCAATACTATGCCATCTTCATAGTATTGAGTGAATTAGACATAGAAAAATTATGGCAACAAAGTGACAATCAATATTATTGAATAGATGTATAGTTAGAATAGCAGTGGGAATGTGTTGAATTAAGTAACAATGTGCTAAAATGTGAATTGATATAATTTATTTTATTTAGTGAATCCAACTCACTTTCACCCAAATATTCAGAAAATGTAAATAAATTTCACCCAAATATTCACTAAATGTAAATCAATTTCACCAAATATTCAGTAAATATAAATCACTTCCACCCAAATATTCAGTAAATGTAAATCAATTTGTTATAATTTTTTTGTTTAGATTTAATTAATTTATTCAATACTTTTTACTCAAATTGTAGTATTTAAAATCTAATCAATTATATAACGTGTCACTTTGTTGCCACAAACTTCATAAAAGTCTCTCCAGCTGTTAAATCCGACTGACAGGTGATCCAGCTGTGAGCAGAGCCGCCGTCATCAGAAACAGACGTCGCTTCACGTGACGATACAAAGGAAAGGACGTCTGATGTATCTTAAAACATATTTCCTCATTTCCTCTCATTTTCTCTCTCCTCGCATGAAAAGATGCAAGTGAGGGAAACAGGGATGCAATTAAGAGACTTGGGATGTACCCTGTGTACATTTCACTTGGGTTGTGGGCGATGTTAATCGTAATTCCCATTTGATTGGCTGAGTAGCATCACGTGATGTGATTTACAACACATGTAATTGGTCGGTGTGTTTCCTGGACCACTGAACGAGTGCAGTAAATGCTAGAAAAGCTGCACAGATTAAGAAATTGAATAATTCTCAATTATCTACCGGTTATAGATATAGGTTCGGATACAACGCCTATTAGTGACCCCTGCTTTATTATGTTTCTTTTGACAGTTCCCTTTCTCACATTCTTTGTCCTTTTCCTGCTCCTATTTAATTTCAATCATTTGCGTTTCCATTTTTGAAATGCTTTGAGATCTTACTGTTTTTCATCCATCGATCCATTGCACACTACCTCATGGCATTGTTTTTTCTGTCTGACTCAAATCTACTATTGATCTTACAGCACAGGCTTAGACCAAGGCTTTTAATCATAAGTTGTGCACACTCAAACACACACACACATACACACTCTTTCTTTCTGTCTCTCATTCTTGTTGAAACATAATCAACTACATTCTTGCATGCAATATTAAATCTATCTGTCAGTTTATCTGCACACGCACGCACACACTTCCTCTGACCATATTGGACTGGACTCAAAGTGCTGAAGCAGATTTTAATTAAGAAACATGCATTGTAGTGTGATAGTGGTCAATACAATCGACCAGTTGGCGTTATTCAGTGACGGGAGGCAATGGATGGATGGCACAGGTGGGGTGTGTGTGTGTGTGTGTGTGTGTGTGTGTGTGTGTGTGTGTGTGTAGATGACACTGAGGATGGGCACAGGGGTGTGTTTATGTGCAAGATGGTGACAACAGAGTGTGGACTGAGATGGCATGATAGGAACAGGATTTATGAAATTGTAAACGGATGTTGGACTATGTGTGTGCGTTTTGTGTGTGTCTGTGGGTGTGTAGTTGTGTGTATGAAGTGAGAGAGGAGTGTGTTTTATGACTTTCTCTTGGCAGGGAGCTTGCTGATGGTAATCATGCTGAGATAGACCTCTGTGTGTGTGTGTGTGTGTGTGTGTGTGTGTGTGTGTGTGTGTGTGTGTGTGTGTGTGTTCCATTCATCAGGACAAAGCAGAGAATGAACTGTCAGCTGAGGTGCTATTAGGTCTTGAATGAAGGAGGAGTCTTTCTCTGTGCCTTTGGATGTTACATTTCAAGGTTCAGACTGGTCTCTTTTTTCCAGAAGCATTAGTGGGTTATAAGACATGAAGGAGGAATTCTTAAATATAGAGCATGCTTTCTGTGTTTTATCAAACTTTCTCTTTAAGCTTCTGAGGCTCAGCCGCTGCACATACCTGAAATATATGTATCAGTTATTTTAGAGGTGGTGATGTAAATTATTATTGGTTTAGGAAACCATCAGGAAACAAGGTTTCAGAGATATAACAATATGGACATGTAATAGCCAACGTTTCCTCCAGTTTTGCAACATGAGTATAACAAAATGACTCAAGATGGATACCACTGAGGCCCTTATTATTTCCTTTGTGCTATGAACACCAAAGAACGGAGAACTACAGATAAAATTACAGGAACTGTAATCAGATTTGGTTCAGTTTTCTGCAGCTGACAAATGTCCAATAATATCTCTTAAGTCACATATGAATATCATTCTTGGGGAGAAAATGTTTAATGTACCAGAATAACAGAGCCTGGTTCACAGAACGCACTTAAATGAACAAAGTAAAATTCTACAAAGTAAACTTTTTGTTAAGTAAATTAATTAAGTGTGATGACACCCTACATTTAAAAAAATGTTATGCGTCTGTTGTGGATTAAATGTTCGACTGGAGCCACAAACCAACAGGAAACGGTAATTTCATTCACTTTGCCTTTTATTGAAGTGATCGTATCATTTCCACGGTTCTATATATAAAAAGAAAGAAAAGAGATTACAACATTTGATGTATAATAATAATAATAATAATAATAATAAAGAAGTCAGTCTTTCAAGCTTAACAAACAAATCATATATAAACTAAACTGCATCACAATATGCATAGAATAAATAAATATGCTATGCTACAAATACTCACATTGGAATCAGACCAACAGACACATGGAAATTTGACCAAACACCCATCTCAGGATACAAAAGGGAAGTGGACCTCAACTAGGCCTCTATTTATAGTGTGGTGCCTCCTGTAGGAAGGAGGGCAAACTACATGCAGTTTCTAACTGTCAATATTATGTATTCACTTTTATTAAAGCTGTTATTCATCATCATTAAAATCTTCAGCATCTAATCCGTCAAAGTGTCCTCAATCTGTCAAACAACGACTCACACGGCCCTCCCTTATTTTGATGTTCTCAATCTTATTGCAGGTGCAAAAAAGTCAGGTTTACCCAATTAATAATGCAGGCATAAAACCTTTTATAAATCATAATTATAGTACAGCAAGTGGTGTCAACATTAACGATGGCTGTGCTCTATTCAAGAGTCCCAGTAAGCTGTGACAGGGACAATGAGCCAGAATGAACAATTCTAAAAAAATTAAGCAGCTAAATGGAATTCAGAAATCATTGATTTTCATTATTTACACTGGTGCTTTTCCTGTGTTTCTTGAAATATGGTGAGCATAATTTGTTAAAATGTAGGCTACTGTAATGTACTTAGTCTCATTTTTGTGCAACCAGACAATTTAGTACATAGTGAAAAAAAAAAAGTTTAATGCAGAAATAAGCCTTACAGGAGAACAATACATGGGAGCAGTGTGCAAAATACTCAGTGACAATCATGACGTCGCCCCTAAATGCTCCAGTGTTATGCTGAAGTCTTACACAGACTCAATACGCAACGTACAAGATGTCATGGATGTAACCAAAGGCAATCAACAAGGCTGTACATGCTGTGCACACACATCACCAGGGCTGTTATTGTTAACAATAAGGTCACTCACAACTACACGACCGCGCAACAATAATGTCCTGCAACAGAATCCACACAGACACACACACAGACACACACACACACACACACACTCTTGTGTTGCTGTACAGCTTTTCACCGCATGCACAGCAACTCTATCACAATTTAGTCACAGCAAACCTAGGCTAGAGAGAAAAATCTTACCTTAAAAAAGAATGGCCAACCAGTAATGAACTTTGCTTTCTCTTTCACCGTATTTTTAACAGTAACAGTAGTAAGCTTTTAAAATACATATTTAGTTAAAATTGCAAATGAAAAATCTTTTTTTATTTTGAATGTAAGTTGTTAGAAGGGCAAAACGCGCTTTTTAATAGTTAAGACTTGGTTAAGGTTAGAATTAGATTACAGTTAATGTAGGCATGTAGCTGCAGTGGTCGAGGTTATGGTTTAGGGGCTGGAGTATGCGTCATGTCAACGGGTGTCCTCACAAATATGTTGAAGGAATACAAATGGGTGTGTTGGTGAGTGTTTCCATAATTAGCTTTAGCATCTCAGTGCTTCATTATGGAAATACTTCCTGGAACGTCCTCTCTCTGTGAGGAATATTGATCAGTACATTAGTCTGCTGCCATCGCTGTGAGCGGCCGGACAAACTGTTCACTCACTGGAGTCACTCTGCATAAGAGCCTCCACTCAATAACTGACAGTCAAGATAAATGTGAAACATACAGCGTGGGCCCACTGCACATCCGCTAATGTTACATTTTCATATTGGCCTTCCTCATATAATACATTCCTTCCCATTTATTGTAACATTTAGTAATTGTCATACAGTAACTCTTCATACACGCTTCATACTGACAGGATGTCCTCAATAAATTGATTTTGATGAATTGAATTTGATACTGCTGCTTTTTTGCACAGCATGTTTACATTCATACATTTCTACTTCATCCTGATTTACTTGAGTCCAAAACAAATTACTTTACTTATCTTAGTTTCATAGGCATCGCAAATATTTGTCTCATCTAAATTCCCATGATGGAAGGTAAAATATATTTGCCAAAGCTTAGCGATTTAGCGATTCTTATAGATCCATTGTTGTGCCCACTGACATTCTCCTGGTGAGAGAAACAATCAACCAATCGGAGCGTTGTAGGTGGGATTAAGAATAGGAACATCATCTTCCTGCCTAGAGTAGCTAGCTAGCTAGCTGCCTGTCTACATCAATGAAAAAAAGTGAAAGAAAAGTGACCACAAAATCGTATGTATGTCAACCTAAAGAAATAACAACTGTTATTAAAATATTTGTTCAAATTATGTGAAAAATGTTCTGTCCTAGCAATTATAGCTGAATGAATGAAGTGTTGTTTGCTCATCAGACGACATAGGAACAAGTAGTTCATGTAAGGAAAGTTTCCTTTTCTATGAAAAAATCATTTGTAGTATATTTAAACCAGGAAGTACACATGAGCAAAGAAATGGGGAACCACTTTACAGTTATCAATCTCATTTCTGAGAGATAATGCAAGAACACCCATTTATTATGATGAGTCCTGAGGAGACACAAACATTATTAGGTTCTTTCATTTGTTTTTTAAATAGTTCTCATCTCTCCATTCTCCTTCATTCATATTTTCCTATTTTGTTTTTTTTTAATAGAACTTTGTAACCTGGTACATTAAATTGCTCCGTGAATAAACTTGACCCAACTCTCCACATTTATCTCCTCATCCTCGCCCTGCGTTTCCACAAACACTCCTACTGTTGTACGATCGTCCTCCTTCTTTGCCTCCTTCCCTCCTCCACTTTGCCCCGAAAGGCTGCGCACCATGTCAATGGACAGGTCTATTAAAAGCTGTGAGCATGTCCCTGTGTGGAGGTGCATATGGATTCTGCAGGAGCATGTGAAGCTGTCTAATGCACTACAGTACATGTGGGTATTTGTGTGTCTGTGTGTGTGTGTGTGTGTATACAGTCTGGCCTGTTCCCATGACAGATAAAGTGAGCTGCTCAGGCCAGACCACAACGGCAGACCATGAACGTCGTCTAATGCCTGCAGTGGGATTCATTTGCCTTACATTACATGTGACATTTCTAGCCACTCTGAGCCAATTACAGCTCATGGAAAGTTAATTCAACCTGAGTTCGATGTAATAAAAGCACCTGTAACCATGTCATACTCCTATTTCTATAATAGACCTCCCACCATTTCTCCATAGTGAGTGAAAATGTGCAGTGAAAAATCTCTACTTCTACTGTGCTGTTTTACTCGCCCACTTATGTTGTCTCAAGGAAAACAGATTGAATTTAGAAGTCATGTTTAAGAAGAGAGGTTATATTTCAGTTGGTCACTTCTTGAAATGTGAAGTGTCCATATCTGATTCTGAGTGTTAAAAGGATGAAACTGAGTTTTCTTTATAGCCAAGGGCTAACTTGAAACACAGCATAGGAAAAAAAAAAAAAAAAAAAAAAAAAAAATATATATATATATATATATATATTTTTTTTATAAAACTCATGCAATTTTTGTTTTACGTTAAAATGTTTGTTCAAGTATAATTCTATACGGGGGTAAATCTTTCATCACGTTATTTCAATAAGATTACAATTCAGTTACTACAAAGAGAAACTTAACTACCCTCCTGCACATACTTCTCCATGAGCGTTTAAACACCGCTCTTAATTATCAACCTTAACGCCAGATGAGAAAGCTGATATTGGATGGTTCTGCAAAACCCTAGATTAAGTGTAAATTATGTTTAAATCCAACGTTTTTTATGCCAAATGCCAAAATTAAAAAAAAATATTTCTTTCTAAAATTGTTGCGTGGAACCATATTAAAAGTTGTGTAAAGATTACGGTAATTGCAAACTATAAACATTAGTATGAAGGCCAGTGGTGGGATACAAACTTCGGTCTTGCCTTCTCCAGATAGAGGGGCCAGTACTTCCTGCGTTGTCACTATACATTGGCATTGGACGTATATTGTTAGGTGCAAAATTGTCCGATATCAATCCAAGACATAGGGATACGTGAATGAAATCAGTGTATAAGGTATGTGTGTATGATAAACCTCAGATTACCATAGGGCCAGTACCTCCGCTTCTGTTATATTACTGGTTGACTTGTACTGGTTTAGCAGTCATGTAGAAAATAATGGACTCCTCTGCGAGTTGTCATGTTGTTCTTCACCACCGCCTCGTCTGTTGTTTAACTGTCTCAGGACACCTCAGAGATATTCCCAGATTAATTAAATCAGACGTTCATTTTCATTGATAATTAATTCATGGAAATGCTGATGTGGGCCCCTGTTTGTTTTGGTGCTTGACTTTGACAAACCCTGTGCAACAGAGTCAAAGAGAGAACACTGTTTGTTTCAGCCTCACGTCACAATACAGCATACACTACAGTGTTAGCCCCACCTGCAGCTTGAAGTACATAAATTATGAATTTTTATAACTTATGTGATTAGACTCAAGCCTCTTTGCGACACAGAGGTGGTCATATTAAAGGAGAAACCAGTGTAAGATGGTTGTTTTATGGTGTCGAGTGAAGTAAAAGTAAAGGTAAAATGTCTGCAGACGTTTGGAAGTTTTTTCTGTGACATGACGGTCCCACCTGTTCAGTACTCATAGTGTTTGGAGATCTGTGATGTGAATATTTTATGATGACAGCTGGTCAGTGAGCCTGAGCGTGTACTGGATGCGTGTGTGTTTTTTAGTGTCACTGGGTTTGTATCCATGTCACACTTTGCGTACGACAACCACAGGAAATAGCTGAAATAGTCTTTTTCTTCTCGTATCTGATGACAGAACGGTGACTTCTTTTCAAAGGTTAGTCTGTGTGTGTGTGTGTGTGTGTGTGTGTGTGTGTGTGTGTGTGTGTGTGTTTAGGGTATGCATACTTTTTGTATTATCCACCTGCACAACAATATTGGACCACCAACCCTGTCTTCTACAGTATCGCATTCCCATACAACTAAACTGCATTCTAGATTAGGCTAAATTTCGAGGGCAAACGTATCTTCTCCCTGATTATCGTCATAGTTTCAAACACGTTAACGCCACAAAATGACTTGGTTATGTTTAGGCAACCAAACTACTTGATTAGGTTCAGTAAAACATCATGGTTTGAATTAAAATAAATATGTTTGTTAAGTCAAGTTTGACATGGGATATAAACAGCTGTTTCCTTAGACAATAGGTAATTAACAATGCAGTTTTGTTGTATGGGAACGTCATTTTTAGAAGACCAGGCTGTGGACGACAACAAGAAAATGACTTTTTTTTTCTTCTAATATTTATTTCTCGGTTCTGTAGGTAATGTATTCAGTGTAATTTAGGCCACTGAACACCTGATAACCACATAGACTACCAGGTAGCCCAGTTCACGTCCTATTAGCTATTCTCTTAATTGGTAGAGAGTAAAGACTAGCAGAAAAACATCAGGGAGAAAGAGATGGAAGGAAGGGAGACCTCATTCTCTCCTCTATGCTGTTTTAATTTTTTGATTGGATCTTGTTTTTTCTCCCTCCTCCTCTCCGCTCCTCTCTCACTGTCTCAATGCTAATTAATGACATATTAGATTAGAGTCACAATGAACTCTGCTCTGTGAGACTTCAACTCCTAGAGCTGCATGATATGGGCTAAGTATCACACTCCAACTATTTAAACAGATACTGCAGTTGGTGTTCAGCTTCATTCATTTAATTGTTTTGCTCCTGTTAAAGCCAGAAGTTATAGCACTGCAGAGATTCAAGCAATAAGCAGTTTATGAAGTGTTTCAGATTTGCTGTCTTTGTGTGGTCGCTTTTCTACTGCTGTCTTTAGGACTGACTAAGTATTGAATTGAATGTTTCCAGTTTCAATGTACTGTACATAGGAAAAACTACGGAGCATGGGAGTTGACGTTGAAAGAAAAAAATACATAATTGAAGTTAAAATAAATCGGTCCCACATTTCGGTGTGATTCAGTGACGTGCGGTGAGGTTCGTGGCTGGTGAGGCACTGACACTACGTAAGTCAGATTTACAAATATATGAACCCAATAGAGAAGCTTAAATCACCATTCAATTGGCAGCTTGCACATTGACTACTGGTTGTTTTTCATATCAGCATTATTTACACACACATAGGTAAGGTACATATTTGATTCCACCGGGAAAGTGTGCGCCGCGATCTGCCCCACCGACCCGCACCACCGGGAGCGTTTCAGAAGCGGAGCGCTCGCGGGCGCCACCCGTGAAAATCGTGAGATTCCGCGATAATCTGTGTAACAACCACGGATGTATAAAGAGAACAACAAACACATAAAAGGTTACTTTACCTGTCCGACGTTGAATTGCTGTTGATTTGTTCATATTTCCTTGTTTTTTGAGACATTTTTAAGCTTGGATATAGAATCTTACATGTTTGTAGTCAAAGCAAAATATAAGAAGAAGAAGAGAAGTGTAGAAGAAGAGCAACGACAGAACAAGCATAAACCCGACCTGTGGGCTCTCGCACGCCCTCTTCTTTGAGGCAGAGTAGTGTTTGCCTCCCCTCTACTTTGTCAGATCAGCAACACTAAATATGTTCTACACACACGTGAAATACACTACCTATTATATGGAATGAAAGGACGTATAATAAAAGTGTCTACAAATATTACAGTGGTGACAAACAATGAGAAAGCAAAAGACACGCGCTCAACCCAGTTTGTGAGGGATTGCGAATCTGAGGTGAGGCACAGCTCGTCGCTGCCTCACCTCACGTGTCTCCTCTCTGTTTGAACAGGACATGCGCTAATTCATCGATTTTGATTATAAAAATGCTTACAGAAATCATACAGAAATTACATTTATAGCACAGATCAGTAGAGAAATATTAATATTTATTTTATTTTAGCATTATTTGTTTTTTACTTTTCATGATGGCAGGTGAGGCTCTGCCCGCACACCTGTATATCACACTCCCCTGACCGCACGTCCCTGAGTGTGATATACAGGTGTGTAGGGAGCTAGCACAGCAGACCAGCCTTTCTCCCCAAAACATGAAGTGTAGTGCACCTGCTTCAAGTTCATACATTCAGCAGTAACAAACTGTTACTGATATAACTAATTGACTATGAAGTCAAAATTAAGAGGCTAGATCTAAGAAGAACATTGTGCTCTTGTGCTTTATCTAATTATCTTATTCATGTCCACATATTAATCAAAGCTTTGTAACTATTTTATTTAATTGCAGTACACAAACTTCCCACTAAAGCACTAAAGGTGACAGAACAGGAAGTTGTCGATCACAAATTAATGTTTTAAATCTGAATATCCTAACTAAGTAGCTTCATATTGTTTAGTGTGACACAACAAATCAACTTCTGTGTTGTGGTTATAAAAAATAGACTTTCTACTTTGACTCCTCAGTAAAGTCCAGTCTTGGTCTTTAAAGAGGTAGAAGTAGTATTCTTTTTTAATTTGACCATCATCAAACCATCAAGTGTGTGTGTGTGTGTGTGTGTGTGTGTGTGTGTGTGTGTGTGTGTGTGTGTGTGTGTGTGCGTGTGGTCAAGTGAATGGAGAGTTGTCTGCAGAGAAAAAAGAGTGAAAGTACAGAAATCGAGGAAATCAGAGTCCTGCAGGTTTGAGGAGAGCTGAGCTTCTTAGGATAAGCTGGGGATGAGAGGCTGCAGTCATGGTCTGCAGTGTGTGTGTGTGTGTGTGTGTGTGTGTGTGTGTGTGTGTGTGTGTGTGTGTGTGTGTGTGTGTCGGAAAGCAGTATTTCTAGTCTTGGGTATAAATAGGTCTCTGTGTGCATGCGTACTTCCACTTGTGTGACTTGATTTGTGTGAGACATTTTTGTCATTATTATAAATATACAAGTAGGTAACCTGATATCACATTCAGGAGCTGAATCTCTAATCATACAAAATGCAGTTGTGGCTTTTCAAATTGATTCAAGTAATTAGTATTTTGCTGCTTTAACTGTCCTGTGTGACCTTTTGTACTGTGGAACACGTATAGCTCATTAAGCAAAAGACCATATGGCTGTTAAGAACATGGAGTAATGATGTTCTCTCTCATAGTAAAAGGCAGACATAGTGTGTTATGTTGTTGACTGTCACTGTGTCTGAATGACACCACTCTGTCTCAAACCAGCATGTAACATTAGTTTGTTTTAATTTAGTTGCCTTACAGTCCAACTGAATTCACATTTAATCATCCCTTTTTGCAGTCCAAAAAAATGTGTGTTTTTTTATTTATTCCCAATGAAGTTTGAATAAGAAATAAAGGTCTTTGGGGGAAGTATCAGAAATAAAAAATGTTGCCAATATTTGAAGCGATTGACAGGCTGAGCTCCAGCAGGGTGAGCAGAGACAAAGTAAACAAACCCGCACTTTACCTTTACAAATCACATGTAGAGAGTTATTTCTATAGCTAGCTATCTAAGAACAGTACTGACATTAGCAGTGTGTTTGGCTCGTTCAACAAGTGCAGGACAAAATGTGTGTCCATGTTTGTAAGTTAGAAAAAGAAGGAGACTATGGCAGAAAAGCTAGCAGGTGTTATTCAAAGTCTGTGGCTCTTGTGTTGTATAGTAGCCTGCTGTCTGGCTGTTAGTCAGTGTGACCGTCTGTCTATAATAGAATGGTGACGTTACTGCTTCATACAAATAAGTTATAAAATGAAACAATTTAATTTGGTTATATGGAGTCAATCAACTAGCATTCTGATGGATTGATAACTTTTGAAAGGAGAACAAGATGTGATCTACAGAGCAGATATGCATACTCAAGCAGAAATAAAACATGCAAATTAAATTCATGTTCAGCTTTAAATGATTACATAAACATAAAAGTGGCCAATCAAAAAATGCGCTTATGAATCATATTTGATAACGGAAATATGGGCCAATTTGGAAGGCACTGAAAAAACATACTATCTTGTTGTTAGGTAACAGGATTCTTTTTGGAAAGGTTTTGGATAAGTCTGGCACTCAAACAGATGCCAAAATACACAGTATATTAAGTACCTCCTTAATGTTAAAATATGTAGCACATTGTTGGTTGCTGTTTGGGAACAGAATTCGAAATTCACCCCTCCTCTTTAGCTCAACAGGTGAGTGAGAGAGAGCGAGGGAGAGAGAGGGAGAGAGAGCACAGCGATGGTCGAGCGAGCAAGAGAGTGAATGTGGAGAACAAAGCCGTGAATCACAAGAATAATACCTTATGAAGCACAAATAATCACATACACATTGCCTCAAAAACCTGCGGGAAGGTGCCAGATTTTGAATGAACAGACCTTATTTCAGGTACCTAACCAAAAACTTAATAAAAGAAACATTGACTTTGAGACCAGGGAACCAGAAGTACAATAATGTTAACTCATTTTCAGGTTTTAGGACTCATTCCTGCAGCACTCAGTGGCTGGAGGTTACACCTCCACGTGGGGTCCAAATGCTCTTTGATACCCAGAAATTCTGCTGCTCCATTCCTAACATATAATGGCACAAGTTTCTTCTCTATTTAAAGCAATTACATTTTGCCTAAACATAATGACACTTAAAATATAACTATACAAAAAACGGCATTAAAAACAAATTTGCCTCTGCAAAAAAAATTGTTTTTCAGGAAAATTACCAACCTTTTTCTACATAGTGTAGTGCGGAGAAGAGTGCAGAGTCAGCATCATTTGAGATTTTCAGGGCTCATTTCCCTTTAAGAAAAGACATTTGCAGACACTTACCTTTTGTAATAACTTCCACTGGCCTGAAAATTGCCTGAGCTGACCGACGCATCACATGCAAACTGACTGGTTTGTGAATCGTGATAGTAAAGTGCCATAAAGCAGTAAATTGGCTATAACTTTCTCAGAGGTCCATAAGACACTTGTCAAAACTATGACAGGTTTATCATTCTCTGTCAGAGCTGTGGTTTTCAACATGAGGCCTGAGGCGGTTTTGGAGGTTCAGATGATCGAGCAAGTTTTCTTTGCTTTTGCAGTGGAGAGTTCTTTCATCTCCATTCACTCTCTTGTATAACTCCCTTCCTGGGTTAGTGCCTCTATGCAGTAAGATGAAATCTGAACCTTTAAACAAACCCCTAGGAATGTGATTCTTCCTCAGTTGTTAGCAACAGGACTCAGGTGTGTTAAGGATTAACTGGTTTTAACCACAATGAAGCAGAGGTGGATATTCGGTGCTGCTGTTGATTAAGCTTGACATGATGACAGCTGAAGAGCTGCTTGGATTAAAAAAAACTGCTGACTCTTCTCCCTGCACTGTTCGCTCCATCTCCTCCCTGCTCTTTCCCGTCCTTCCATCCCTCGCTTTATCCCTCATTCATTCAAGTGTCTCTGGTGATGTTGCTTGTGAAGCAGAGGGAAAGACAGGGACTCATTAAAACCAGCCCCCCCCCCCCCCCATTTTCTTTCTCCCTATCTACCTCTCTTCATCTCCCTCTTGCCATCTTCATCAGATGTAATTATGGCAGCACAACGTGGGAGGAGCATGCACAGCAAAATTATACTTTCAAATCTCCTTCCGCTTCAGCTATTCAAGGAACGAGACCTACATTTTCAAGCTGATCAGAGAGAGAACGGAAAAATGGGGGTGAAGACGGAAAACAAGAAAAATGGGAAAGTGTGAGGAGGGGATATGAAGAAAAAAAGCAGGGAGAAGAGAAGCAGAGAGGAGAGGAAAGACAGCTACAAAGATAATGTGTTAAGGAGGAAAGGAGGATGTCAGGCTGTAGCCGCTGAGTTAACAGAATGGGATCAGTAATGCTGCCAAGCTAGAAAATGCCAGACTGCAAAGCAGGCTGGGACAGCACAGTGGGAGGAAGTGCTTAGTTTGGGTACGTGACTGATGCAGACATTTTTTCCCCCCACATCTTCCCTTTAAATACATGGAGCCACTTGTCCTTTAGCAAAAAAAAAATCGAGGGGGGTTTCGGCGGGTAGTGGGCGGGGTGATACAGTACGTTTGCGCGTTGCATTGTGGGAAGGAAAGGGGACGGGAGAAACGCTTGAAACGTGCACAGATTTACTAGCTTTGCTCTTGGTTGCAGAGGAGCTAAAATAGCACTATATATGGCGGCTTGGGTGGCTGTGGTGGATGCAAAGCCACGGTAGGACACACAGGACGACAGTAGGTTGACACAGTTCAGAGAGGAGCTGTGTGTTTTTTGCAGTCGGGAGGAATTAGAGAGCAAAGCAAGGTTCGGACACAAGGGAGAATCAGCTCTCATCTGGAGGAAGAAGAGAAGGAAGGAGGAAGACATGGAGAAGAGGAGGAGGAGGGGTGATGCTTTTTTATTTTTAGACGCTGATGGATGTTTCGCATTCATTTTTTTGACTGTGTGCGTCTGTTATTATATCTGTTTGTGTCTTGCTTGTGTCACTTGATGTGCATGCATACCTGTGTACCCGTGTGGATTTACGTCTATGTCTGTGAGAGATGTAATGCTTTTTCACTCAGATTGCGGTTTCGGCTCAGCAATCACTCAGCGCTGCAGTCAATTTGTGGTGGATTTACCTCTCTCTCCTTCTATTTCTGGTTGATTACAACTATTCTCTCTGCACTCCTGTTTTCAACGGGAAGAGAGATGGACCATATTCTATGTGTAGCCATCCAAATGCACTCTCTCTATCGTCTGCAGCTTTGAAGTTGGCTGTATGAATGCAGTGTCCATGTGGTTAAGAAGAGATACTGGTGCACTCTGTCTGAGTTGGCGATGATATAATCAATAGCAATCAGCTTTGAAAAGGAAAATCAATTAATCATACTTGATCATACAAATCATACAATTTATAAAAACTATGCTGTCCTATATCTTCATAAAAGGTCTTTCTTTTCCTTTTTATCTATTGTTTTACTTGCTTTAACTTTTCTAACATCGCTAAATGAACCTCTTCAACCTCAACAACCTAGTCAGTGAAAACACATGTTGTGTTGCGAAGCATTGCTGCAACCCTCAGATTTTCATTTTAAATTCCAGTGAAGATCCCAAAGATTTCAAATACGTCACGTTGAATTTGAGGAGTTACATATATGATGATGCACAATACATCTAAAATATTTCCATTTTGAGGGATTGGTACAGTCATAAGTTATTAGACAGGTATTAGATATTTCCCTCAGTAAAGATTTTTTGGCATCAATGAGAAGTTGGAACAAGCTGATACAGAATATCTCTGATATTTACAAACTAAAATGATTCTGCCCAGGGGAAGGTTAAAATAACATCAAACTGTCTGTTCTCTGTCTGCAGGTCCAGGAGTGGCTGTGTCTGAATTGTCAGATGCAAAGAGCTCTTGGCATTGATATGACCACGCCTCGATCTAAGAGCCAACAGCAGATTCACTCTCCGTCCCACCAAGCCAAACCCATCGTTCAGCCTCAGCAGCCTGCGCCTCAGCCAATACAGCCAGCAGCAGCAGCTGCACAGCCCAAACCTTTGGCACAGAGTCAGCCCAGCCAGCGCCAGCAGCAGCAGCAGCAGCAGCAGCAGCAGCAGCAGCAGCAGCAGCAGCAGCAGCAGCAACATCAGCAGCAGCAACAGCAGCAGCAACATCAACAGCAGCAGCAGCAACATCAGCAGCAGCAGTCTCAGCCTTACGGCCAGAGTCAACCCTACTCACAGGCCCAGCCATACACCCAGTCCCAGCAGTATCCCCAGTCTCAGCCCCAGTCGTACCCTGGGTCCAAGTCAGGGCCCCAGACTCAGCCTCATACCTCTCCAGGCTTGCAGAGACTCGCAGGCCCTGGCGGCCCCCAGACTCAGACAGGGTCCTTTCAGCAGGGCATGAGGTCTGACCCATACCCTCAGAGAGGTACCGGGGCTCCAGGAGCTGTTGGAGGTCCTACAGGAGGCCTCAACCAGCCTGGGGGACCACGGATTCCCCACCCTGGCGCTGTGCCCCTCCCCGGCTTGGCAAAGGCTCCGTCCCAGCCTGATTTGGGTCGCGGTTCTCCAATGCACCAGCCTATGGCGCGCCACCATGACCAGACCAGAAGCGCTGGCTCCTCCCCAGCCCACAGACCTCAGAGTCAGGCTCCTCCTCCTGCTCAGGACGGTCTTACCAAACTGTTTGGCTTCGGGGCATCGCTGCTCAATCAGGCGAGTACCCTGATCAATGTTGACCCTCTACCCACTGCCTCCACCCAGCCAAGCCCTGCACGAGGCAAGGTGGTGTTCAATAATGCAACTGCTGACAACAGGCAGCAACAACAAGGGGCACCTGGCACCAAACCATTCAGTATGGGGGGCCCTCATGGTCCAACTCAAATGGGTGGCCCACAATTGCAGAGCCAAATAGGTGGCCCTCAAGCGTCGAGCCAAATGGGTGGCCCTCAAGCGGCGAGCAAAATGGCTGGTCCTCATGCGCCGGGCCAAATGGGGGGTCCTCATGCGCTGGGCCAAATGGGTGGCCCTCAAGCGTCGAGCCAAATGGGTGGCCCTCAAGCGCCGAGCAAAATGGCTGGTCCTCATGCGCCGGGCCAAATGGGGGGTCCTCATGCGCCGGGCCAAATGGGTGGTCCTCATGCGCCAAGCCAAATGGGAGGCCCTTATCCATCAAGCCAACTGAGGGGTCCTCATGCGCCGAGCCAAATGGGAGACCCTTATCCACCGAGCCAAATGGGGGGTCCTCATACACAGAGCCAAATGGGAGGCCTTTATCCATCAAGCCAAATGGGGGGTCCTCATGCGCTGAGCCAAATAGGAGGTTCCCAAATTGGTGGACCGCATGCACCAACCCACAAGCAGCAGACCATGCCCCATCAACAAGGAATGCCGCAACAGCAGTCGCCCGCACATCATCAAAAAGGGCCGCAAGTACAGCAACATCAGCAAACAACTACTCATCTGCAAAAGGCGCCGCAAAAGCAGGAACCCGTGGTGGCCCCTGTGCCTGCTCCAGAGCCTGTGAAGCCTAAAGTGAACTGTCCTCTTTGTAAAACTGAACTGAACATCGGCAGCTCCGACCCGCCCAACTACAACACATGTACGCAGTGCCAAGGCCAAGTGTGTAACCTGTGTGGCTTCAACCCCACGCCACATCTGGTGGAGGTAAGAAGAGTGTTACAGTGTTACAAAGTTTCTCACACACAGTTACATGTATGTATGTGTTCCAGCAAGAAAAAACGTGTTTCACAACATATTGTCGTTCACAGTGCCGTTTTAGGTGAATATAAAAAAAAACTATCCACAAACTATCCACAGATGCAAAATTTGAAATTTACACAATGACCGGGTACATGCTGTTTTACTGCTCAATTCCAAATGTCAGTTTGGGTGGCTATGTTGCCCAATTTTATCGTATTGTCCTACAGCTTTCATGTTTTGTAATCCTCTATGTCCCTGGCAGGATTCTATTTCACAGTAAGCACGTGAAACGCCCGCTAATAGGCTACCTTTTCTGCACGCGTTTATAGGACCAACCCACAGGCCTGAAAAACAAAAACACCCAGCTAGATAATAGGCTACAATATAGCCATAAGCGCCTCAATATTACTTAAGGATGACTACTGACGTTTTAAAAGTCCTTCCCTCCCTTCACAATAATAACATTAATTCATTGCCGCTCATCAATGGACGTCAGTACCCTCCTTATCAGTAGGCCTTAACAGTATATGAAACTTATCAATATAAGACAATACATAGAGCTGTACTGAATAGTACGAAGCTTCGACGCTCCATTTATTTGATTTGACGTATTTTGCTCTATTTTAGCTCCAAGCTCCATTTATCTTCCAAAAGTCCACATTAAAAACAATTAAGTGTTCATAAGGCATCATAGCCAAGAGAAATGTGGAATAAAAGCGCAGTCATTAAGCACAAAAAACAACAAATTCCCTCATTTAGTAGCTTTTTTCCAGACCAAAATCACTTAAGGTGCACCCGAAATTACAGTGAGAGCCGATAAAAGCATTGAAAAATATTTAGAGCGTCACATACTGCTAGTATATTAGGCGCCTGTGTTTCAAACAAAATAGAAACAAACAAATTATTAAGGCTTATGTCGTCTGCTCTCAGACATTCGATACCATTCAGCACAAATAGAAAAAGCTTGTCATTCCACTGTTGAACTTCTTCCTCTTCACTTTGTGGATGCAGTTAGATCTGAACCTCTCATCTTTCCTCAAAGGATTCAGTGTTTGTCAGTGTTTATAGACCAATATTTTATATCAGATTTTATCTTTTTTGGTCTTTTACAAACTACCTCCAGCTCTGTCTGTCGTCCTATGAAATCATTAGACAGGCAGCAACAAACCAACTTGCTTTGTCCGATAGAATGCTATAAGCTACATGCTAACAAACAGTTTCTCAGCAAACCAATAAACACTCATGGCATAGCAATAGCAACTACTGAATTTGGGAAACAATCTTAGCTTCACTACAAATTACTGAAACAAATCAAACAAAAAACTGTTGACTTCACTCTTGGAGAGTGTTTTGCTGAGGACGCAATAAAGTGCAGTGTTGAGTGAGAGCTCTTGAGCTCTACAGGACCTATTTATTAGTAGCACATTATGTACATACGGTGTAGTTTGAGAGTGGACCCCAATTAGCTGTTACCCTGCTGAACGGCATGCTGGGTACAGCTCGCTTTCCATATCTTGCAACGATATCAATGTGGCGTTCCATTTGAGCTGGGAAGACAAAATGTTTAAGTTCCCAGTCAGACATTTTGACCAAAATGTCGCATAAAGTCAGATTTCTGACCCTGAAAGTCCGATGAACACCACCAATCCTGACCTCAAAATCCAAGATGGCTGCTCCGCAACAGTAAAAAAGCAGTAGTAATATGCATTGTCAGCCGTTCTGTCTTATTTGTGTCTCATTAAATCAGTCATACACACAGTACTCCTTCTATCTGTGGACATGTTACTTCTGTGTTTGATTGCACAAAATACCGGCGTAATACGTTGCTATTAACTGGTTTTGCTAGCAAAAGATCACCCGGCTGGAGCAAACTCAATTAAAATCTTCGACTTAATGTACTTGAACGAAGTCATCTCGGGTGTGACGTCATTCCAAAATTTTTAAAAAGAGGCAAAACAAACTTGCTTTTTTCATGCATTCTTGGTTCATAAGAGAAAGGTGAAGAAAGAGCAAGAATGAAAGTTGAAGGGGGAAATAAAAAGGCCAATATAATGAGCTGGACACAATGAGCAAGAAATTAAAATAGATGAGGAGAAGAAAGAATACAAATATGGTCCGGATGGAGAAAAGAGAGGTTGAAAAATAAAGATAAAGACTGTAGACCAAGCATGGCAAAAGGACAAAGGATGAGAGAAGGTTGAATGAAGATTTCAAGAGAAGTTGAATGACAAAACACAGACTTCCTTCAGTTATGCTTTCTCTCTTTCGTCTAAAGTGATTCTGCTCATGCCACACTGAAACAAGTGTAAAGGCCAACTACCCTCTCGCCTCCTCATTATTGATCCAGACACAGGCTTAGAGGTAAAAAGTAGAAGAGGAAGCAACAGAATCAGAAATAAAGTAAGTTAGAAAGAGAAGATGAAAATAAAGAATTCAGGATGTATGTATTATGTCAAGCAAGGGAAGAGATATATAAGGTTACAGGGAAGGAAGGGACAATGCAAAAATGTAGTGCAGAGGGTAGAAAATCTGAGAAGAAAAACAGAAAGAGGCAAGGATGCGTGTAAATCAGTCAGTCAGTCAAGCAGATTGAGAATGACTCGTGTTTATTTACTTTGAGGCAGCGTGACGCCTTCGGGGTCTCCAGGGAGTACAGTTGTTCATAGTACAGTACTGTAATGTACTGTCACTGCCTCAAGATAGACCTAGAGATAATATATAACCCCTAGAGGGTTATATATAGTAACCCCTAGAGGGTTATATATAAGGACTATACTACCATACACGGGACAAATATACTCACACAGAGCAAAGAGAAAAAATTGTTTAAAATGTTATTTAGACCGTGACTAATCGAAGCTATTAACTCTCACACACATACAGATATAAAGAAGACATTATGTAAAGAGTGTGTATGCATCTGTGTGTTTGTATCATGTGGGTTAAGGCCTGCAGCTATCCAGACAAAGTGGATGAAAAGAGAATAGACAGAAGAAAGAGAGAGAGACAAAAATGTCAGCAGGAGTAAAAAATGAATAAAATGACCAGCAGATAAAATGGTTTCTTTAGTATTTTAGAGAAAATATGATGACGTAGTGTTAACTACTGTTTACTGCTACTACGTTTGAAGTTCTAGTCATGCTACGAAAAAGGTGAATCGGACTGGAGAAGATGGACACCATACTGAAAGATGATAAAGGAGAATGGATCAATAGAGACGTATAGAAACATTGGGAAGAAGAAAAAGAAAGGATTGACGTTTTTTCTTGATATATCTCGACAACTGCTGAATGGGTTGCTGTAGAATTTGGTCCAAATATTTTGCATTCTAATGTTTGCCATAGAATGAAATGTAATGACTCTGCGATCCTGTCACTTGTCATCCAGAACCAGTACCTGTAAAGCTAAGGACATTCCCATCAGCCTTCGCTGTACGTTGTGTTTAGTGCTAATTAGCAAATGATAGCATGTTAACATGCTTGGTAAACTTTATATCTGCTAAACATTGGCATGTTAGCATAGTCACTGTGAGTGATAAGTTATTATCTGCATTAGTAGGTTTTATGTTGTGCTCAGTAAGCTTGTTAACCAGACAAACGTAATTACTGTGTGTTTGTATTTTCCCACTTTTCATCCCACTAACATCCCACTGAATGCACATATTTGCCAAAGAAATACATACTATTTCGGAATAAATGCAAATTTACAAACACTTACTAAATTCTAAATAATTTTATCAAAGCATAGTGTTGTCTACTTTCACTATCTTTTGAACAGGGCACTCCTCTCTTCACCATGCATTAGAATATAAACTGTGACAGAATTCAACGTTGTGCCTTTACTGAAAAATGAATGTGTTTGACTAGGCAGTGCAGATGAGTGTTAGGGTTTGAACGCTGTACGCTGGCTTGATTAATCAATAATTCAGCAAAGTTTTATTTTAAATATAAATAGCAGGAGAGATAAAATATGAAAAGGGGAGGCAGTGCATCCTGGAACAGAAAAGTAAAGTTATTAAGTTTATCCTGTCCCCTCTGTTCTCTCTGCTTCTCTACTCAAAGCCTGCCTCCCATAGTTGTTTCTTTCATTCTTTTTTTCCCCTTACCTTTCCAAATATCATTTATTCAGTCCTGTCTAATTTGCTGGAACTTGAAAGGCCAAAAGGAGTGTCTGAGATACTGTGGAATATAAATATAATGTTGTGTATATTTATTGCTGAAGTCTCAGCTCACAATTCAACATGAACATATTAAACAGAATAACTCAGCGTTTGATGAAACGGCCTCCCAATGAAGGCTTGAACGATGATGAAACACCATGACACACACACACACACACACACACACACACACACACACACACACACTCACACACACACACACACACACACACACACACACACACACACACACATACACACACACACTGCACTTACACTGTATAAGCAGGTGTTAGTGAATGAGTGAATGAGGCCATTTCTCTGTCCAGTCTGTCATTCAGGCTTTCACAGCTGTCCTCAATGCTGTCGGAACAATTATTAGGATTACTGCACCCAGTCCACCTGGATGTGTGTCTAAATGTGTTTGTGTGTGTGTGCGTGTGTTTGTGTGTGTGTGTGTGTGTGTGTGTGTGTGTGTGTGTGTGTGTGTGTGTGTGTGAGTCTGCACATCTGAAGGAAACTGATTAGGGATTGTGACATTTAATCTGCATTGGTGTGTTTGTGCACATGTGGTATGTGTGTGTATGTGATGTTCTATCTGTGTCTTAGTTTGTATGTGTGTGTGTATGTGTTAACATTATATGAGTAAGATTCCAATTAAGAGGCTGGATCCTGTGAAGGACACAGTTAATGCCACAGTGTCCAAAAGGTTAACATGGGTAATTTAAAGAGTTTCTCTATGTATATTAAATTATGCATTGTGATAAGTTCCCAAAGCACTGATTGGTCATTCTAAAGGTCATCCCTGCGTGAAGCTGCCCTCTGTTGTGTTCACTTATTGTTTCCTCTGCTTTCTATTCCACTTCAATATAACAATCTGTAAATTGATGAGCAGAGGACCCAGAGAAAAACAAACTAATGGAGACATGAAATAGCAAGTATTCTTTTATTAAGACAAAAGCTGCATAATGTTCTACAAACTGTCTGACATTTAGGCACCACCAAACAAATAAATGTCACACACACACACACACACACACACACACACACACACACACACACACACACACACACACACACACACTCAGTGTAGCTAAATTGGCTCCAGCAGTTCTCGTCATGAGCTTATGATGTCCAAGTCACAGTAATCCACTTCACTGTGGCTTCCCAGTCAATTTAACAACCCATGTGAGTATGTGCGTGGGTTTGTGTGTGCGCACCTGCGTACCTATCCAGCAGTGGACCTCGGCCTTGTTTCGAAACCTGGTATTAAAGGGGCCCGGCGCAAAATCAATCGCGTATTGATAAGCTCAAACATTATCGTGGTCCACACTCAGTCAATGTAGAATCATAGTCCACTGTTGGTAGTATAGGAATGTATCTGTGTGTGAGTTTCTGTCTGTGTGTGTCAGAACGATTTCTACAGTTTGTTCAGCTGTGCTGGTCAGCATCTCCATATGACAGTTGATTGGATGTGTGTTCAACCTGGTTTCCAATTTAGAGATTTTCTCCAATGATGTGGAGAGTGATACTGTTCAAATCTAGTCTTTTAAGAGAGACTGATTATACTGCAATGTTTAAAATAAGTAAAAACTACATTTATGCCTATGAAAATTTGTCCAAAGATCTAAGAATAAATATATCAGTATTGGCCTTCAAGATTTTGTATCAGTCCAAAACTACTGCCACTCACTAAAAACAAGGACCAGAAACGAGGAGAGGAGACAAGGAGAGGAGTCAAAGGTTGGAAACAAGGATGGAGTGAGTCATGCTTCTCTATTTAGAAATAAATCAGAACAAAAATAGAGGAGAAGAGCAGCAGCAGGAGCGTCAGAGCTCCTAATGGACGAATGGTTCGCTCCTGCACTTCAGGACATCTCACCACAATTAATAATACAACGGCTCACCCTCCTCTCCTCCTTCTCATTCTCTCCTCTTTCTCCTCTCCCTGCCTCTTTCCACCCGCCTCTTCTACATCTGCTCCTTTCATCTTGTCCTCTCTGCCGTCTTTTTCATCCTTCCTTTCTCACCCAGATTTTCCCAAGCGGACAACTTTCTTGTTACCGTCCTGCTTTGAGTGTAAATATAGCCTTCCCACTTGCTACATCTATTCCTTCGTTTCCTTTTCTCCTCTCTCTATTACATTTGTCCTTTTATTCCTATTTTCTTCTGCCTCTTTTTCACATTTTGACTTCTTTTGTTCTTTTTTTCTCACATCTCTACAGGAAAATTGTTAATTTCAGCCTCTTCCATTTACTCGTTTTCTCCTCTCTCTCTTTCTCTCTGTCTGTCTCTCTTTCCGTCTCTCTCTGTTTGTCTCTCTGTCTCTCTCTCTCTCTCAGAGGTCTTGACTCATTCAGTACACCAAACTCCTTTCACTTTTTTAAAAAGTCATACAATATGCATTGAGAAACCTGCTAGACAAGTGTTGGCCTTTCATTTTATTTTTTTCTCAGACAGTTGCTCATCAAATTAGTCATTGAAATCACGACGCAGTCATGAAAAAGATAATCATCTGGAAGTCTTAAGTCTTTTATCCTCACTGAGGTGGATGCATTGGCTTCCGAAGGGCACTGAGGTGGTAATTTAACATAATAATGATTGTAAATCATGTCTTTATTTTCACAAACAGGGATAATATTTTTCTCTCAGAAAATATGCAGACATCTATTCATTTTTGAATTCCAGTCAAGATGTCAAAGCTTGCAAATTCCTAATATGCATTTCATACATCATTCAATAACGTTGTGTACCTTCAGTGATGAATAAGCTGATACAAAATATGCATTACACTCTATGTGACACTGCATTACATTGTGGAGAAATTATTGTTGTTGACCTACTCATAGCTAAGTGTGAGAGTATCATTGTACATTCCTTCAGGTTCATGGTAAGATATTTAGATATTTAAACATTTTGTTTGTACTTTCTGCTGTTGTATGCAATCTCTCAGCCCTTCTGGAATATTCTCATATCTACAATACTTTGGGATTTTTTTTCATGAATGAACATGACATGTTAGGAACATTTGAATGTATATTGAAAATTTCCATTGAGTATTTAAAGTATATTTATTGACCTAAAACTTCTGTGCTGACATATCTCTGTCCTGAATCTGTCAAGTCCATTGAATACCTTTAAGTGACAGTTTCACCTAAAGTTGACTTACCTATCTCAAACCATATACATGTATCCTCTTCGAAACCTTTACATCTCACATGCAGTCTTCAAACTCGTGGAGTACTCAGTGCTGTGCTGATGTCTGCATCCTGCATTGCGTGCTTACTTGCCTACTCACAGTCGGGTCTTTAAATACCTGCAGATGACGTAAACTGAGACAGGGCGCTGGGTTTCTCTCACTTAGTTTAGTCAGGCGGCAACTGCAAGTGTCATTTTGAGACGTTTCTGTTGGTGTGATGAGACCAAAGACTGATGAAGACCCGCCTGTAATTAATTTGTTGTGACGCAAACTCAAAAATCCAGTGGTTATTGTTAGTTTATTGTACCTAAAACACTGCATGTGTCACCTCTTTTGTGGCATAAATCAAGCGCTCCCCAGTCTGATGTTGTCTGGAGTCTACTGAGGTTGCTTCATCTATGCTCCCTAGGGAGTTTACTTTCTATTTCAAACACACACACACACACACACACACACACTTCAGTCTTTATTTATGATACATAAACACCCTCAGATCCCTCCTCCTCTCCCCCTGTCCTCTGTCTTCACCTCCATTCACTCCTCTCTCATCCCCACTCCTCTTCCTCTCATTGTATCCCTCTGCCTTTCATCTCTTCAATTATTTTCTACTCCAGAATCACTCCACAGCCTTCTGTCCTCCTCGGTCTGTCCACCTCACTGCTCCTCTCCTCTCCTCTCCTCTCCTGCAGTGTTGTACTCCCTTTTCCTCCTCCATGTCATTCTCCCTCCCTCTTCCAACTGCATCTTTCCCTTTCTTCTCCTACCCTTGTCCTTCTGTCATCCCTCCCTATTCTGCCTCCACCCCTCAATCTGTCCCCGCTTGCTCTCATCTTCCCCTCTCTCCATCCTTTCCCCTATATTTGCATCCTCTCTTCCTTTTTTTTGTTCCGTACAGCTCTCGTTGTGTGGATGAGTTACAGCTCCACCTCTGGCACTATTTCTTCTTTTTGTCTGTTTTCTGAACATAAAGCTCCCTGTCGGAATAAAAGGCCATGCTATAAAGCAAGAATTTAAGCTTACGAAGACATTTTGTTCCTTCCTTTATGTCACGGGGTGTAAGCCGAACAGAGGTGGACTCAAATGCTGGATTCAAGTGTATGAAAATAAGATTTATTTTTCTCTTTTAGAGAAGTGGAACGAGATAGGAACGCTGGATCATGAGCCAGAGAAACATTGGTGAAACCAGGAGAACGCAGGGGTCCGAACGGCAGGTGCAACTGGATATAGAGAGATTGGTTAGTGTGGGCGTCCAAGTAGAGGAATGTTCCAAAGAGGGGAAACTGAGATTGCCTTACTGTGAGCTGGTGAAAACACAACTGGAGGGTGAGGCAGAGACTGACTGGCTGGAGGGTGTTTTCCAGTGTGGCGGCGGGTGAGCAGGCAGTTCCAGTTAATGCAGAGATGTGGGAGAGATGCGAAAGGAAGCCAGGGAATCCGTAAGACTCGGGAGGAATGAGACTGGAACGAGGCCGGAACTAGGAGGCAGGTTAAGCGCACAACAACTTCTTTAGTCAAAGAAAACTTGAGAGACAAGAGCTGGCCTGATTACCACGGGAATGGTAAAACGATCTGGCGAAGACTGGTGCTTCTGCTGCTCCTCAAGTAGGGTTCTTGATGATGGTGGATGAAGAACAGGTGTGACAGCAGGCAGCAACCAGACTCCGCCCTGGTCTCCACGGAAACCTGCTCACCCAGCCTGAAACTCAGAAAACACACCTCCCAGCCAAGTCAGATCATGACACTTTAAGTTGTCACCAATGTGTTTATTGTAATATATTGATATGGCAACTACCTTTTGTGACAGCAAATGAAGTCGTAGATCATTCCGTAAAATACAGTTTTGTCAAATAAGATGAAGGTTCCACTCTTTTCATCAGACTCATTTCCTTCATATTGAAGCAAATACACGGATCAAACACACTACAAACAAAAAGCATAGCAAAACAACATAAAATGCCCCTACAAAGACTTTTACATTTTAATTAAGGGCATTGAGCATTATCTAAGACTTGCTACACTGGATTACTTTGTTAAAGTTACATTGGCATGCTCCTGTCCAGTTTAGTGAGTGGCAGTAGAAGAGGATGAGAAGGATGAGGGCATTGAGTTTGTTCCCTCTTTATAACCACAGAGGAGAGGCTGAGGGAGGTTTGCAAGGAAACATACTGTTCCAAAATGTGTCCTGCTAAATGTTTCAGCAGTGCAGGTGAGCACATCCTCTATAAATAGTTCAAGATAGATTGTTTTCTGTGCAAATAATCCTACATCATCAGCAGTAATTTTGTTGGCTTCAACTAAAACATGTGTCGTCTTGCTGAGCTACAGCTCTATATTTAGAGGAAGTTTAAACTGTTCAACACTGTATCTGAGCAGCTTTTTATCTTTGTAAGGGAATCTCTGCATACCAAGTACCAAGTCAAGAAAAGAAGAGAATCCTTTATTCTTGTCTTATGTATGTGTAATTCCCTGTGCATGTGTGTGAGACTGTGGTTCTCCATGATCAGGTGCCTCACTGTCCACCCTGCTGTCGAGGTGTTATCTGCTAGTGGAATGGCCCTTCTTATTTTTCCACTTTTGACATAAAAGCATAATGTGCGGTTGAAGAGACAGAGTGAGACAAATGGAAAGGTTCATCTTTGGTGCAAAAGCAGATCTCGAGGGAGTCGAGGAGATAGGTGTGTGCTGTCCGTGTGTTAGCCTGTGAGCTTCTGTGTGCAGTACCTTTTAAGTTTTGCACTGTCCTACTTTCTCTACTCTCCCCACCATGTTGTCTTTAAATGGGTCAGCGAGGAGAGCTGTTCCCTTCCCTAGGCTACACAGCTGATTAACAGCACATCTCACAAACACAAAAAGAGACTCCCACAGAAGCACAATGTGTGATTCTGAACAGTTTAAAACCCAAAGGTAAAGGGCCGATACAGCGGAAGAAAGGGGAATTCCCTCACTGGGGTGAAGAGTGAAGAAACAAGAAGCTGAAGCTGCTGGACTTTTTTTGTTGTTGTATGCCTTCAGGTGTGAAGGTGTAAAGGATGAATACAAGGGGGGATATCTCTCCCCAAGAGATTTGAACTAAAATTACAGCCTTGTGGTTGTATGCCTCTGCCAACCAGTCAAGTTGTCTGTCCAAAATCTTATCACTTCATCATTTTATCCTATTGTGTGACATTGTCTTGTTTGGCATATCAATTTTTGAGTTATGGCCAAAAAACATGTTTTGTAAAGGTGCATTTGACTTTTGACCACCAAAATCCAAGCTATTTGAATGTAGACATGTTCAGTTTAATAAATCTGTCGAAAGTTTAAAGATTTGACTAATTGATTGATTGGATTAAAACCAATGGGTTCCTTCAAGGGAGCAAGAATACATGAAAGCATGAAAAGACATGTAATCATTCAAAAATAAGACTTAAGCTCATAACTGAAATCTTAAACGGTTAATTAAAATCCTTTACATCTGGTGCCATAGTGTCAGAGTAGAAGAGGAAACATCCTTACCCAGGGTTATGCACCTGCCTTCCAGAAAAAAACTAAATGGAGAACTCTGCAGTCTGATGGTAGAGTAGATTTACTACAAAATGAAGCAGCAGATCTCTGCAGGGAAGTGTTTGAGGGACAAACTGTATGCAGCTGATGAATCAAAATAAAGCTCTGCACACATTGAAACCACTGAAGAAGAGCTGTAATGGAAAACCAGAGTGGTGTTTGGATTCTGGAGCTCAGTAAATGCTTTGCCAATTACCAGTGATGGAAAACAAGATGAGCACTGTTTTACCAAGAAGAAGCCTGCTGGCACAGATGAGATGAAAAATAAAACATACAATTATTATTATTAATTGAGTCTGCTGCTGAGCCATAATGATGGATTCTCTTTGAGCAACTTATAGAGTAGAGGCTTGATCTTCTTGAGTCGCCATGGCTTTTTTAAGGTACAAGGTATTTCAATCCTTAAAAATGTAGGCGATAGGTTTCTTAGGAATATTAATTAAAAGCAACGCTTCCTGATTTTATAGTGAATGCAGATACTGTATGTGTTTATGACTGTACATGTTGTTCATCTGACTGCTGAGGGAGTTTTCATTCTCAATAGAAATAGGAGTGAGAGCAGAAAGCATTTCAAGTTCAGATGGACAGATAAATTAAAGATAAGTCTGCAAATTAAAAGTTGGTGTAAAAAAAGGAAAAATCTGAACTGAAGAACTGCTGACACAAATGTTATATGACTGTTTCTACTTTGAAATTGTGACAGAGTTCGTGGGTGGCTCTGGTGCAAAGGACAATGGTGAGTCGAGGCACCTCCATGGCGCAGGTCAGGAACTTGAAAGTGAAAAGTGAAAATGAGGTAACAAAAAGAGAGTGGTGAAAAGGATGAAAAGTGCTAGGTTACCTCATTTTGTTTAGGTGAAAGACATTATCCTCTCTTTTCCTTTTGACACAAGGATTTCCCAGGGTCTCTGAACTGCCGGAGCAACGTTCTAAGCTCTGACAGCAGGAAACTTGGCAGCCGCTGTAACTTAGAGACTTATCGTAGGGTATGTGGACTGAAGTGAAAGCAAATGTCTATTTTTACGTCTCTCTCTTTCTGCTTCTCTCACGGGGGTTTCTGATGTTTTCATATCAAAGACAAACACGTTGATCCCCTTTCTTTTACATGTTATCTCTCTCTTACACACCATTTAAAAAAATGAGTGACTCATGAGCTGAATTCTGCATGTGTGTTTCTCCGTGTGTAAAGGAAAGACCACACAATAACACACAATACTTAGCATCATAAAAGGAGAATGTGCTCTTGAAAGGAAACACACTACACACACACACACACACACACACACACACACACACACACACACACACACACACACACACACACGTTCATGACTCGATAATTGAGCGAAAAGGTTGAATTACTCAGACTCACTCGTCTCATCTGTCCTTTTTTTGTCTTTCTGTTTCTTGCTGTCTTTCATGGGACCACCAATCTCATTTGCTCAGTCAATGCACCATTTATACTCCTACGCTGATGGAAGTGGAGGTGTGTGTTTTTTTCGTGTCGTGACAGAGAGAGAACATTGATTCAGGCCTTTTTCCATTCACTTGCTCCCTGTCTGTATCTCAGGAGGGGAGCAGAGCAGATGAATGATTCACACCTCTCTCTGCTCTCCACCAGGGTCCATTCACAGTTTTTTTGTTTTTTTTACGCTTTCATTTCATGTGTTAGAAGCATCAACAGGAAGTAGACTTTAAATGTGTGTATCTTAAGTGCTGGAAGTTGAACGCAAAGCTTCATCATGGGAGTTGCTGAGGATGTTGATTGATATGTCATCAAAAAAGATGAAAAATTATGAGGGAAAAAAGGCTGGAAATGTAGCAATCCAACACAGTCTTTTCATTTTTAAAGACAGTCAATGTTGAGTCAAAGGGTTAAACTGCTGTTCGATAATGTAGCCGTACATGTAAACACATGCAAATCCAGGTGAGCATGCTGCACATTAACCTTTCAATGACTGCAGCATGAGAAAATACAAGATGCTCATATCACTCCTTTATCTATCCGTTAAAGCTGAACACTAGAAATCCTGCAGCCATTTTGGCTTGAATTTGCGACCACCTACCGTCATCATAACAAATTCATGCCCTTTTAAATAAGTCACACTGACCTCGATAACTCAAGTTTTAGATTTGGAATCAGGTTGTGTTGCCCACATTCGGAAAACTTTCAAATATACTGTAACGAGTGAGGCCATGAGCAGAAACTAAGAAAAGCGACAGCATAGGAATATTGCAAGACACCCAAAATGAGACCGGACTCATGTCACCACGGGTTGAAGAGTTAAATGTATCCTTCACGGGTAACTCTGAGGGAAATGGTATCTATCATTGCGGAAATCATTCATTTTTCTGCAACTGGACAATCTTAATCATAATGTGGTACATCAGCTACCCAAAAAATAAATGCAGGGCATAGGGTCATTCGCTCATTCTATATTTTGTTCAAAGACACATAATATCCCTTTTTAAATATTCATCAGTAAGTCTGCTGCAGGCTCATGTGCAAATGTCCTCATAATAATATACAAAAGTTCAAAACCTTGATAACTCCAATATGCTGTATAAACTACCCCTGACAGCCTGGCTATGTCCTCTGTGGTTGCCATGACGAATGTTGGTGGTCCTTCTGCCAATCAGTTGTCATATCCTGTATGCGTGGCTGCCTGTCGCTGACACTGACAGCTACCAAGATGTGACAGACCCGCACACACGCACACACAGATAAATAAATATATATATATATATATATATATCACTCAAGCATATGTGTAGGTACAGATAAATGTTTGCACACTTGACTCGTAGGGTCTTGTACAAATAAACACGCTTTTACATCCTTAGATACACTTACAGTACACACAGAGGCACATGCACAAGAAGACAGGCAATTAAGTGTTCACAGATAACTTACTGTAAACCACTAAACCAACACGTGACATTATTTTTGCATTAATATCTATGTTCGAGCGAGAAAGAAAGAAAGCAAGACGTACAGAGAGACTGGCGGGAGAGTAAGAGGGAGTATGGAGAAGAAAGGACGAAGAGAAAAAAAAGGGGAAGCACCAGACAGCCATGAAGAGAGCCGAGAGGGGGGAGATTGGAAGTGAAGGATTGAGAGAAGAGAGAAAACCATGGGAATGACTTAGATGATGACTCACCCGTGAAACAGGGAGTGAATCTGACAGAGCGAGCAAGAGAATTAACCGGCGAGAGTGAAGCGGTCAGAGGTGGCGATACTGAGCGAGAGAGGGACCGCTCTTATGGGAGAGACGGGGGGAGATAGGGAGAGAGAAATTTGAGGGTATACCCAGCCAGATCCATTGACTGTGTTGTCCTCCGGCCCCCCGTGTGCTGATTACTGAATGGATGATTCCCAGGCAGGCTGCGCCACTCTGTTGGTGTTTGTGGGGGTGCTTTTTTTCTCTGCTGGCTGTGCTGCCCTCGAGACTGAAGCCTGATGTGTTTGTGCTCCATTACCTCCTCCGTTCGTCCCTCCTTCCTTCCAGCTGTTCTCCTCTACCCACTCTATCCTTCTCTCTCTTTTACCCTCCGCCTCTATGTTCTGTTGCTTTACTGACATTAGGATTCATGGGATTACGCATGCTGACATGGATGCTTTTGGACTCAAAATGTAGATTATTTCATGTTACATCAAACATATAATTTCCTAAATGACTCCGGAGATTAGTGAAGCAGTACATATACAATATTTAATGATATGGTTGAAGCCTTGATTAAATTACATATCTATGAGTGATTAGAGCAAACTAGATAATGTGAACTGTCAAGTAAACACTTGCTGAGATATTTCACATTAAAACCAAGAAGGAGAGGGATAATGTCCTTTGAGCTACTCGAAGGATTAAATATGAAGCATTGATTCAGGAGGTATTGAGTTTCATGTAGCTTGATAGCAACAAAGAAAACCCTCCAAAGTAGAAGTGGTTGGGTTAATCAGCGGATGAGGACAATATAAGTCTTTAGTGGTGGGTGTGGTGTTATTATCCTACTGATGGCAATGTACATTATACACATTTTATTAATACAAGAGGTAAACCAGAATCAGAAAACAGGGAGATCTTTAAATTGTTGAAATCTTTAAGTCTTAAAATATGATACTCATTATTTAAAATTCTAAATCAGTGAAAGCCCTAAACTGAGAATATTAAAATACTCTTGACATCCAGACTAATGAAATGAAAAAGGTTAGCAGGTCTTTTTTAAGGCCCTGTGAGCCAGGTTTCATTCAGTTTTTTTACAGACTGGCACTCCTGAAGCTGTTGTGAGTAAAACCCTCCCACACATCACTGCAAGGGTTTGTCCGATCTGCCACTTGATATAACAATAACAATAAAAACACATTCAGCAGCTTTCGTACTGGGAGATGGACAACATTTACTGCCCCAACAAATGTTCAGTATAACAGAAAATCATGAACTGTATCCAGTATTAACCACGATTCATATCACTGTTATTCAGAATATTATTGCAGTGATGTAGGTCAGTCACAATAGTCCATGTATTTGTCAAAGTGATTCCTATAATTGTTTTACTAAAAACGTTATGGGGGTGAAAGAAAGTAGTAGTTTTGTGCTGGTCTTCACACTTTTGCTTGTGCAGTCCAAATTCAGATCTGCCGCGTATCTCTGGAAATGTTAGGCATTGTGGTAGTAACGGCCACTCCACATGGCTCTGTATTGATAACTAGGTAAAGTTCTGTGTTTTCACTGAACAGTATTGATATTGTTTTATCTGCTTTACCACAATTTAAAGGTCCATCACAGGAAAAATGGTAATAAATGTCTAGATGTAAGTACGGTAACTACGGTAACTACGGTAATACCAACTGATTGTTTCTATCTGAGAATGCTAAATTCTACTTTTCAATTAAAGACACTCATGAAATCTAAACAGCACCAAGACAAGTTTCCCTCATGGCACTTTAAAGTTAATGTTATATTTGATGCACCAAATCTTTCTACCGTACATCCACATTTTTTGTGTGCTTGTTGTGGCTAACCACAGTGCAAACATCAATTTCCAAATAAAGGACTCGCCTCCACTTCGTCCATTGGACACCTTGACGATCCTTTACATATAATCACAAGCATCTTTGCAAATGATAAATTACTATATTTAGTTTGAAGACAATGACATCACCTGTACTGTATCTGCAATGATAGATAACAGTGTTGAAATTGAGAACAGGCTATTTAAGTATTTATAGTTAAAGCAGGAGGCAAAAAGAGGCAAATTGAGAGTGATTTCAGACGTACTAAGCAGATATCACAGTAACGTTTCATCTCACTCCATTACATTCTATGCACCACTGAGGAAACACACACTCACATGCTCAAATATATTATGTCCTTGTGTTATGCAGGCGTGGGTGTTGAATTAGTTCTGTCACTAGCATGTTGTTCATCTGCTCTGCTCAGTGGGAGACATGATGACTAATAGCAGTGTGGAAAGACCTGAGTGTGTGTTTGTGTGTGTGTGTCCCTATGTATGCATGCAATGTCTCATGATGGTTTGAAGCCACCAATTAGCACACACACACACACACACACACACACACACACACACACACACACACACACACACACACACGTACATGCACACACACTACTCTGATATTGCATTCATGGTGACAAATTTGAGCAATACTGGTCCTCACAAGCGCCATGAGAGAGTGAGCTAGAAACAGAGAGAGAGAAAAAGAGAGAACGTGATGGATGGCTAAAGGAGAGTGAGATGGGAATAAGCAAAAAGGTTAGGATTGGACTGTTCCATGATGCAGAGTGGGGGTGAGGAAGAGTAGAGTGAGACTGAGAATACACAAAAGACAGAATTGTGTATTTAATATTTTTACTACACGTGTATGTGTTTTATAGTATGTATCAACATATTTATCATCGTGTAGTATTGTATCAATACATAATACAGGCTCAAGATGAAATAACTAAATCAATTTGAAAATTAATTCCCCATTTGTGTACACATGATTTATGAGATCACTGACACTTTTGTTTTTACATTGGTACGATGTGCATTTGAATATGGATAATGTACTTGATGTATCTTATTGTGTCTTATTTCTAATTTAAGTATAAATTTGCATGATAGCAGGATTCTTGTTTGTGACGGCCAACCATTTGAACCAGTGAGCCCGATGTGTAACATCCTGTTGGCTGAATTACAGCACAGACATGAGAACTGTGGCCAGAAACCAGAGCAGTATAATGGTTTCTTCTGATTGGTGCTTTTCAGCTCTGGACTTCTATGGTATGTGTATGTGTGTATGTCAGTGTAGAACTAGAAAAATCCAGCTGTAACCAGCAGCTCAGTGGTTTGTATTCTACTGCTGCTCTCTCCCTCTTTACAGTATCTCTCTCTCCCTCTCTCTCTCTCTGTCTCTCTCTCTCTCTCTCTCTCTCTGCCTCTTATTATTCTCTGTTCCACTCTATCTCTCCCTCACTTCCCTTCTTTTTTCTCCTTCTGTATCATTTTTCTTGAGCATTTTGCAATGCTAATACACTCCTCCTTTCCAACTCTCACAGACTAACTAGCACCACACGACTGTGTAGTAATTTCCATTATCCAGACTACAGTAAATACAAAACACAGCTCTCATACCCAAAAGCAGCAGTCTGTCCCACTGCTGGTGAATTGTGGTAATTTCACTTGGATGCTGCCTCTGTCCGTGGTGCTAACTGCTGCTGCTCGAATGAACATCTGATAGCCTCTTCTTAGTGGATCTTTTAATCAGTATATAAAGGAATATGTCATAAACACATTTGCATTTAAATTCATTGTACATCTTAGCTTGCAAGGATGTGAAACTTGATCTATCTGTGTGTCTGTCTGTCTGTCTGTCTGTCTGTCTGTCCACAGTCAAATCAAATTGTGCATTTGGTAACGGCTGCCCAACTGCAAAATAAGTAAATAACAGAAGAATCGCAGCCAAGCAGTCTATTGACTCACAGTCTGGTTGTTGGCTCCAAACTTAGTTTCTCTGTGAAATGAGAGATGACAGAGATGGGGAAATAAGAGGGATGAGCTCAAGAGGGAGACAGAGAGAGAGAGAGAGAGAGAGAGAGAGAGAGAGAGAGAGAGAGAGAGAGAGAGAGAGAGAGAGAGAGAGAGAGAGAGCAGAAAACAGAGAGATAAAAGAAAAAGATGATGAGAGTGAAGACTTTGTCTCAGCAGGGAGCTCCTGTGTAGCTGTCAGACTCCTGCTGTAGCCTCATATTTAAAATGAATCACTATATTTAGTGACACATCTCTTCAGCACACTGTCAACTCCACTTCTCTCCGCGTCCATGGCTCAAATTACCATCTTCACAAGTAGATACTGCGCTTTCCTCCACTTTATTATGCTAATAGTTTTTTCTGAATTATAGTCGATGTTGGATAACTGTCTCAACTAGATTGTTTTAAATGTTGAAGAAGCCCACGTTTCACACAATTCACAAAATATGAGGGAGGAGACTCATTACTGTATGTATGCATTCACCATATTAACCAGCAATGTAGAATGGTTGCATGTTAACCACCATTTTAGGTTAATTCTTCGCTGTCTGCCAAAGTAACTGTAATCTGCTGGACCTAATTTAAACATACATTTAAGTTAATTTTGAGGGGGAAAAGGCATTGATATATGTCGTTTTGTTTATTTTTCCATTTTTTGTGTTTTCACATAACATCGCCCATAAGGCAGCGATAGTTAAAGAAGGCATCAATCATTTCCATATAGGATAAAAAAAAGGTTTTTTTTGCCAATGAAATGATTAAGTAAGTGAAGCAGATTGACGGAGAGAGTTTTATGGCAAATAGAAAGCGAGGGAGAGAGAAGAGCAGGTGTACTATGTCTGCGATTCCCCTGGTAGAGGAGGGTAAATTGATCTTGCCCCCCCTGTAAACACACATACACATACACACACACACACACACACACACACACACACACACACACTTCTGTGAACACAAGCAATAAACAATTAGAACCCCCTCCCCCAGAGCACTTTGGCGAATCAAATTACAGTCCAGACTTCTCTGAATCCAATGGGAGTAGAGGCCACCCTATAACTCACCAATCAGCTCTCAGATTAAAAGAAATATTGTACTGGAGTGTACAATATATAGTATATGTGTGTGTGTGTGTGTGTGCACACGTGTGTGTGTGTGCGTGCTTGTGCACCAGGGCTGAAAGGCAATTAATTTCCTGTAGGGTGAAGGAATCTTTAACACTAAGTTGTCCCAGGGGAGAAATAACAGCGTAGTCACGCCACAGTAGTGCAATGAAGTGTATTTGTAGTGTGGTGGCATGCTACTATATACTTTTTGTATTGTCAATAATAGTATAACATCAGGCTTGAGATCTGACAATAGCTGCTGTGCAAATGTTGCTCTCATGATCTCTCTATTCTATTCTACTCTAGTTGGCAGGGTCTAATGGTCTAAAAACGCTGTACGCTCTGGAACAAATTTGATTCTGTTGATTGACTGACTTGGTCCAGTGCAACTGTGTGTGTGTGTGAGTGTGTGTGTGTGAGTGTGTGTGTGTGTGTGTGTGTGTGTGTGTGTGTGTGTGTGTGTGTGTGTGTGTGTGTGTGTGTGTTTCAGTGTACACTTTTACTTCTATCTTTGCAAGGGCCAGAGACATTTTTAGAAAACAAGGACTTATTTAAAGGGCTGATTAGGGAAAAAGGAATAGTTGTACATTTTAGGAAGTATGCTTATTAGCTCTCTTGCTGAGAGTTAGCTGAGAAGCCCAATACCACTCATATCTGTCCAATAAGCATGCAGCAGCCAGTTAGCTTAGCATAAAGACTGTTTCTGTCCAAAACTAAATATGGCTAATTAACACATTATATCTTCTATATGAGGGTTGTTGTGCCGCCATCACCTTCCATCTTTCTTCATTTTCCCTCAATACAGTTTTCCTGTCTTTCAAAACAAGATCAAGAATGCAAATGACGCCTAAATCCTTACTCCACTTCTCCACTTTTTAAGTTTCATCCCCCCAGTCCATTTCTCCCATCCCTCTGTCTTTCCATCCCTCCCTCTGTCCCCTCCCCCTCTGCTGTGTTTACCTCATCTCACCTTTGACTCCTCACTGCAGTTTACAGCTGGGCTGTCACTCATGAATTATTATGTTCTGCATGAAAACAGACTGCAGGGTCTTCAGGGTGACTTCCTTGTGTATCTGCTGGCTCGGCTAAATGTTGTCACCACCTAATGTTTGGATAATAAAAAATGTCCAATTTTTTGTTATTATTTTCACATTAAGCCTCTGAATTACTTCTGAGACTTTTTTGTCCTCAGATGACTCTCTGAGTCAATTATGAATATCTCTACAGCTATTCCAAAAGCTTCCAGTTGGGTTTACCAACTGGTTTACCAGCAGCTAGCTTATACATATTACCAATACACAGTATTTTTTCTAAGCAAGGATAAACACATCCTAGACCAATCTTTCTACTGAAACTTCAAATACAATTGTTGAATGATTTTCCAAAGTTCTGACAAAGACAGATGATATTCAACATACAGTAGTAAGTGTACATGTGTTTCTCCTCAGCGTGCTGTATCAGAAAAGTGGATGCTACGCTCCTGTTCTTTCATGCGTCCCTTCCCATTTTCTCTCTATCGATTACACTGTCAGGGATCTTCCGAACCATGTGTGGGAATTAATAGTTATTGGTTATTGATCTGTGATCGGCCGCTTCCTCTTCATTTCAGTTCTTTAGCTCAAAGCAAAACACAAATGGACTAACTGTAACATTAACACGCCTTAACACAATCTGAGGAGTATTTTCTCCTAAATCCTTTGGTCAATTTTCATTTGCTGAGCTTAGATATTCTAATGGCTTGTTTACAGTCAAACACGCCATTTGATTATCTGGTAGATCGTAAGGAAAATATGTAATAAACTGGAATAATCCATCAAAGAGCATTGAAAAGGACAGTCTTTGTCTTTGACAGTCTCTCTTCATGTTTGGTTGTCCTCGCAGCAGAGAGACAGCACTTTCTGGTTAGGACTCTCTGTCATGCTCTGTGTAAAAGGATAAAATGATGGGGGCAGAGCATTGACACTGACATCTAATCAATGCCAATCTGAGCTGTGGCGGCAGACGGGCAGCGTGTCATTACTGCCCAGAGATGACAAATAATCACCATGTAGTGATCGTGTTGTCCCTGCAGCTACTGCAGATCCTCCAACAGCTGAACACACATATAAATGGACATAGAAACAAATGCACAGGGTGGAAGGGGATGATACTCTTTGCAAATAGGTTATTTTTAACAGGGATATTAAAGAATAACAGTTAACTACACTGTAAGGAAAAAAATAAACAGGATTGAATATTTTCAGCATTTGCATTACCCAACAACCATTATTCCTTGTTTTTTTCTGTCTAAAGCACATCTACTATTTATTGAATCCATTTCACATGTGCATACATTAACACAAACACTATAGCTAGTATTTCTTCCTAATGTATCAAATTATAAAAGCTAAATTGAACTTAACGCTCCTCAATATGACAGTAGCGCAATAGAAGGTATTGCACTTCAATTTGAGGAATGGGGAAAGAGACATTTTGTGTAAGAGAGAGAGAGGGAGAAACTCAAAGAAAAAGAGAAAGAGCATAGGAAGTGTTTCTAGCGATAGGAAGGGGGTAGACAGACAGGAAACAATTTAAGAGACACTGAAAAAAGAAAAGAAAAAGGGGAAAAAATAGACAAACAGCTGCAGCAGTGAGATTCATCGAGCCCCCCGTCTCTCAGAGCAGGTGGATAATTCCACAGCGCAGTGTGAGCACGCTCCTACAGAGTGATCTGATTGGATAGGAGGGTAAAAGTCCCTGCTTTGTGAGTGTGTTTTTGTGTATACGCGCGTATTTGTTTGAATGTTTAGGCATGAGTGTATGTGAATGCAGGTGATGGAAGTGTGTGTCCCATGCGGGGTGTTATCGGCGATGTTGGGAGGAGTTGATGTCAAATGCTGCACAAACATCACCCTACAACTGCAACACAGTGGTGGGTCACCCCATCCTCCCAGATCTCACCGGTCCAGGCCCCAAAACAAGCAGGACTCACAGCAATACAGATGAAGCTGTTGCTTTTGAAGTGCCCTTGAGCCAGACACTGGATGCCATAAATGGTAGCGTGCAAACTGACCCAGATATTGTTTGGCTGCACATTGTGTACGATTTTAGAGGCTGACTCAGCCCGCTGTTAGTCAGGGTCAAAACTCACACACACACACACTCGGAGGAAATGAGTTAGAGAGTGAAGGACAGATGACACTGACCTTTACACACTCTTCCTGTGTGTGTGAGTAAGTGTGTGTGTGTGTGTGTGTGTGTGTGTGTGTGTGCGTGTGCGTTCATACTGTATTACTGCTGGGAGCCAGGTGGACCTCTACGAAAGTGTCAACCTTTTGGTCATTTGAGGAAATATTTCACTTCAATAATGATAATTTTAGTACATTCTCATTTTAATTTTCTCACATAATGACAACATCCATCCATCATCCGTAACCGCTTATCCTTTCTAGGGTTGCGGGGGGGCTAGAGCCGATCTTAGTTGACATTGGGCAGGGTACACCCAGGACAGGTCACCAGACATAGTGACAGACAACCATTCACACTCACATTCACACCTACAGGCAATTTATAGTAATCAATTAACCTAAGCCGGATGTCTTTGGGCTGTGGAAGGAATAACCCGGAGGGGACCCACGCTGACACTCTGAGAACATGCAAACTCCACACACACACACACACACACACACACACACACACACACACACACACACACACACACACACACACACACACACACAGAAGGGCCGTCTGGCCCAGGAATCGAAGCCCAGATAGTGACAACAGCGCTGGCAAAACTACTGTGGCTAAAAATTACAATAAGACAATATTCCATGAATTTATGAATTTATGAATTTATGGATTTTGTATATTTGTAAAAAAAAAGCTTCAAATTGTGTTTATGCATATTTATATATATATATATATATATATATATATATATATATATATATATATATATATATATATATATATAAAAGCAGGTGATATTGCATCAGTAAACAAATCATTTTCCCTATTTAGTTTTTCTTCTTGGTGGGGGAATTGATGGTGATGAAAGATACCAAGTTCTTGTTGGAAGTAAACTGCTGATTAGGAGAACCTTAGTTCTTCATGCTTCAATGTATTGCTTCTGAATCACAGTCCACACAAACAATCAGCCACAGTGTCTGATTAGAGCCAATACTGCGCTTCTACAATATGTTTTTTTTTCCGTTAAAAATCTTTGTCTGAGTAGCTTTAAGGGTTTAGTTGAAGATTAAATGGCATGTAATAACGTGACAGGTACAGTTTATGTTTTTTTTGTTTGTCCCTTCTGTTTTTTTGTCAGCTCTCTTCGAGCTTCACTCTTACAGTTGCTCTTTTAAAAGATGGCGCTTGTGTTTTTGTCTAAATGTCAACATGGCATCAACTCTTTTCTGGGGAGGCAGTGATCCTCTTTGCTCACAAAGACACGCACACACACACACACCCTTACATCCAGGCACCCGGACACTTGACATACACACAAATTATATGTAGCCAAACACGCCAGCACACACTTATTCATACAAATACACACAAACACACACACAAAAACACACACACAGAAATCCTTGCCCCTAAGCGTTTCTCAGCTAGAACTGCCAGTTTCATGTGGCAGAACTAATTCACTGTACATTTTTGGAATCCGCCTCTCTTTTCTCTCTTCTTTTCTTCTCTCCCCCGTCATCCTCCTCTCCTCTCTCCTTCTAATTCAGTAATATCCTTATCCTCTTCCTCGGCCTCTTTCACTCATTTTGCCCCCCCCCCCCCACATTTTTCTTTCCCTCCTCCTCCCCCATTCTGTTCTGTCTTCCATTTTACCCATCTCCTCCTACGTCCTCAGACTTTACTCTCTTCTTTCAGTCATGTTTTGAGCGTGGCTTCCTCTACCCTAATTTCTTCTGTCCCTTCCTGGAAGCATTTGATGGACAGTGACGTGCATTTCAACAGCCAGCGAAACTGGCACAAAACCTTGTAACAGAGGAAAAAATACACAAGTAAAACAGAACTTTCATTCTGTTCAATGTTGGAAGAGTCCATCCTATTTATTCAAACCTCTCTTGAACCTTCTACTCTCTATTTCTTAAAACAGGGACTGGTCTAGTAGCGGCTAAATGCTAACACTCTGTACTATCAAATACTAAGCACTTTCTTGGTTTCACAGGTATAATAATTGCGGTTAAAGGGCAAAGCCCCCGTTTCCAAAATTGCAAATATTGTTGATGGATACTGATGTTGAATTACCAAACTACATTTCCCTTTTATATATAATCTTTTTTTTAGCTGTTACATTTACTAGTAAGCAAAGTGAGATCTTGCTTCGTCAGGTATTTTATTTATTCTATTCCACCGGTTTATAAGTAAATAAAATTTCAGTCTATAAAACATTTTACTGTTGGGTATGTAAAGTCTGTATTGTGCCTGTATTGATTCATTTATACTGAGCTAGAATAAACAGGAGGAAACCAGAGCAGAGAGAGGTTCTCATTATCCTCTCCCTCTCATTTCACCCTCAACACCCTCTCGTTTAGTTCTCTGCAATCATTCTCTGTTTTCCATGTTTTTCTCTCCCCTGCAATGCTCCATCTTCTCTCACGTCCACCCCCACCTCTGTTTATATTCCATCTCTCAGCCTCCTCACGGATTCCTCCCCTTCCATCTCGCTCACTCATCTCAAATGGAAGACTTTCTCTCTCTCTCTCCTCTTCTCTCTTTGCTTTAAACTCGTGGCTAAACTTTCCTCAAGATTTTTTCCTCCAACTTCCTCTCTAGCATCTGTCTGATCATGTTTCTTTCTTCACCCTGGGGGATGAGCCAGCAATCTCCCCTACCCATAATGCTCCTGTCCAAGTGAGGACCGCCTCGTGCACTTCAAAGTGCACACTTCAGCTCTTCAAAGTAGTCTCTCTCATACTAAAACCAAGATCAGATCAATTAAATCCTATTAATACCCAGCAGCCCCCCCCCGCCATTGAGGATGAGGTTCAATTCTGGGTACACACAGTGAGGCAAGAACTTCAGCTCAGTAAACTCTTGTGTCCCCACAGAGATAATTTTTGATGAGGCTCTGTGGATGAAAAGAAGAAAAATAGGGCTTGTATGTGTAAGAATAGAAATGCAGGTTTGGAAATATTGTAAAAGTCACATTATCAGGCAAGAACACAGAGAGGAGGTTGCTTAACCTAACTTGAGTACAGTTCTCATAAAGCAGTGTATAAAGTGTTGGACAAACATTATGTACAATGTGATAAATCAGATTTAAGGTGTTTTGTTTAAATGACAAAGCAGTGGTTGAAGTCAGTTGACTTCATGTTCCCTGTTGACCCAGAGCTGTGATAGCCAGTGTAGCTCAGTACTGTTTTGCTGCTGGCTAGCTGCCATCCTATTACTGCAGGAGTCAAAATCCTCTGATCCCTGAAGCCCATACACACACACACACACACACACACACACACACACACACACACACACACACACACACACACACACACAAATACATGCAGAAACTTTTACAGGGATACACTCGTATGCACTGCAAAGATTGTACTGTTGCTCCCTGTTCTTGATTAGTGATTATTTGTGTGCGTGTGTGTGCGTGCGTGTGTGCGTGTGTGTGTGTGTGTGTGTGTGTGTGTGTGTATCTGCATGCGTCAGTCAGTCCCAATGAGACAGCAGCCTGTTAAAATTAGCTCTCAAGACAGAATTGTGGGGCAAACTTGTAACAAATCGTGACACGCCTATTGGTCTGTTTCCATATCTTAACCTCAAAGGTTTCCGCCCCTAAGGCAGCTCATCGCAGTCAGGTCGTCGGTTCAAATCCGTTTGACTCAGTGAATCAGGGCAGGAAAACTCTTCTCCAAAGCTAATGTTGAAATTGTGATGAGCAAGGCACTTAACCTCTATTAACTGCAGTGGAGCTGCTCAAGCACCACAAGTAGAAGACAATCTGCTTTGAATAAATAAATCAGTGTGAGATTCAATTAGTTAAGTGTTTATTCTTCTTCTTCCAGTTACTTTAGTTTTATTTATTTCTCTCTTGTGTCGGTCCACCTCAAGACAGATGATTCTGCACTACAACAGTCTTACCCATTTCAGTATTTTCTGTCTCTATCAGAAAGAAGACGTGGTTTGTCAGTGCCTTCCAAAATCTTTGAAAAATATTTGCTTACAAAAATGAATCATATGACCCTCTTCTGATTTGTGTCCTCTACAGTTAAAGATTGGTTAGGTGTAGTGATACTTGGTTCAGGGGAAAGATCATGGTCACTAGGGACGCCCCCCGAGATCCGATTCTAAATTAGTAAAAACCCAGAGTATGGATAAGGTCTGGAGTTTCTGCCATTGGTACTTTACAGAGTGAGATCTCCGCGGAAAATAGCAGTGTGCATGTCTTTGTACAAGGGGCGGAGTTGTGCTTTACTCTGACACACACACACCAACTCCGGCTCAGTACAGCCTGAGATACACATCATGGCAGAGAGAAGAAAAAGATCCGGTGTGGTTACATTTTACTCTCTTTGTAACTCTCGTCACAAATGCAATAAAACCTTTACAGCAATTTATCGAAACATTTGGCGAGCAAGCAGAACATAAATCTGCAGAAATGCAGTTTCCGATTGTGTGTCGAGTAGCCGTCCATCTTCGTCCACTGCATGTAACGTTAGCGATGTCTTACAGAGTTTCTTTAATGAGAACAGGTTAATAAATGAAAGCTAACCACTTAGCTACTTGTGAAGCTGCGAATGTATTTTAAAGATTTTGGAACTTCTTGTACTGCTGCTCAAGTAAGACAAACAAGAATATTAAAGCAATGTTGATTCTTTTCTTAATTCATTAAGAAAAGAACCAATTAATTGGATTGGTTCTTTTCTTAACCAATCCAATAAGCAGTATCAATAAGAGTACTAGTATCCAGAAAATCCTAACAATGCTCATCCCTAATGGTCACAGCTATAATAAACCAATGTTGACTGTTAAACTGTTGAAATTAGAAACAAAAAGCAGTTTCCTGTGTCCATGTCACATGCTTTTTCACAAGTGGGCGGGGCACACTTGCATTCAACAAAAATAAAAGAAAAAGATCAGTAATTAAAATACTTAAACATCAACTTAAATGCGGCTCCTACAAGTACACAAGATACAATTACTTACAGTTACTTTTGAGTTGTTGGAAAGAGTCTTTGATAGCTTGAGGCTACTATAAGCCACTGTTTCCCTGTGTCTTAAGTCGGTCTTTCTTTCTAAACATCTGGTCCATCTTTCAGCCTGTTCATTATAGTTAGTTAATTTGCTTCTAACTCAGACTTGCTGCTTCTTTGTGGTCATGCTATGATGAAACTTGATGCGGACTGTAAATGTCCCTTTGACGGTTCCATCAGATTATAATGCTCACAGTCGTAGTTTTGGCTAGTGTCAGAATTCATCAGCATGACAGCTATGAATTCACAACATACTGCATGCAAACGAGAACCTCCTACACTTGGTATTAGCAGAGGAAAGAGGTGGGCAGATCAACCTCATCTGGGTTTCATATCGGTTCTGTGAAGAATTGCTGGTCGGCAGAAAATAGGAAGGAAGTGAAAGAGGTGACGTTAGAATGTGGGCAATAAAACCTAATGTGTACGCATTAACACAAACACACACACTTCTACCACTCCTCTTGCCTCTCACAGCAAGGTTATGTAATTAAAGAGGCTCCATACTCCCTCTCACCTCTCTCTTTCTCGGCTTCCTTTCCTCTTCTCCTTACTCCTTTCTTACTCTCTACCTTTTAATTTATATATCACTTATTCTCTCCTTCACTGGTTTTGCACTCCTATAATTCATCCCCTCCTCTTTCATTCCCTAGCGTCTCGCCTCCTCCTCTGCTATATTTCCTCCCTTTTTCTAATTTGTTTCTCTATTTTTTTCTTCCTCTCTTCCCTTTTGTTTCATTCTCTCTTTTCTCTAGTCCTCAAGCTTCAATTCTCTTCTTTATCCTCTCCTCCACTTCCTCCACTGCTGTCGTTGCTCTCATCTAAATTCTTCTCCCCCTTTTACTTTACGTTTTCCTCCTGCTTTTAATGCCTCAGCTCCTCTCCTCCTCCTCTCTTTCTCGTATTCTCTATATCCCTGCCTCTCCTGCTTCTTACAGTGCAAAAGGTACAGTATTAGATGAAATCATCCACCTTAAATCCAACCAGCATGTGTGTGAGTGTGTGCGTGCGTGCGCTTATCAACAGAATTAGGGCCTTTAATTTCACAAATGTCACTTGTGCTTCTTACAGTAAGATCCCTGGCTGGTTCTCCCAAAGGACATGCGTAGTGTGTGTCTGCATTGAGCTTGTGTTTTATGTGTGTGTGTGTGTGTGTGTATGTGTGTGTGTATGTGTGTGTGTGTGTGTGCGCGTGTGCTGCATATGTCTGTGTGCACGGGCCAAGATTTATCCCGTAACAGTAGTTGAGACTCAAAATTGCTCCCTCTTCCTCCCTTTCTTCAAATCAAATCAACAGATCTTCAGGAGATCTTCTACTTAAGTGATAGTACCGATACAACATTGTTAAAAATGCTTTACTTAAGGTATCAAAAGCATTTACAGAATAACTGGCCTCTGTGACTGACATAATACCATTATATTATTAGATTGATACTACTAATGCATCAATGTATCAGTAACTGTGTGCAACGGCCTTCTCTCATCCACTTTATGAACTGCAGGTTAGTCCAGTGGTTCCCACCCTGAGGCTCACTAGATAAATCTGAGGGGTAGAGAGATGATAATTGGGGGAGGAAAATAGAAAAGAGTAGACAGCCAAAGCAGACAAAAAATGAAAAAGTATCTCAATGGACAAAAGTAGAGAGAAGACACAAAAATGTTCAGTGGAGACAAAGCTCAAGATGGAGATAATAGCAGGAGGAAAAAGAGTTCATGTGGGTGAGTTCCTATGAAATTTGCTCTTTGTTGTCATGTAAAAGTGAGTCTCCTCACATACGGTGACTGATGCAACCTGTGCACTGAGCAGTGAAACCTGCACCCCAAAACTCACTCGGTGTCGTTTGGGTTCAAGACTTTTCATATCAAAATATTTTGCAATTAGTCAGAAAACCTGGAAGCAACCATGGGGAGATGGAAGTCAGTCACAAATGATATGTGCAAAGAAAATTATTTATAAAACTGCTCAGTCTTCTTTCATTGAAACATGATTGATGTCAAGACCTAAATCTTTTGTTCTTCAATTCAAATGAGAGGGGTTCATAAAGACAGATTGAAGACATCTTGTTAACTTTCAGTCTATCACACACTTTCCCCCCGGAAATCCACCACTTCCTATCAAATCATAGTTTGTGGCAACATAATGAGGAAAAGATTTTAACAGATGTTTCTGGAAATTGGCGAATCTTCATGCGAAGCAACATAATTAATTTGTTTTTCCTACAATTTCATGGCCACTGAAGAATGATTAACCTTTCATATATTTAACACTTTGAGACACAAACCACCTCTCTATGGCTTTTTTACAAGAACGTAGCCAGACAAAGCACTGCCAGTGGACAAAATCCACACATCAATTATATTTCCTCCAAAACATATTAAGAAAATGTTTCTATACATGTAAGAAACCATCATCATCATCACCATCTGTCCACTTCAACACCTCTTCATGGCTATTTGTCCATCTCTTCTCTCCTCTGCTCTCATGTCAAGCCACTTACATCAGACTCAGCAGGGAGCCACATTACTGGAGGCTGAGCTGATTTACTGTGTCTATGTGCATGCACTCACATGCTCGTGTGGTGTCACTCACTTCCCCATTTCTCCTCTCCTCCGCCCAGTGGGCTCCTCCTCTCCCCTTGTTCTCTTCTTCCTTCTGCTTGTCATCTCTCTCTCCTTCTGGTAAGCCTTTAGCTACACAGACCTCCTCCATTTTGCACTGACATGAACCGTGTGACTGTCTGTGTGTGTGTGTGTGTGTGTGTGTATGTGTGTGTGTATTTGTGGTGCAGTAGAGTGCAGCCTAAAGTGGCAGCCAGTGCTAGGGAAGTGTGCGATCAAGCAGAACAATGGCATTCTGGGTAAAAATACCCTTGCTCTGTTGGAGGGAGAGAAAAGGAGACGGAGGGTGACAGAGAGAGAGAAGAGAGGGAGGGTAAGAGCTGAGAGGAAAGGGAAGGATAGAAGTTTAATGACCATGTAGTGAAGAGAGAAGCTGCAGGTGCAAATGTGTGAAACACAAATATAAAAGGATGAGAATGAGTCACACGAGAAGTAAAGTGGAACTGTGAGAAGCAGAGAAGCTTTGTGTTCAACTCCGTAGTTTAAATGGAGGAGTACCATAGCTTGGTGTGGTTGCCATGGACTCTAATCAGACTATATTTGGGATATCATTGACTTGGGCTTTTTATAAATAGAAAGGGATCCATTGCTTTCATAAGAGAGAGAGAGAGAGAGAGAGAGAGAGAGAGAGAGCTGGAAGGTAGAGTCAAAATACAATACAGAACGATGAAATGCAACACTGAACAGAGTTTGAAAGGCCCCGCGTTTAGACAGAAAGAAAGAAAGAGAAAGATAGAGAGAGAGAGAGAGAGAGAGAGAGAGAGAGGGAGAGAGAGAGAGCGAGTCTGAATGCAGAATTAGAACTGATGGAGTATGTTAGTGAACGTTATTGACAAGAGGACAAAAGCCAGAATGTTTGTGCTATGTAGGTTAAGTGGTGCAGTGATGGGCTGCTCTGTTGGACAACAGACAGACACACACACACACACACACACACACACACACACACACACGTGATGTGATCGCTAGGACTGAATGTACTGGCTCTGGGAAAAGGAGGAATGAGTTCACTTTAGGGTCTAAAAATGATTCAACAGTCTCAGAGGCTACTACTGTACAGTGTACAGTATGCTGCTTAAGGGGGTGCATGCACACACACACACACACACACACACACACACACACACACACACACACACACACACACACACACACAGAACGTATTATACGATAGTTAAAGAAGTAAATGCAACTTTTTCCATTGCAATGTGTGAGGCATGATCAGGGAAGGCCTCATTGTGCTATTGGCTAAGTGATTGAGTGATAGAGTGCGGCACAGTACCAAACACACGCGCACACACATACAACCAGGAGCAGAGAAAAGTGTGTATTGTATGTATAAGTATTTACTCTGAGCTGTAAGATTTAAAGGCCACAATATTCAGGATGTTCAGTGATATTTCAACTGGTGAATCAATGAGATATACATTCCTTTCAGCATTATCCACTTGATATTAGTGTTGAAACATTAAGACAGCCATTATGATAATTGTAAAAAGGAAACATGCCAGACATTTGATGCTTCCAGCTTCTCAAAAGTTTGCTACCTTTTTTTTCAAATTCCCATCTCCCCACCTCTCTCTTGAACTGCAGCTTTAACTGTGAATGATGAATGGGCGGTCTTGGAATGAGGCCTCAATAGAGAGTGGTGCGGAACAGGGTTGATATAGTTTTATATGCATGCAGACGTTTAACTAAACAATTAATGCCTTGGTGGTATGTAATGGTGGCTATAAGTACTACCACTCAATCCAAAGCGGCATTAAGTGTCTCTTGCATGACACTTAACAACCAAAATCTCAAAGGGATTCAGAGAAAGAGAGAGATGCAGGGGGGTAGATAAAAAGAGAGGAGATAGAAAAGATAGAGTGAGGAGAATAGGGGAGCTAGAGAGAGGATTGGTGAGTTTTGTGTTGAGAGGATTTGATGAGTGGGTGGAAAAGAGCAGAGATGGGAGATAAGTGTTCGGTAAGGAGCGCTGCATCTGTCAGTTATTCATTGCATGAGTAATATGGCCGATCTTCAGTCCAAAACAACTTCAGTTACTCTCCTGGATAGACAGAGAGAGAGAGAGAGAGAGAGAGAGAGAGAGAGAGAGAGAGAGAGAGAGAGTACACAGAAGGAGTATACAGGAGGGATACTGCAAAAAAAATGAATTTTGAATATTACATATAAGATCAACTAAATAAGAGTTCTTAGTTGAAGATACGTGTTTTTAGTTTTTAAGACAATACAAATTCATTTCAACTTTATTCCGGTCACAATGTTGCTAAAATAAACAAAAGAAGCAGAAGAGACCTGACTTAGTATGAGCATCGACAGCCACCATGGCTAAAAGACTAAGAAAATGTCACTGTCCCTCTCACAGTGTTTGATTGACAGGTGATCTCTTGGAAGGACAAACTGAAAAGCCACAGGACTCAGTTATCTAGAAAGACAGAGCCAACAATGTGTTCACACCAGCAAATGGAAACAAGTTAAAATAGAGGCAAAAAATGAATTATGTTCAGTGTGTGTGTGTGTGTGTGTGTGTGTGTGTGTGTGTGTGTGTGTGTGAGCGCACATCACAGTCTAATTTTTCATCAGTCAGCTTCACAGTGCAAGAAATGAGGGGATCCGATGCATTGAAAATAGGGTGTAGCTGTCAGTGTGACTTGGCCTTTTAGAAACGCACTTAGCCTGCTGCAGCTGTGACAGCTCTGTCTGGAAATAAGATTTCCAAAGTGTCTACAGTTTGTGTGTGTGTGTGTGTGTATGTGTGTGTGTGTGTGTGTGTGTGTGTGTGTGTGTGTGTGTGTGTGTGTGTGTGTGTGTGTGTGTGTGTGTGTGTGTGTGTGTGCGGCTGTCTCTGCAGCCTGCTGTTTAAGTGGAATCGACATTTTCAACGTTAGGAATATTAGTCAGTGCATTAATCCGTCAATCTTATTTAACATGAAAAGTAGACTGACAACACATAATTTTAGTGGAGGAGTAGTTGATGAAGGACAGGAGGTTAAATGGCATTTAAGTCACACACACGTATATTGGAGCTGCCCAGTTGTTGCAGTCTTTACTTGAGCGGTAATCACCCACCCGTTGACTTTTTGACAGTCCATTCAAGACAGCAAAACTTAATTCAAACTCACCTTATTAGCTTTTTTTATTGTATTTTTATGCAACATCTCCTAGATTTTTCTTCCCACGTTAGTGTTGATGCTTTGAAAGTTTAGCACTGCATTTCAGAGCTTTAGCAATGAGCTAGAAGGAAGATTTTGGAATATGGGAAGCTCTAAAAAAAATCAGGGAGGTTTCAAATATGTTTTATTTGCCATATTATAGACATAATATGATAAACAAACATTTCTGTACTAGTTGTCACTAAATGTGTTTGTTTTTTGTCCTCTTTGTGCTTCAGAAGAAGGAGTGGTTATGTCTCAACTGCCAGACCCAGCGGCTGCTGTCCGGAGGCGGTCTCGACGATCCTCCACTTCCTGTTCCTCATCCAGCTCCCAAACACCAGCCAATGGGCTCGCCCCGTCACCAGGCGCCAGCCAGTCAGCAAAGCCCTCTCCACAAAGCCACCAATCAGCAGGGGCCTAGGCCGGCCCAGCCCCAGACGCAGAAAGCGCAGGCGGGAACTGGCGGTAGTGGACCATTTGTGCCCAATGCCGCCAAACAACTGACCGACTCAAAGACCACGACACCAGCTACGGCACCAGTATCAACAACAGAGACCCAGAAACAGCCAAAACCCACAGAGGAGAAACCCAAAACCGAGCCTGAGAACCAAACTGCAAAAGACACCAAACCCTCCCAGAGGAAAGGAGAGCAGATCACACCCATCAAGGAAATCAAAAAGTCCAGGCACTATGATGTAAGTCTGATTTCTTTTCCTGACATTGCTTTAGTCCAGTATACTACTCTGTATGTTAAGCTATGGAAATGACTGGTAAAATGATAATACAGCTTGAGAAAAGTGAACCAAATGAATAAGTGAACAATAAACTGATTTTCAGTGATTATTCAGCAGGAACCATAGTGCAACATACAGGCCTATGTACCAAAACTGGCTATTTTTGACCTTTTTTAACTTTAAGGGCATGTATGCAGGTTAAGTTATGAGTATGCATGGCTGTTTCAGTGTGGACCTGCTTCGCATTCATCAGTTTTTCCATAAACCTTAATGAGCTAAATAGAAGCTCTTGTCAAGCACCAGATATGTGTAGTCATGATTTGTTGAACCTCCAAAAACCTCACAGTCCTCACAGCCAAGATCTGAGGAAAAAGTCAATGATAAGAGGGCTACAATCCAGATGACCCTTATGTAAACTACACAACAGGGAGAAAGCACACAGTGAATTCTTACACAAACACTTTTGTATTGTAAACACTGTAATAAACCTGACCTGGCATTGTGCTGGCTGCTGGACAAAGGCGGGATCTAACAAGATGGCTTCCTTTAGAGTTCAAAGAGTCAAAGTAACGCTCCCCTTCCCACATTAGCTAGCCTCTTCTAGCTTCTCCAACTCAACAAGCTTTCTCATTGACAGATTCTCTCAACATTGTTTCTGAAAAGCTGAAAAATGTTCTTGGGGTTTTCAGTAAATATTCTAAGCAGATTACAATTATTCTAGTACACTGGATTGTCAAGTTTGAACAATTTGTAAATCAAGGAAAAACATTCAGCATTCAGTTCAAATGTGTACCACTATGCTTTGCTAATGGGACACTTTCAAGGCCTCATGGGAGGTGTAGTTTTTGAATGCAGAGAAAATTATGCGACGTAAACATTTTCACATTTACTATAGCAGTGTTGTAAGTTATCTGTTCCACTGATGTCATTTTTAGTTGACACAGACGCCGAGCAAGCAGTTGCTAGGAGCAGTTAACTCAATGTTTTTTAATATGTTGATTTCATAGTTATTATTTATTTAAGTCGACTTACAGCAACTTGAACAGCTGTGTTACTCTCATCCATGCTTCTTGCCATATTTCTGTTGCTATATTTTTCATAACTGTAGCTAAGTAGCTTCCTTTGTAGGAAGATGACATCCCCATTCTTAATTCCACTAAGCTGTGACTGGTCAGTTGTTTCTCCAAAACGATGGAAACAGCCATCGATGAAACCAGTTTGAATGGCTGAAATCAGAGATGTGGTCTACAATTCAGATGTCTGAAACTAGGCTAAGGCTAACAAGGAGGGTGGATGAACTGCAGGTCTCTAAAAACACAGGCGCAGCACCTCAAAACTAGACTCAGCATCAGACTAAAGACTTGGTTGATTTCAGTATCACAGTCCACTCGTACATTTCAGAAGTGGCAAACATTGCTGTCCTCAGCAGAATCAGACCCAGAATTTAGACAAAGGTGATGCATGTGATAAATGAACCATGTGACCGTGGACTTCAGAAGTTTGTGTTGTCTGACACCTGGGAAATGGATATTAAGTGTTTACACCATGGATTCTGCCATCAACCAGCTGCCTGTTGCTACATTAGATTTCCTCCAATGTTCTCTTCAAGGTTTTGACTGCTGTGTTTAAATTCCAGATGTAAGTAAATTAATGAAGGTGGCATCATGAGGTCATTCATGCTACTGTGAATATAGCTTATATGGCATAGCTGTGATGACTTGTGCTCACAGATGAGCACATGTAAAGAATCATAAAGGTTACTTTAAACAAATCTGTGAGATTACATTAGTTTGGCATTAAGTGGGCCAAATAACACTAATTCTCACAACACAGTGAGTAAATGCAGCACCAAGCCAAACTTGTTATGAGAACTCTTTTAAAAGAGTTCTTGCTGGAGTCTGTTTTCTCCTAGTAAACAAAAAAAAGTATGTCGTAAGTAAGAAAGTACCAGTTTCTTTGAAGTTTATGTTTGAACACAAATCTCACATTATTTTCTTATGAATATTTTAGATCTTCACCTGCATTTTTCAGAGATGCTGCATGCTCATATAAAAGTAATACAATTTTGTAACTGGTCACTGATCCATAAAATACTGTCCTATTAAGTTGAAATAGAAGGCAAAACACAGTTGCAATACTATGTACTCCTGCCCATATGACTTTGTTTGTTTCCTTTATTTTCAGTTACGTTAGCAGTTTTGTAGATCGAAAGATTATATTCATAATATGCCATAAAGTGGGATGCCTCAAGGTTTAAAGTGGCACGGATAGCCTTCTTGTATTAAAAATGTAATGTGAAGGTTTGAAGTTTAATTACATCACCATTTTAGTAAACACATTTCCAGATTTATTAAATTTTCACAGTCCATTTTTTTGCCATGCTCTGTTTAAATTATCTTCTCTGACAAAAGAAAAGATTTGTTACCATGTTTTTTGTATTTCTCCGTAGCATTTCTGGCTTCTATAATCAATCAGATTAGACTCTTGAACTCGTTTAAAGCTTCTTCTTTTTTTCTTGCACTTCTTGTACAAAATGTATCTATAATGGCCCTATAATTTCATGTGAATTATATGTCTATTCAGTTTGGGGATCACAAAACAAAATGCAGTTTCTCCTTTATTGTACAACAAAGTGAAGTTGACAATAAAACCTGTGCAAAACACTGGATGTTTTACGTCACAAAATACAGTTATGTTGTAACCCTACTTAAGATTTTCTATGGAGCCTAGTTAATTAAAATTCTAAGTTGTGTTGGACATCCATGGCAGTTTGGAAAGCATGTCATCGATTCCCTCCTCACAGAATGCTGAGGCTGCAAGTGGCAGTGTGGACTACCTTGGCAAGGGGGCGTGAGAGTGAGAGAGAAACACAGAGGGAGTGAAATAATGCCTTTTCTTACTCAGCGGCAGCTATTGCTCCTGTCAAAATATTTATCAAGATCGGCTGCTGTGGGCCTTTTCAAAGGCAGAGCAGATCTTCCTCATCTAAGGAACTGCTAGGAGTTTAAAGTGCAGACAACTTAAATGTAAAGTCTCCTCTGAAGTATTGAAACCATCGTAGGGGGTTTTATAGAAAACATTTCCATAGTTGTTTTTTTTATCTATTCTGTATTCTGTCCTCTATCTGCCTTTCATTCACCAGGTTAGTCCCTTTGAGATTATGATTTGGCATGTTATTAACTGACATCTGAGGCAGAGTCATTGATGAATGAGCTTTGAGTAGTTTTTGTGTTCCAGTCATGTTAACTTCCCAATCGCTCATCATCACAAAACTGAAATTTTCTCACTCCTAAAATACACAGTTTGAATAACCTCTTTCCATCAATGGCTCAAAATTGTTTACAAACCTGTCAACTATAAGCCACCTAATGATAACTGATTAATTATGTGATTTGTCTTTATGCTGTCATTTACTATATTATTGGAGATTTAGTTCTTAATAAAATCAGACCATAGCCTGAATGCAGTTTGAATAATACTAGTGCATTTGGAAAATGCAGAAGCTTAAATTGTGGGAAATAAAATGTTTTCGGTGGACTGTGCTCACGTAACAGACAACGGGCTGTGTGACCTCTGAACCGGAACCAAAAAAAACAAAAACAAAAACAGCTGACGCACCGCACATGTGTTCTGGCAGGCTACACTAAACTAGCTTAGCAGGTAAACAACAGCAGCACACAAGCTACGAACTCGCCCCGCAGCGTTTAGGCAGCTGTTCCCTACTGATTAATTTAGGGCTAAAGCAATCGCCACACAATCCCCATTTCTCCATACTATAATTCTTGCTTTGTAACAGAAAACAGCCCAAACAGATTCAATTGTCCAGACAATAACAATAACTTTAAATGTAAAAAAAACAAACGCAGTTCACTTACCAAATGGTGTTCACTTAAAGACAAACTCCATCCTCCTTTCTTTGTTAACAAAGAGTTTAATTCCGGCTGGGTTCGGTCCTCAGGTTAGTGTAGCGTAGCTCCAAACACCAAGACATTGAATAACAACCTCAAGCCTATTATCTCACATGTTCTTTCTGTTTTCATACCTTTCTTCTTTGTCTAGCAACTTTTTTTATGAGATAACTTCTAAGAATTGAATTTAGGCCCACATATGAGTTCATGAACAACTCTTGTTTGAAAAGTATGATTTCTGTAATGGGATTTTAGGTTTTAAAAGAACAAAATCAGTTGTTACTGAATACTGTTGTGCACTTAAGTATTTTTAAGCTAAAGCTTCTCAGTGGAATTTCCTAAAGCACACACTTTATAACAGTATAGATATAATAACAAGTATGATATATAGTATAACAAAACTAAGAGATGTTTTTTATAGACCTCCAAACTTTCAAACCTAATGTAGAGAACCCTATTTTCATGCATTCTTGTTTAAGTATAACACTTCATTACTTGGTTTACTAATGTTCCTTTTTATAAAAAGCTGAGGGCAGCAGTTTTAGCATTCCTGTTCAAGCAGAATTACATATTTTTATATTTATATATGTTATCTATCTTTAAATCGATAAATCTAGGTCCCATATTGAACAAGCGTTTTACTTATTGGTTACGGATAAATATTAAAATTAGACAGAAACCATTTATTTTACCTCCAAAAATCAGAATCTAAATGTATGTGGGCTTGAATTGTATGTATACCAATGTGCTTATCCAGAATCCAAACATTCTCACAAATTATTACTTAAATTAAAAACCCTAGTATTCTAACTCTAATTTTTTATTTTTTTCTTCTTTCTTCTTCTCTCTTTAGGATACAAAAAACAACAGCACCCATGACTTGTCACGCAGCCCTCAGAGCCTCAGTGACACCGGCTACTCCTCTGATGGCATCTCCAGCTCCCACAGTGAAATCACAGGTCTAATCCAAGAAGAGGAGATGAAACTGAGTGAGAGGGGGATCTGTGGGCGGGGTTCCCCACCAAGCCCTTCTGAAATCACCAAGCTTGAAAGCTCCATGAGGCCTTTGCTGGAGAAGAGCCTTTCTGAAGAGAAGGTGGACAGAAGGGGGAGGAAGCACAGAGACAGAGACTTGGATGACAGAGGGAAGCAGCGCCCACGCTCCTTGTCAATCCCACCAGATTCATACGACTCTGATGAGGAACTGGAAGATATACTAGAGGAAGAAGAAGATGCAGGAGACTGGGAGGGTAAACGGAAGGAAGGGAAGGAGGAGAAGAAGGAGAAGAAAAAGAAGGAAAAAGAGGCTGAGCCCACAGAGATGACAGATGAGGAGTTCATGAGGAGACAAATAATGGAGATGAGCGCTGATGAAGATAATGAGGAGGAAGAGATGGAGGAAGAAGAAGATGAGGAAGATGAAGGATATGGCTACCAGAAACCCAAGAAAAGCCACCATAAACACACAATCTCTGACTCAGGGAAAGAGAAAAGACGTCTTCAGCACCACTCCAGCAGTTTTGAAGAGGAAACTAAGAGCTCTAGCGATGTTTATAAAGGCTCAGTGGAGGAGGGTGAGGAAGATGTGATGGCATCACAAGGAGGCTTGAGGCGCTTCAAAACCATTGAACTCAATAACACCAATAGCTACAGCCGAGACATGGAGCTGGGCAATGAAAATGACTTGAGCCTTGATCGGGAACCCGAGCTAGAGATGGAGAGCCTGACAGGATCTCCCGAGGAGCGTTCTCGAGGTGACTACTCTTCCACTCTGCCAGCCACTTCATCCTCGTATGGCTCAGGCCAGTCACCTACTTCCATCTCATCAATGGAGGAGGACAGTGACAGTAGCCCCAGCAGGAGACAAAGGCTGGAAGAGGCCAAGCAACAGAGGAAAGCACGCCACCGCTCCCATGGCCCTCTCCTTCCCACCATTGAAGACTCTTCAGAAGAGGATGAGCTGAGAGAGGAAGAAGAACTTCTGAGAGAGCAGGAGAAGATGAGGGAGGTGGAACAACAGAGAATAAGGAGCACAGCACGAAAGACCAAGAGGGATAAGGAGGAGCTGAGGGCTCAGAGGCGCAGAGAGAGGTCCAAGACTCCACCTAGCAATCTCTCACCCATTGAAGATGCTTCTCCAACAGAAGAGCTGAGACAAGCTGCAGAAATGGAAGAGCTCCATCGTTCTTCTGCTTCTGAATATTCCCCTCAGAGTCTTGACTCAGAGGCTGAGGGATACGAGTCCAAACTTTACAAGTCAGGCAGTGAATACAACCTGCCTACCTTTATGTCTCTCTACTCGCCAGTAGAGAAATCATCAACTACAACAACCACCACAGCACCATCTTCAACTTCAAAACCGCTGAAGAGTGCTGAGGAGGTTTATGAGGAGATGATGAGGAAGGCAGAGTTGCTTCAAAAACAACAGCAGCAACAGCAGCAACATGGAAGACATGGGCAGTACTACGAGGAGGATGTTAATGGACAAGGTTATGATGACGAGTATGAATATGAACAAGATCAAGCAGGATATGATAATGAGGCAGCAGAGACAGAAACTGATATTTACGAGGAGATCCGACAAACATCTCAGAACATCACCAAGATGCAGCAGGCCACTGATGAGCAAGTAGAGATCGAGATTGAGAGCTCCTACTCAGATAAACAGCTCCTAGACACAGGCTCAGCGTTTGCTAAGCTACTGGAGCAGAGCAATGCTCTACTCACTCCAGGGACCAGCCCCACCCAGATCTCAGCTCCTGTTTCCTTTGCTGAGACTGGAGGACGGATTCCTGATGTCAGAGTAACACAGCACTTCTCTGCAAAGAATGGACACAAAGACAGGATTAAAAGCCAAGCAGGAAAGAACGGAATAACTCCAGCAGTGGCTGCCACCACCATTGCAGCTTATGGAGTGTATGCCAGAGATGCAGTAACTATTTCTCAGACTAGTACAAGCCACACAATGACGACTACTCAGTCTGGTATATATGGCCGACACACTTCAAGCCCTGCCACATCTTCAACTACAGTCTCAAGTGTATGCAGCAAGATTGCAGAGATTACCCAGGCCTACAGTCAGAGAGAAGTGATAACCAGAAGGGTAGGGGAGACCAGGGATGTCCAAGTGCGAGACAGCTCAACATCGTCCACTGAGAGAATTATTGAGCCCCGCTCTCCAAAGTATACTACTTATTACAGGAGCACCAGTCCTCCTCTTTCTCCATCACCACCAACACAGAGTCCTACCCGTTCACCTTCCAGAAGGAATACAGCTGAGTTCTCCACACAGACTTTCAGTTCAGCATTGCGGATGTCAGAGTCAGCTATCTCTGGGCCTACGTCTCCAGTGACAGCGCAGGGAACCCAAACATCCCATCGATCAGTTTTACCACGGCTCTATCGTCAGCAGTCTTCCCAGGATGTCCCATACTCCCCACCTCCAAGCCCAGCTAGGCCAATGACAGTCAACACTGCTACTTCTCCCCTGTCATCGCCTACCAGATTTAGCCACCAATCAACATTTGACAATTATTCCCCATGTGGCAGCCCTCCAGACACGCCACCTTACCAACACTCTCCTACACGTAGCTTCTACCGAACACAAAGAGTGGAGAAAGTAAATGTGGGAACAAGTATGGTCACCACAGCCAGCACTTACACCAGAGGGTCCATGTCAATGGACAACATCTCCCTCTGTCGAATATCTACAGTCCCAGGTACTTCTAGGGTAGAGCAGGGCCATATGATCCAAGGCGGAAGTGTTGTGGACCTCAGAACAGCAACCAAACCAGCTCCTATTATCATGACTGACCAGGGAATGGATCTCACCTCCTTGGCTACTGAAAGCAGGAAATACCATGGTGGATCAGAGGGTAGCAGACATTCAACAATTGTACAGCCACTGATTATGAACCTGAACACCCAGGAGATAATCACACCAACCACTGTGAGTGTCACAGTGGCTGCTTCCATGTTCATGACCCAGCCAAAACAGCCAACAATCTATGGTGATCCCCATCAAAACCAAGTGGATTTGGGTCAGGGCATGGGTTCGGCTATGTGTCTTTCCCAAAACAAACCACCAATTTCACCTCCAACTGACCCAACAATACCAAAAATTGATGCCAAACTGGAAGACCTCAGTATCCAACAGAGAGAGCTACAAATACAGCAAGAGAAGCTGCAGAAGCAACAACAGCTCCTCGAACACCAGTTGCAGCAGCACCATCAGATGCAACATCAGCAGCAACAGGCATCTGCTTTGGCCAGGTACAGCCTTACTGGTCAGATCTCACCTTTACTGAAAAAAGACCTGCTAGTCAGTCAGACTAGCGCTGCCTCAGCTGTGGTCAGTGCTGTATCACCAGTCATTAACCCTGAGATGTATGGCAGTGGTCCTGTTGAGCTGAAAGGGAAACCGAGTCCTCCTGGTTTGATATCAGGAGGTAAATCACCACATAGTATGGTAGTACAGATGGATGGAGGGCCAGAGCAGGCCAGGGCAATGACTCAGCTGGTGAAGGTAGAAGTAGGACAGGATGCTATGGACCTGACAGGAGGCCAAATTAAACCTGAAAACCAACCAGCTTGCTGTGATGTTGTTTACCGACTTCCATTTGGTGGAAGCTGTGTCGGTGGTGAGAAAGAGGGCATAAGGCCTCCATCTGCCCCACCTCTCACCTATGAGTCTGACCAAGAAAGACTACCTGAAGGGTACCATGAATATCCAATGGATGAACGTAAGGCCTACACATTACCTTTCCCTGGTAGGCTTCAGCCTTCAATGTCTGATACAAACCTAGCTGAAGCTGGGCTACAGTCCTACCATTCTAAACTAGAACCACACCTCCAAGGCACAGGAGAACTTGCCATGGATCTAACTGCAATGAAACAGGGTTATGGAGGATTTATGGGAATGCAGTATGGCTCCTATACAGATTTACGGCATGGAGGAGACATCACAGCCCAAACGCTGCCTATAAGGAGATATAATTCCTTGTCCAACATCAGTTCAGACTATGGCTACTCTGCTCGTGACATTGCTAACTTCCAAGAAGCTAACTTGGCTCAGTACAGTGCTACAACTGCCAGGGAGATCAGCCGGATGTGTGCAGCTCTCAATTCCATAGATCGATATGGAAGCAACCCAGACCTGATGCAGTTTGGTGGTTTGGGGAGAGGAACCGGGCCTGGGGCTTCCAGACTTGCAGCAGGTCTCGGCATGAGACAAAACCTCCTTTTTGGACTAGATGGGAAGCCAATCTCCCACAGTCAAGCACTAACTAACCTTATCAATGCCAGGCAGGCCAGTCTCAGAGCCATGTATCCTGCTGCTATTAGGTCCGCTGATGGGATGATCTACTCCACCATCCAGACCCCCATTGCTTCTACACTTCCCATAACAACACAGCCTGCCTCTGTTCTTCGCCCACTACTGAGGGGGGTCTACAGGCCATACCCCTCTGCCAACATGACACCTGTGCCCCTATCCAGTCTTAGCAGACTACCAATGAGCCCAAGAATACCCTTAACTGGGCAAGCTCCAGTCCGCTACCCAGCACCAGGTCTTCTCCAAACAACGTCAACCACTGCCACTTCTGCTGGTGCAGCGACAACTTTAGGCCCAATAGGTGCCCCAGTGTCTGTTTCCATTACAACTACTAGTTCTACGCTCCAGGATGAACCAGTTTACCTCGGTAAAAGTGTATCCTCATCAGCGGAGGTACAAGGAACAGTTGTCATACCAATGGAGCCACAGCAGCAGCCAATAAACCTGTCCCAGGCCCACCTGAACAGTCAACAACAACAACAGCAACAAGTGGCATCTGCTCAGCAGCCACAACAGCCTCCTCCAGCAGCCCATGCTTACCCACCCTCAACTCCTTCACACACTCATGGCTACACCCAACCACCAGTCGGCCCCTCTGTTCCCACTAGTGGCTTACCCATTTCAGGGGGTCTTCCTCCCTTCCCCCCACCAGGTGCCATACACAAGGAGGGTGAAACCGAGGCAGAGAGGCTGCATCGGCAGCAGGAGCAGCTTCTGCAGATGGAGAGGGAGCGCGTGGAGCTGGAAAAACTGCGGCAACTGCGCCTGCAGGAGGAGCTGGAACGAGAAAGGATAGAGCTGAAGCTGCACAGGGATAAGGAGCAGATGCTTGTGCAGAGAGAGTTACATGAGCTGCAGAACATCAAGGAACAGGTAGAGGGAGAAACAGGAGACAGAATGGAGTTTGATGTCTCGTTTGATGTTTTGTGATTCTTGGTTTTGCCATTGATATTGGTTTGTGTTTTGTTCGTTTTGTGGTGGTGGTATTTGTGGTGCATCTTATTGCGTTTTTTATTCGTTAAATTGTTTTGTTCATTTAGTGTTGCATCTTTGATGTGCCACCACTAAATTGACTTGCAAGATACAGTACATCATTCCCTGAAATAATTAAAGAAATGACTAATACAATAACTTATATATACAGTTCAGTATATGCATGCATTTTATCAAGAAAGTACATGTAACAAACTGTGACAGTGAGACCATTAAATATCTCTCCAGAAAATGGTGTTCAAATTCTGTCATTGTTTGAAAAAAATGCTATTTTAATGTAAAGATTGATGGGATTTTTTTGTTCAAAGAAATGTTTGCATCCAGTCAGCCTTACAAATATAGTTTTATAATCTGCATGCTATGTAGTTCACGTAACTGGATATTCCCTCTTGGTGAAAGTGTGCATGAACATGCCTGTGGTGTGTACTGTATGTGGGATAGAAACTGATAATGCTCAGATTTAGTTTTTTAGTGCCATTTGTTTGTCTGATTTATACTCAAAAGAAAAATGAATTCCGTTATGTTGTATTCATCTGATAATCAATAGCAAATACACATTTGAATATACTACTTTTCAGCTCCTAATAGCCGTGTTCAGATGTTTTAACAGGTAACAGAAGGGCTAACATGACGATTTTCTTCTTTTTTGATAGAACAAGCAGTTGAAAATCTTTCAAGTTAACTCAGTTAAACAGGTTTGGAAGCCTTACTTAATGAGAATGAACTAGAGATGGAATGTTTAATATGCATCTCATAACCCACAGTAAAAGCAGAAACCCTAACTTTTTATTTGCACTAGCTTGTCATTTATGCAACAAAGGAAATGCATTACATATTTTCTTGCGAGCATTATATGACTGGCAACAGCAATGACCAGTACATGCTGCACTTCATTTTTGTTGCACTTCCATTCTTGGTTTTGCTATTGAGGTTTGGCTAACTTGGAACCATTTTTACAACTAATCCATCAGCACAAGAATAATTCCATGTCACATGTAGTGTCCAGAGTCTTTGATCATCTTTTATATAACCAGATGTGCCAAAACTCAACAAGCTTGTCCTCTACTGTCTTTAATGTCTCTCTGTCTTTCTCTAATTTTTTTTCATTATGTCTCTTTTACATCTTTTTTTTTCTTTCTTTGATTTCCTCTCAATCTGTCCACCCTCACATCACTCTTGTGCTACGCTTCTCCATACTTGTCTTGTCCTCTCTCTCTCTGTGTTTTTGCCGACATCTGTTTCTTTCATTACCACTTTCCACCAACATTTTTTTAGGTCCTACAGCAGCAGCAGCACGAACGCGAGAAGCAACTCGTTCTCCAGAGGGAGCAGTTGGCGCAGCAGAAGTCACAGCTAGACCAGATCCAGTCTCTACAGCACCAGCTCCAGCAACAGCTTGTAGAGCAGAAGAGGCAGAAAACGGCTGCAGCTCAAAGCATTCAGGTGAGGGGGCTGCGGAACACTGGCAGGTGCATATAAGTGATGTAACAACATACATGTTGAATGCATCAGCTCTTAGACAGCATTGGTAGACAATTTTAGGGCATGGAGAGTGCAGAAGTCCAGAAGTAGCATGCTTCAAGAAGCTCTCACTAATACATTTTTGGCCTGCCTGACACCTGCCTACACATGCCTGACTCCTGGCTTGGACTTTCCTACCTGACACTCCCCTTTTTTCTACTGTATATTTCCCAAATTATAATCAATCAAAAGGTTCATTAAGCCACAAACACATATTCTAACTCCTGAATCACCTGGGTTGCAAAGAAGAATTCATGTCTGTAAAGTAAATTGTGCATCACTGTAACTGTTGTAACTGAATTGCCTCTTCAAGCTGCAACTCATAATGTTTGCATGTGTAACTTTGTTGGACCTCTATGATTGTAATATGAACTGCAATATGCAAAGCCTTTTCAGTCTCAATTGAATCAATGATGGGGGACAACTAACAACCTTAAAATATTCCATTTTTCTTCAGCTTGATGCAAACGGACAGCCCCTGCCCCCTTACATCGACTCTCAGATTGGCTCCCGCTCTCTCCCCAACTCCTCGTCAGAGATGTGTCTGAGGAGCCAGCAGGAGCACATGGAGACCAGGAGCAACATGAGGAAACACAGCTCCATGACCAGACTGAGCCGGGACAGCTTGGACGGCGACGGCGTGGTGTTTTACGGCTCCCCACGCAGGATCGTGGACAGCTCTGTGCAGACAGACGATGAAGATGGAGAGGAGAGGTAGAGATGAGTGTGTGTGTGTGTGTGTGTGTGTGTGTGTGTGTGTAGACAGATACATAGATATGTTTGTTTAGTGGGTGTAGGTTGATGCGGGTGTAGATGAGAAAGAGAGAGAGCGAGTGTGTGTGTGTGTGTGTATTAGGCGAGGATTACCTTGATAGTCTTCCTGTTTACTTCACATCTTTCTTTAATTAAAAAACAAGACACAAGCTGAGATGTCGATGAAGGCTTTATGAATAATTTATACACATTTTCATACAGAATAAAGATTTTCAAAGGCAGAAAAGCTTTGTGCAACACAAAAAGGTGATATGACATCAATAATTGTTAAATGTTCAAACTCAGATTTCTGTCTGCTTTTCCATGTAAGCACTTTATAATACAACACGTAGATTACATTTTGTCTTTTTTTACATATGGTTTAGTATATTGCATCATTATGTCTTTCCTCATTGTTTTCCCTCTCTTCTCCCCGTCAACAGGTACATGATGCGTCATCGCACCAGAAGGCGTGGTCGTAGTGTTGACTGCTCAGTCCAGACAGATGACGACGAGGACAAGGCTGAGACTGAGCAGCCGGTTCGACGAAGACGTTCCCGTTTCTCCCGGCACGCTGAGTCCAGTGCCACTGGCAGCAGCACTGCCGCCACCTCCACCACAGCCTCTGACACCAAGACCGAAACTCCCAAGATGGTATCCTCCAGTATTGCCATCCAGACCATCAGGGAAATGTCTTGCCAGACGGAAGTGGAGCACTTAGGAAGAGTCTCCCCAGCAATCCATGTGACTGTACCAGACCCGAATAAAGTAGAGATTGTGCACTATATCTCCGGACCTGAGCGGACCCAAAAAGGACAGTCTCTAGCATGCCAGACTGACCCAGAAGCCCAGTCACAGGGTGTTGTAGCTCCCCAGCTCAGTGTACCAACCACGGTCAGTCCATATTCTTCCTCTACCAGCACTGGAACACAACAATCCGGTTCTGTCGACCTCCTGACCCAGCAGCGCCAGCAGCAGCACATTGCAGCAAACGCAGCCAAGTTTGAGCGCCGCCGCCCCGACCCGCTCGACATCAACTACCAGCCTCACAACCACATCCACAACGAGTCCATCTCCAGCATCATCCGGCAGCAGCAGACAGCTCCCAAATCCCCACAAGTCCTCTACTCTCCTGTCTCCCCAGTGTCCCCTCACCGCCTGCTGGAGAATTCTCTGTCCAGTGAGAGGCTGAACAAAGCCCACGTCACACCTCAGCAGAAGTCCTACACAGCAGAGTCCCCCCAGAGACACCCTTCTGTGCCCCGACCAATTAAGAGCACCCAGAGGTCCATGTCAGACCCCAAGCCCCTCAGCCCCACCACAGACGAGCACACCAAGGCCCGTCTGTCCCTCTACCAACAACAAGTGCTCCAGAGCCAGGTAAAGTCAATCAAACGATGCTGACACACAAATTAGCACACAATGAAATAATGACTTAAAATGAAAGAGAATGAACCAATTAAAATCAATTCAGTGCTCAGTCTAGAGAAGATAGCTAAACAGTGGAGATGTTATCTTGTTATGTTATGTTAGTCTTCTTTTTTTTTGTATTGGCCATTTGTTCCTTATAAAACAGATCGCATATCAGTGGTCAAACTTCAAGCACCTTTTGAGACCTGCAGTTAATTGACATGTAGTACAAAAACATTTGTATTACAGCTTTCATAGTACTTCAATGGTTGTAGAGCTTCACATCACAAACATAATGGCAAAAAGAAAGTCATCAAGTTTACAGTAAAAAAGCACTTACAACTGTCATCATCACAACTATACAGCTACCACTGATAATGAACACATTTTGGCAGTGTGGCACGTGTAGTTTGGATGTAATTGATGCATCTCCCTAAATACCAAACTGATTGGATGTGTTGCTTTCTTTCCATTTCTTTATGTTACTGCTAGTAATGCTGCCTACTGCAACAATCTAAGAGACGTCAGATATTCAGGGCTTCCTGCAGTAAATCTTGTGACAAAATATTGATCAAAATCAACCACATACATTTGATGAACCAATATAGAAACATCCTCAACAGAAATAAAACCAGTTTATTAAATCATATTTTATAACCATGGACAGGGCCCCTGCACAGTCATTAACTTTGCTCTAGTCAATAGTTTGACTCACTTTAATATGGTTCAGTGGATTCAAAACTTGCCAAAGGCATCTATACTGAATGGCCTCTATGTCACTTTGATTGAAATCATTCCTTTCATTCTACTTTGCCCCTGTTTTTATTTTGTGAGTGCTATGAATGTTTTATGGGAATGCTATGATGACTAATTCCATTTGCTGTGGATTTTTCAGATGTTTCTATTGTTTTGTTTTCCACGTTTCTTTAGGGCATACAAACTTTATTGAGTCTACTCCATCCCCAATTTATAGCGAGTGACACCCACTCTGACGAAACAAGCTCTGCCATGAAAGTGAGATTCAAAGTGGAATCCGCTGTTGAGCTTTCTTGAGATACTGCGGGCCTTTATTATAGAAACCTTTGGTGAAGGAAAGTGTTCAACATCTCACCCCCAAACTAACCCAATTTGATACCAAACTAAGTAGCTAGTGAATGTTTCTGCCAATGATTTTACTTCCTGTAGAGATCTATGATGGTAGTACAATTTGACAATTTCTTTGGTATTCATTTGCATATTTAATATCTTTTTTCAACTGTAATTTGGAACTCTACAAAAAACGTACCTTGGATTATGGCACAAGGGACAAAACCGTAATGATTCTGTGCATTAATAACTCGTTCAATGTCATCCTACGTACAAACCGCATGCAATGATTTACAGAGCACGTTAAGCTTCATGATAAATGCATGTTTTAGGAATATGTTTAAAAAGTGATACTGATTTAGCCAGTCTTACTTCCTCAAAATAATGAAGTTTATTGAAAGCTGAATCAAAATGTAGGTGTTTATTTCCAAAGATACCTGATACGTTTTTTTACCAAATCCTATGCGAGCCTCCTGATGTAAGATGTAACATGGATTGGATTTGAGTCACCAGATTAAAAAGCATCCTTCAATTATTCAGGAGTAATCCACTTACAACATCATTGGTTGTTGTGTTGTTAAATCACTCCCAAGTGTCTGCAGCATACGGCAAGATAAACTAAACAAAAAACACTGCTTTGGGATGTGCGTGTGAATTGACAAAAAGGATTTTTTAAATGTGTTTTCTTAAGAATCGTCCCATCATCCATTTTGAGCCATATCAGTTATTATGTGAAGGTTGTGATGAATAATCCCCTTGTTAAGAATAGATGTTTTCACACTGAAAAGTAATCTTCTGAGGTGTTGAGAGTATGTTTTCACAAGATTATATGGTTGATAAGTCCCCACAGGTTTTTATTTGCCACAGACTGACATGATAAACAGATTTATTTAACAATTAAAAATGCAGTCAACATGTTCGATGAGAAAGGGAAGATACAGAATTAACACATACTATAAAAAGCAAAGATGAACCAAGATTCATTCTTGCGTTCATGTCATTCATGATTTTGATCAGCTACAGGAAAACATTGACTCATCTGAACAAGATATAAATACTTTGATGATTTGAACTATATTTACTATTTTAGTAGTTCTATTTCATTCAAGTATTCAGCGAAGGATACTGCTAAAATTATCAAATGCACTAAAATTCTTGTCTTTTGTTTTTTGTGTTTTTCTTGGAGTTTGCTGTGGAACACATGGTGCCGTAGGCTTGGTCTACAGTTTTGAAGTTTAAGTTTGAAGCATGAGACTATTAGAAGCAATACATAAGTCATTTGCAAAGACAAGAAAACCATTTCAACATAAGGGAAATGTAGCTGCTTTATTTTCCATGCCTGGCTAAGTGGTAGAAGAACCCTATTTTGTTTTCAGAGCAGCATAAATTCATCGCATGGTACCATCCCTCCTGGCTTTAGGTCCATACCGACTCAAAAGCAGGTACTATATATTGGCCATAAATTCATGCTGCCAACCTCCCAATCCATAACTGAAATGATTTATTCCTTGACAGTTGCAAGACATTTATTTTCCAAAATGTGTTTAGCTAAGCTTATATATACAAACACATGCCACATAGTCACACTCAGTTTGAAGAGGACAAACATCCACCTTCCCAGACCATCTCAGTGATGGTCTGCAGGAAAAAAAATCATTTAAAAGAGAATTGGTTTGGTCATTCCCTCACATCCCTCTAATAGTATGTATAATCTAAAGAAAAAAGTTTACTCAAAGTTTTGAAAACAAGAAAAAAATGTACTACATTTCCCGTATTACATAATATGGGTCAGATAGCTGTCTTTTACCTTTTACTTGTTAAATCACACAATCCTTATACTCAGCAAAATGTTTCCAAATTATTTAAGTTGTTTGCAATAGATGTGTTTGATTGATTAGCGGAATGCTGCACCACTATTGACACTAAGTTTAATGTTTTTGTATGTCCTCTAATACAAACTACACTCTTGTTCCCTGTTGTCTTTGTCTCTGTGTCTATGTGTCTCCTTTGTCTTCCCTTTATACCCCTGTCGTTGCGTCCTCTCCTTGTTTTTTTATGTTCCTTGACATTTGTATCTTTTTTGAGTTTTTCCTCCCTTTTCTTCCTTCTGGTCTATTCGTCTGTTGTGCACAACATCTGTCCTTCCACCTCATTCAACTTTTTAATCCCACTGTAATCCCTCTCCATGGATCTACTTATACCATCTCTCCTCTACCATCTACCCCTTTCTTTTCTCAATTCTTTTTCTCTTTCCCTACATTACTTTTATCCAATTTTCCTCTCTTCCCTCAATGTATTCCTCATTCTTCTTCTCCACTTTTTTTCTCCTTCACTCTCTGGTCTCTTTCTTCATCTGCCACCTTTGTCTCTTACCCTCCCATGCCCCTGTCCATCTCACATTTACATTTGGTTTCTACAAATGTCCCATCCCTCTCCATTTAACTGGATCACCATCCCCATCACGTTAACTGTTGTCCAAACTCCCCTGTTCTTCTATTTTACCTCCCCTGCCCTTTCTTTGCATGATTCTTTGTTTCTCCATATTCTCCTGCTCTCCCATCCTCCCACCCTCCCAACTTCCCACCCTCCCTCTCTCTCTCTCTCCAGCTGGCAGCTCTACAGCAAAGCTCACTGCTCCGCAAGGTTAAGCGAACCCTGCCCAGCCCTCCTCCAGAAGAGACTACATCAGGTCACCTGCCCATGATGGCACCCGCCCTCCAACAGGTCTACCTGCCCTCCGTGCCCAGCCTCAAGCCAGCCTCCAGATCTGGCCTGGCTGCCAAAGCCAGCCTCCTCAAAGACCTCACCCACGAGCTGAAGGCCGTGGAGCAAGAGTCGACCAAGCTGAGAAAGCAGCAAGCTGAACTGGAGGAGGAAGAAAAAGAAATTGATGCTAAACTGAGATACCTAGAGCTGGGGATCCACCAAAGGAAAGAGACACTGGTCAAGGAGAGGGAGAGGAGGGATATTGCCTACCTGAGGTGTATGGGGGACACGAGGGACTACATGTCTGACAGTGAGTTGAATAATCTACGTTTGGCAGCTGCAGCTGCATCACATGAGACCAATGGGCTTCTGTCAACGAGGCCAAGCACTGCCCCTCTGAGTCATTTCACCAGCGACCTAAACACAGCAGCCCAATACCCACCCACCTCATCCTTCCTCTCCTGTCAGTACCCCCAGAGCCAACCGGCAGCACCAATGCAGCAATCAAGTGTGCCGTACCAGCCTTCGACATTCAACCAGCCTCCCTATCCCACAGTGTCTCAGTCCCAGGCACTGCCACAGCCCACGCCCCTCCAGAGCCATGTCCCACCATCTGGTCCTTCTTACCAGTCTCAAACCTCCTACCCCTCCCATACCTATCCCCAAACTCAGCCCCCATACCCCCAGACAGACATGGGGTTACCAGCTGCACCTCAGCCTCAGCCCCAACCGGGGCATACAGGTTTTGGACCTGCACCGCCTGGTCAGCCCCCATACCCCACCCACAGCTCACCCTATCCCAGCGCTGTGTCCTCCTACCCTGGCCAGACCACCCCATACCCTGGGCAGCCCCAAGCTGATATCCTGACAGTCCACCCAGGAAGACCAAGGCAGACTTCGCTGGCTGATCTGGAGCACAAGATGCCCACCAACTACGAGACGATCAGCAACCCCACAGTTGTGGTCACCACCACCGCCCAGGACTCTACCTATTCCAGTGCAGCCCCCTCTTATGGCCAGTACACTGGATCAACAACCATGGCCAGCTCCTATGGGCCATATGGGTCAGCACCAGTGTCCAGCAGCTACGGTGGGTACTCTACCATGCCACCCAGCACTTATGGCCAGTATACTTCATCTTCAGCTAATTCATATGGCCAGTACACCACAACCACTGCTAATACTTATGGCTACACCACCACCACAGCCAGTTCATATGGACAGTACACTTCTACAGTCTCCAATGCCTATGCGCACTCTGTAGACAGTCCCTCCACATACAGCACTGCAGATGGGATGTACGGGGCTCCTGGCTTAGAGCAGAACATTCCAAGAAACTACATGATGATTGACGACGTAAGCGAGCTTACGGCAAAAGACGGGCTGGGCACGTCGACAGGGGACATGATGCATCATGGCGGCAGTGGGCGTTACCCGGGCGACATCCACGGCCATATCAACACCATTGGCAGCACTACGCGTGGGGGAACTGGCAGCTCCTCGTACGGCAGGGCACCTGAAGAAGAAGCGGCGATGCAGGAAGAGCTGTACGACCACCACGGCAGGGGTAAGAGCAGCTACAGGCACGGACCTCTAGGGGGCAGCAGCAGCAGCGTGAGCTCTAGCATGGGTGGGGGATCCTCCTATCACTATGACTACGACTACAAACATGGCAGCATCCGCTCCGGGGTACAGAAACCTTTGTCATCCTCCAGAAGCCTTCTGGCTCCTGCTGTCATGTCCACCAAGCGCAGCAAGCACAGGAAACTGGGAAGTATGGAACAAAAAATCTCCAAGTTTTCCCCCATTGAGGAGGCTCGGGATGTAGAGGCAGACCTGGCCTCCTATTCCTCATCAACAGGTGGGGCTTATCCCTCCTCTCACATTCGAGGGCGCCAGCTGATCGAGGATTACGGCTTCAAGAGGAACACCTATGAGGGCGGCAGTGGTACCACTCATGGTAGTCGATACTATGGTTCAACGGTGGAGGACGACGATAGGATTTACTACAACTCCACCGGCCGCTCCCGTTCCACCGGCTACGGCATGGACAAGATCTCAGCCAGAGACTACTCTGGGTACCGCAGCCGATCCTATGAGAGGGACGACCGCGCCTACCGATCTGGCTACAGCCGGGGGCGCCAACCAACCCGGCAGTACTCTGAAGAGGAGAGCCCACTTAGTCCCCTGAGGAGGTTCATGGGTTCGGGGCGATCTTCAAGCTTAGGTCCCGACCCGTACGACAGTCGCAGCAGTAGATATCATTACTACTATGGCCAGTATGGTTCCAGCCACTCGCTGCCAGATGTGCAAGACCACATACGAGACCTTCCCAGGACACACGTCTACAAATCGGATGATACATACATTATAGACGATTATCATTGCGCGGTGTCAGACAGTGAAGGTAATTGTGGGAGCTGAACGCCCACTCAGTCTCACTACCTAATACTGCCCCCACCGTTTATCTAAACGTCCCCCACCCACCCAGAGGCTAGGCTAAGCAAAGAGAAAGAAAAAGAGAGACAGAGATAGCCGTTGCATGCTGATGTTTTCTTCTTCCTGAGAGTCACTTGGAGCTCTCTTATCAGTGGACTGCTGTCTGTCTGTCTGCCTGCCTGTCCGTCCTTCCGCCTGTTCGTCCAGTCGTCTGTCTGTCCAATACTCGCATGGTTCTTCGGCGTGGTCGTTTTCTCCGTTCGCTACACTCTGAATCACTTGAAAGGTCTTCTTTGCACGACACAGATGCATTGTTTTTCTTTACAGGGTTTTATTTTTAGTTCTTTTATTGGCATTGTGGTTTTGTCTGTGTTTTGATCTATGAATTCTTTGTTTACACTGCAAAAAAGTCCATCACAGTAAATTCTATATTTAAACCTTATCTTTCAGAGGGCCAGTATTATTGTCTCACTGAAACAATTTACCCATAGGCCCTATCATACCATCAAGAATTTGCATGGCAATTATGTCTGTGCGGCATAAAGTTATTTTCCATGTCATCAGCTTTGAAATTGAAGCTAAAACATTTTGCACAAAAACAGCTGCCATGACGGACAGTTTTGCAGTGTTTGTTTTATCCTGTTTATATTGTCTTGTAATGTGTGAAGGCGATGTGAAGTGTAAACTGCATGGATGTACTACTTTTGTTTTTATTTTCTGCCTTTCTTTCTGTGTCTTCTCCCTCCTATTCTTTTCTTTTGCATGTGGTTGGTCTTCTTCCTGTCTCCTTCCTTCTCTCAGCCTGCATGCCGCTGTCTCCAAACGACATGGAGATTGACTGTGATCTGCTCTCGGTTTCCAAAGCCTACCATCTGGGCCAAGAAGAAACTGACTGGTTTGAGAAGCCACGCTCCAGTTCTCGACACTACGGCAGCAGCCACTCATCTGGGAGGAGCCGACACGGTGTCAAACAAACCTACCACGATTATGATGAGCCTCCTGAGGAGGACCTGTGGCCCCAGGATGAGTATGGCCATGGAGGGCGACACTCTGCATCCCGTGACCACAGGCACCAAGGCAGCTCTGGCCGTCACTCATCCGCATCACGTCATTCAGATGAGCAGAGGGCCTCGAGGTCATCCAAGGGGCACCCCAAAGACCCGGCAATGCGCCAAGACCCTTCAGCACGATCCTCATCTGCAGGAAGGCGTGGTGAGTCCAGGTCCGGAGGGTACCACTCTTCGGACTACACCCGAGATCCGTCTGGGCACCACCACGGACAGCGCTCCTCCAGACAGGGGGACCCGCACCGTTCCTCACGGAGCAAGTCACAGCAGCCAATGGACATGCAGGGCCAGCCACCTGGTAAATACAGGCCACCTTTACACCTCATATAAAATGCTTTTCTGCTGTATGTCAGGAGTAATAGCATTACATTTGCACTTTCAGAGTAGAAGTTAACCAATATTACTAGCCTTTCATTTCCATTATATCTCAAAAGATTTGACAGAAAAAGAAAAAAAAGATTATCGATCTAATTGTTTGTTGATAATTCAACAAACTGAACGATGACTGATTGATACATTCTTTAACTGATTTTAAATCATCTCTGTAATTATTTAGAAATAATGGTTCAATACATGTTATACATTATAATGTCATTTGAACATCCATATGTGGAATATTTTTAAGAAGTAGTAAAAAAAGAGACCATTCCAAAGTAATTTGCTAATGTAATTTTATGACTAGAACAATGTTAGACCTCATTCTGATTCTGGCCAGTGTAGGCGGTCTGACCCTCTCCAGAATGAGCAATGGTGCCAAAACGTCTTCATTAAAAACAAATGTCTTGAAGTAACAGATATTTTCAGTTCACATTTAAGTCAAGTCAATATTACATTACATTACATTACAGTCATTTAGCAGATGCTTTTGTCCAAAGCGACTTACAATTCAGATTCACATTTCTACACTGTAGACGCAGCTACGGGAGCAATTTTGGGGTTAAGCGTCTTGCTCAAGGACACATCGACATGCGATTGAAGGACGGCCCTGCTATCCACTTAGCCACAGTCGCCCTACATATACAACAATATCTGTACAGCATGCAACACCCTCTGTCCTTAGACCCTTGATTCGAATAAAGAAAAACGTAAGAGACCTCAGGAAGGGCTGCAGAGGAGCAATTCCTGTCCCAGGTTTGTGTCTAAATAGTTACGCTCAAGATGCAAAAACTAAAAGCACTCGTGATACTGCTTTCCAATGACCTTTCCTAACCTTAACCATTCAAGGCCAATGCCTAGCCTTAACCATCCTGCTAGAGTTGACAGACATGCAAAAGATGTTGTCTGTACAGAATAGACAAACTATTTTTAAATTACAAAATGGACAATCAGGATGACAGCAGCGACAATTAGGGGAGAGGGAGGGGTCCCAGGACGGCAGGAGAACAGTGGAAATGGATTACATGACTGAATATAATTTGCCCAAGAGATCAAATTTAATGAGAGAAAAGCAAAGGGGTATAAAAACAGAGCATTGAGGTACTCCACATATCATATCAGAAAAATGTTGATGTAGTTACAGTAGGTGTCCTTTCAGATGAGGCGAGACTTTAACCATGCAAGAGCCATCCCAAGGTTTAAGAAAAAGGAGTTTGTTTATTTTACTTTATGGCCTTATGTTATTGATCAGTGAGCTACACACATTTTTAAGTCACCCTGGATAAATAAGACCATGAACCATATTGACTAAATGAGATTAAAATGTGTATTTCACAGACCTAAGTTAAGTTTCCTAAACCATTGTAGACCCTCAAATTATTAATGGAGCAATAATAAGCTATGATTCTTGGATATAATCCCTGTAATTTTTTTGTTTAGATCTGAGGGAGGCATTTTTAATACCCCTGGTTGTTCAGACTGAGTTTGACTTTTACAAGCAACAGTCCCCTGAGGGATCAACAATTTTTAATTAATTATATCAAGCGTAACTTTTCGAAAGAAAATGCTGTCTCCCTAGGCAGCATTGTGGCTGTGTTCTTAGCAGTGTACTCATTAAACCGCTGGTCTGATCTTTGCTCACAACATTTGTTGCATTTCATTCTCTCTTTCATTGCTGCTTCACCTGTCAATTGCTACTGTATACAATGTAATAAAAAGGTCATCCATTATAATAATAAGAACACCTTAATGTAAAAAAAATACTGCAGTTCCAGTTTCACAAAAGCAAAAGTTTCTCAAAAGCAGAAATAATCTGATTGGATAAATTAGACCTCACTGACTGGAGTTTATCAGTCGAGGTTCTCCCTCTAGGAACTGCTCACATCCGAAGAGGAACAGATTATGCGAAGATGTATCGACCGAATCTTTTTGGCACACATGATAACTTTAAGTTGTCAATCAGTCCCTGCATTTAAAGGCCTGCAGTGTTCAAAGTACTGCTGATATTTTATCTTGTTTTAAAGTCTCTGGTGACTGTTGAATTTTTGTCCTTTCTTTTAGCTGTTTCTCGTTGTCCTAAGGTGAGACGATTTTGTAACAATGAGCACAAAACATCCATTAAAAAAAATATGTCACCCACTTTCTCCATCCAGGCTCCTCCAGGTCTGGCAGCTCTTCCCGGGGTCAAGGCCCTGGAGGGCCTACGGGATCAGGGCGACAGGGTGGTCCAGGTACCCAGACAGACGGAGCTCTAGGACAGAGGACCCAGCTCCAACAACAAGCCCAGACATCAGCAGTCAGGTCCGGGCAGCCTGGTGCCGCAGTGGCCACTGGCCCTCAGCAGCAGCCCCAGGTCCAGGGACAAGGCATGGGAATGGGAATGGGCATGGGGCAAGGCCAAGCCAAACCAGGACAGATGGGTCCAGCGGGTGGACCCATGGGTCAGGCCAGGCAGACAGGTCCCGCAGGAACCATGCCAGCCACCATGGTGAGTACAGAGAGGGAAGAATAGTAATAGAGAAATAGAAAATGACAATGTTAAAAAGACTTGCAGCGTTTGTTTCCATTTTTTATGATAAAGAGATGGTATTATAATGATAGAAAGGATGTAGTATTTTTTATTACTGTTAAAATGCTGTTCAATGGCATAGCTGAAAATACATTTGAATCAAATTTACAGTCAGTTCTACTTTTCCATCACTGCATGGTATGTGATTGATGTGACATTTTGAGAAGTATGGTATGTACTGTATACTTCCTCTGTTAGTGTTGTGTTGTTGTTTGCTTGCAGAACTAAATGTACCACAGTTTATGTTTATATTTCTCTTTCTCACAACACACACACACACACATTTATTTCAAATTCAGTTTTTGTCAACAAAATATTACTTGTTATATTACTGTGATCTTGACATAACAAGCTTGTTATATTTGTCACAAAAGAAATGTTTTCACGTTCATGTAACAAACCATCTTGGTAAGGATGTTGTTGTCTCTCTCTCTTTCTCTCCATCCATCCTCCTATTTATAATTCAACATTTTCTAACAACCAATTGCTAGCTAGTTCATCCTTTCTATATTCATTCATCCCTCCAGGCCCCATACTACTCTTCCTCCCTGTCATATTTTTTCTGCATCCCTTCACCTCTTCCTAGTTTCCAGACCGCCTTCACCCTCAGCCCTTGCTTTCCCTCACTCCCCTGTGTCCCTCCATGCTCCCAGAGATAAGAGCTAGTCCATCTCCTCCCAGTTCAGATGGTTTATTTAAATTCTGCTGTGCCTCTGTTGGCAGGCTTTATCTAACACTGTGATTAACACAGAGGCAACTGATAACTAAACGTAGCTGATTCACTGTCTGCTAGGCGCTCAAGAAATTGGCATCAAAATGTACGATTGCACCCTGCGTTTACTCCATAATCATAAATCCATGCAAATGTATTTGCTATTGGAGTTGAAAAATCTTATTATGATGTTTAACATGAAGATTCAAGACTCTTCCTGGATTAATTCTGTCTCTTGTAAATCCATGAATGAGTTGCCAATGAAGTTCGTAAAGTCACTGTCACCATGACCCATAATTATTCACGATGGTTTTCACGGATGAAATGCATTCTTGATTTTCATGTTGCTGCATCGTTCAGCAGGAAAGCAAAATAAAATAATTCATAAGGTCTGATATCAAGTTATGCAGGAATTTGTCTTGGAAATTATTCAGAAAGCTCTGACAGGAAGCCATAAACTGTCATTTGATTATTATTCAGTCTGCAAACTCATACACTAACACTGTGTTGTTAGGTCCATTGTGTAATTAAAAGCATTTACGAAGTGGCTGTAAATAATGAAATGCCGTATGCTGCACGGTGCATTATGATGCGCCACCTCTTCATTGCTGTAGCTAAACTGGATTCAGTGTCCGTCAAGTCAAGTATATTTATGGAGTGTTTATAAACAGGAGTGGCATTACATTACAGCTTTACAGAAAACAGATGACACAAAGTAAGAACATAGAAAGTGGGCATTGTATCCTGTGTTCAGATAGTACCAACTGTTATAGCAATGGATATCAGCAAAGGTCTGGTCTGCTCTTTCCTGAAGCTATTCTGTGTTAGTGCAGCAGCAGCCACTGTAGTTTAGTCCGTAAATGTTGAGGGGAGAGCTGCAAAGAAACACAGCAATGCAAAAGCTTTCAAACTGCTCACAGTGACTCAGCAGATATCAAAATGTCCAAACCCGTCCACTCTGATAAAGAGATGAGGTGGGACAATGATGCAGGAAAATGTGGAACATCTACAGCGATGTTTAGAATATTTTTCGTTGATTTACCTTGCCGTCAGATAGCTGTTTCCAACGTGGAAAGTTTGGATTCACCAAAGTCACATAAAATGTATTTATAATTCCCAGTATGAAAATAAATGCAGAAAAGTAAAAGCACTTGAGTAATACAACAATGTCAATTGTATCTTAAATCAGGGACAGAAATCAAACCAAAATGATAAATAATAAATGTATTCATTTAATTGATTAATAACAACAGACAATCTATCATCAAATGCCAGAATGTAAAGAAGTTGGCTGAATTTTTCAGTTTTCCTGAGATTTATTTGGGGCATCTTTATAGAATTTATTTTGTATGATCAGTGATAGCTGATTGTCTCATTTCAAGTGTGTAGTGCAATTGTTTAAAAAAAGAAAAGGAAGATAACTGACAGTTGACTGTGTTGACGATGATGATACTCATCATTCATGTCATTCAGTAAGATGTCACAACACAATAGGGGAGCAGCTTTCTCTGTCACCTTCTGTCAGCCCCCCCCCCCCCCCCACTGTCTTCAATTACCAGCTGTTTTGCTATGAAGAGGTATATACAGTATTAAGATGTTTGTGTTAGTAAATGATGAGCATCGGTTACTCATGCTGTTTCAACTTCTCAAACTCTCTTTCTCTCTCTCTGTCTCTGCAGGCCAAGATGGACACGCCGCCAGTAACAGCTATTGGAGCAAAGGCAGCGCCGGTCATGGCCACAAAAGCCGCCCAGCCCCCACTCACAGGCATAGGTACAGTATAATCATCGCACACAGAGTCTCCCAGCACTTTCATGTCTCGCCGGCAGCTGCCCACTGTGTCTTTATTATGTAACCGGTGTGTGCTGTCTCACCTAATCTGAGATTAATCTGCCGATAATCCCACAGTGGAGGGGTTTCACTTTAATGGCAGCAGATCAGCCTGAGTGTGTTAAGTCACGTAATGACTTGGGTCAGTTAGTTAATTTAGTATAAAGTAATTCAGTTAATTTGTCCAGTAGGTAGTGCGTCTCTTGGAAATTTTTATTTCCAATAGGAAAATTCAATGCTGAAAGTAATTTGTCTTTTATGCGGTGTGGGAGGTAAATGGATGGATCTGAATCCCACATGTGACCATAAACAGATTTGATCAACAGATAATTGGCAACAATTCTGACAGCTAATGAATTGTTACAATCATCTTTTAAACAAAAACACAAATATAATTGCTTAGATGGACAGCAAACAAAGAGTTGGTCTCAAGTAATGACCGAAGGCTACACCAGCACATCTATTCATAAAAATCTGGCCACTAAACACAGGAACCCATTTGAGTCTATAAAGAGGAGACCTAATGAGAAAGCAGGGCAGTAGACACAAATAAAACAGGGACAGCTAGTGCAACTCAAAAATGAGACTTCTTTTCTACTGCCCACGCTTGTTTGATTTACAAGCACATTTTTGGAGAGAAAAAGAAAAAAATATGCACACTGTCAGATGCCACCTAATATTAGACCTGCATAGATCCTTGACATCTCTTGTCCTCTGGATATGTCTCTGTCTTTTCCTTTCCACATTTCTCTCTCCTCTGTCTGTCATCCTCTCTTCATCTCTTTGTTTTTCTGTCCAGGCTCCAAGGCAGCACCTAGGCCAGGAGGTATTGGCAGTGCAGCAGCAGGTCAGCCTGGCATGGAGGGAGACAGCATGTTGTCCAAGATCCTCCCTGGATCTGCCGCTGAGCAGGCCGGCAAACTGGGAGAAGGTACAACAAACAAAAATTTATGAAAAACACACTTCACACAAGTGATTTGACCGTCATGTTGAAATTGCAACACATATTATTATTGATCATCACAATGTAAACCACAAAGACATTTTTCAAATTAGGAAGCGATTTTGAGTAAAAAGAGACATAAAATGACTACAAAGAGACAAAAAGTGACCGACAAGAGACACAAAATGGCTACCAAGAGGGCCAAAACAATTCTAAAAAGAGAAAACATGATTAGAAGGAGAAACAAACCGACTATAAAGACAGCACATGACTACAAAGACACATAAAACAACTATAGAGACAAACCATGACTACAAAGAGACACAAAATGACGATAGAGACAAAACATGACTGCAAAGAGACACAAAACAACTACAGAGACACCAAAATGACTAAAAAGAGACACAAAATGACTGCCACATCAATGTAATAATTCTAATAATAATCTATTGCAAAGTCAGTGCAGTAACAGAAAAATATGAGCTGCTTTCATCCTACAATGTGCTGTCCAGTAAAAAAGTAAAAGCCTCATCAATGCAAACAAATAATTGTATCGATCTCATGACACGTTAAAGTTTCACTAGTAAGTCCCTCAGTTCTACCCCTCAGTTAACATCTATTTAATCTCTATTTCTGTTTCACTTTCCTCCAGCTATCACCGGTTTTGGCAAGAAGTTCTCCTCCTTATTCTGAGGTGCTAAGATTAAGGTAGGTATTTTCTTCCATTCTTTCTCCTATGTATATCAATAAGTCATGTGCAAAGTCAGACTTGCAGAAGACGGATCATAAAAGAAGCAGCACTGAAAACAGACAAGGAAACTGGAAATTGATTTATTATCTACTGTGGCTTTTATTTTATGGAAAAGGTTGTAGCCGCGGTTCTTACAATCAAAACAGCTTCCTTCAAGCAGTTTAAAAGGAGAAGTTTGCAATTCAACTCAATTTAATTTATTGTCTTGTTTTTTCATCTGATCTGAAGATTGCGTTTGTTATTTATGAACTCCTCGTAGGTATTTTATGTAGAACTCTCTTAAATAAATCCATTCTTGTGAAGGTGATTCACAGGTGATTCACAGGAGGTCTCAGGAACACCTGGAGTGAATTTCCTCAAATTTGGCACAAACGTCCACTTGGACTCTGAATGAACTGATCAGATTTTCGTGGTAAAAGCTCACGGTGATCTGACAAATCACTTTTTGGGCCATAACTCAAGAATCCACATGCTAATTATGACATTTTCCCACAAATGTCTGATAGAATAAAATGATGAACTGACGACATTTTGGATGGACATGAATGTAACTTGCAACATGACTAATTGGCAGAAACATTCAAGTGTGAGGCAGTAATTCTAGTTAGTCAATGATTCACTTACAAAGAGCTGGAAACATTTTGTTTTCTTCACTGAAAAACATCTAAACATTAGGTACAAAAATATATCTCTGAGATGCTACTGGTTCAAAGTCTACTGGGATGTTGACAGGTTGTTACCGCGTGTTGTGTTTTGACTCTTGTAGGCAGCAGAGAGTGGGCCGGTGAAAGTGGTTTACTCAGAACAAGCAGTGTGTTGCTAAAGCAGTGTGTCTTTGTCTAAGTGTTTGTGTTTTTTCTTCTGTGTCTGTGCTTCTTATTTTTGGTCCTCTGGCTTCTCTGCGTGTGCAGGGTGAAAATTGAACATTCACAATGACAACTTATTCCTACTATGTTTGCATCAAATAGGATGTGTGTTTTCACAGCAAGTTATCGCCCCTGAATACACGGTGCTGTGATGTAGCGGCGTAAAATCTAGGGTACTTATATTGTACACACTACCACTACCACAGCTGTGGACTGGAAAATGTTGTCTTGGAGTTGGTTGCTTTAAGTTTTGATTTACTTGAGACTGGACTTCCCAAAATCATGAAACAAAATAACAAGATTTTTTTTAAATCCCAAACCACGAAACATGTATAAGACAGCACCAGACAGACCTTGCAATATGTTGAATATTTTATTATTGAGCCTGTGCATTGAAAATGTTCCATGTTGTATCATGTTATTTAAATGGACGTGAGGAATGGGAATGATTTGCAGCTTGACTTGCATTTTGCTTAGCAAGACATTTCTTAAATGACAAAAGTCTTCTTTAAATTGGGAGTCCCATATGAAATAACCTACATTACCTGCTGTGGTTTTGAGGTCCAGCAACAACACTGCTTTATTTAAAAGAGTTTTAACAAGCTGTCTTTTCTAACATAAATTTAAAAGTAAATATCAAATAAACTGACTGAATGTCTCCATGTATTTGCAGGACTATGTAAATGTTAAATGATCACGTCACGAGGCCCCGTACCAGAAAAACCTGTGAAGTTCCCTGCTGCTTTTGTTTTCCTAAAAGAAAAGAGAGGAGAGAGAGAGAGAGAGAGAGAGAGAGAGAGAGAGAGAGAGAGAGAGAGAGAGAGAGAGAGAGAGAGAGAGAGAGAAAGGAACAGAGAGGAGATACGAGCATACTGGTAAGTACTTTAATTGTCATTTAACATGCAAACACTGTATATCTTGGTAGGTAATTGTATCTTCGACCACAGTTTCTGGCCAGGAACTTTGGCCAGCCAACAGTCTGCAGGTGTTTATTCACCAGCTGTTTTTACCAATTACCTCACCATCAGCCAGGAGAGCTGATTAATAAGATCAGCTGCTGCTGTGGTTGAACTGCATCATTGGTTGCAAGAGAAACTTTGGAGCCCAGAATCTACTTTAATAGCACATAAGTGTCATATGGGAGTTGGCCATTTGAGGGTTAAAATTGTAACACTTTTAGATTTGGGTTTTATTACCATGAACAATGGGCTTTAGCATCCATGTTTGTTTACTTTTAAAGCACTTCTGTATCATTACGCTTCAAGTGAGAATGCATCAGAGTTTTCAGAAAAAAATATTTTTTACAGTTTTCATATTGTAATTACGACTTGTATCTTGACATGAACGCTGTTGAAAAATCAGAAATTGGAAACTACTGTAACTCCGATATGAAATGAGCATAGAATAACCTTAAAGAGACCAAAACTAATTGTGCCTCATGGTGACCCTCATTAACATGTTATGTAAAGCATCTTGAATTTTTTTTTACCAAGAAGTTACCCACAAATAATAATAAAAAAGGTGTCCAGTAAATTGAAAACCGTGGCAGGTTTACTAATGGCAAAGTATCGTACATGTTAGACAGTTTGTAAATAGTCTACAAAACATAATGGTAAATATATCTATATAACGTAATGCAGAATTCTGCATTACGTTATATAGATATATTTACCAACAACCTATCCTGTGGGCCCATGTCGACATAGTGGATGGAGGTGTGGTGGAGTGAGACCTCTGCTCGCAGGAGGCCGCGGACCTCTCGCTCTTTTGTTGTTGTTTGAGCAACGAATTCACGCTAAGAAAAATCAGCTGGATCCGGCTTACAATGAAAAAGTATTTATAATTTACAAATGCTAAAAGACAATTACAAACTGAATTACACTGTCGACAGTAAGGAATCGCGAAACCGAGTTCAAAGACTCTCCCCCCCTACCGGCCTACAAACGCCAGTTTACAGTAAAGAAGATCGCCAAGAACAGAATAACATCTCTCCGAACAATGTTTTTATACCCAAAAGTCAGTAGTTTACTTTCAAAAGTCCATTATCAGCTTTGTGATTGGCTGAAATCCGATTGTCTCCTCCTGTCCTCTGACAATGCTCTCCATTGGTCTAAGTGATCCGCATAATGTCTGAATAGTGTCCTCTGGTCCGACCTGTCCTCCTCCTCATAAAACAGCATGTACCCGACCCCCAAGCTTCCTTAGGACTATCTTCATCAACATCTCTGCTTGATCAATACATCTCCTCCCCCCACTGTTTACACCTCACATTCCTGAAGTCGGCTCACCAAACTCATCTCATTATCATACAGTTGTTTTCGGATCTGAAAACTTCACAGAGGCCAATAATGTCCAACTATGTATCAGAGGGTGGATGTTTTCTATTAAGAAAAACATCTTGTCTGAAATGTGGCTGCTTCCTCTTGCAGCCAACAAGGACTGGAAGCCTCTGGATACTTCATGTCTCAGGCCTGAGCTCACACTGGCACAGAGAAACATGCTGCTCTCTCTGGCAGGCCAGACAGTAAGTTACTTTTAACTTTGCCTAATTTATCCCATCAAGATATGTTCTAAACCACACGTACAACTTTCCCATTAAGTAAAATTGTAAACATCTACTTTGTAGTTTGTGTCAAACTGTTACGATAATAGAGATTTATTTCCCATGTAATGCAGTATGCCATAGTGTCTTCCTTGATACTTACACTAGGGAGCACCATAGTCAGAAATGTTCAAATCCTGTATATAATAATGGGTTACATTGGAATTAGTTGAAAATCTGGTGTGTCAGTATCAGTGTTGAGTTGACAGTGAGACAGGGTTTGCCCTGAATCCACAGGGACTTAGCTGATGTCACCTGGTAAATGGTTGAGTGTGAGAGGCTGCAAGGGCTTGAAATGGTATAAATATGAATGGGACAGCACTTTGCAGCTTTTTTTAAAGTTGTTTTATTGCGTGACTTGAACGTCTTTCAGGCAAATAGTCAAATAATCAATTTACTCATTTTTGTCAAAAAAGCATCAATAAGCAAAAATGAAAAGAAAGTGTTGATGAATAAACCAGGTGTATATAGCATACTCTTGCATTCCTCTTATTTCATGTTTTGTATGAATGTTTTTCTTTTTAATCTTAAATCCTTAGTGTTAATGTTTCCGTGTAAATTTAAGATGGCTTCCATTTAACGTCTTCTGTTTAACGTCACAAAGCTATAAATCGTGGGTACTTCCCTCAGGCAAAGTCTGCAGAATTGTGGACCTATACGGAACATGTGATTTTGCAGGATGACTCAGCACCCCTGAAAATAATTGCTTTTAAATTAAGAATTCAGCTCTAAAAACATAGATACACAGCATCTTGGATCACAGTGGTCTACCACATGATTGGTTGACATACAAGCTTTGAACACACTATTTATTCAGAAATATGAAAGGTTCCCTGTGGAGTTTTTTTACCCATAGATTATATAAGAAGTGGGCGTAGTCATCGTGACGTCACCCATTGGTTTGTGGACTGCCGTTTTGAAGTCTTGAGTTCGGCAATTTGTCCGTCACCATCTTGGGTTACGGCCGTTGCCATCTGAGCTTTTTTGCCACCAGCGAATGGAACTGACCATATTTAGACTGCGGAGGAGTGATGTAGAGACGGCGTATATGGCTCTGGCAGCGGCGTCAATCACACTAAGCCCGCCCTAAAGCATACACTTTATGGTCAATTTTAATCTAAATGGTTTATTGAAGAAGACTTGAAACTGGATTTATTGAGGTTATAAATCAAGTGTGAAGAAGGGTAATTTTCTAATAGACTTCCATACAGTCTTCTTTTTGCAACCAGAGGAGTCGCCCCCTGCTGGCCAGTAGAGAGAATGCAAGTCTAAGACACTTCCACATTGCCTCCTCAGAACTGGAGGTTGTAGTACACAGTCCTGTCAATAGTGCCACTCTGTTCCACTGATCAACAGATGACAGTAGCACGATAATATATGCTTTGCAAAGAAAACCAAATATATTCAACACATTAGTTTAATACACACAATGCATTTTAGTAACACTGAATGTAAATATAAGTTGTGTTTGTTTACAAGAAAACTCCACAGGAGACATTTAAAAAGAAAAAAACGGAGCAAGATTAATCCAACCCGAGACAAATCTTACTTTGACCACAGTTTTAATTTACTTGTCACTTTGACTTTGGGACATTTGTACATCTGTAATTCTCCCTCTCTGTATTCGCTTGAAGCCAGTTTTGTTGCTGCTTTTGTGTTTTTGCAGCTTTGGTATTGTTCCCTGCTCTTGAAAATCTCTGGCATCTGGGTCCTGTCAGTTTAAAACCTGCAGTCAGCCTGGACAGAAATAAATCGGCAAAAGTCATTCTTGTTCCAAGAGCATGCCCTGATTGTATCCTATTGGAGTAATTTGACACTGAAACATTAAACAGAGAGGATCCGAATCAGACTTCTAGCTCATTTGGTCTCTTGATGAACCACAGGATCAAAGTAAAAACGCTGCTGAGAAATGAAACTCAACCATCCTGAGTGTCTTTAATCACCTTTAAGTGTGAGACACTGAGCCAAACAAACTGAGAAGTCTCTCAGACCACCTCATTTGTTTCCTTTTTGTTCTGACTGTGATGTTGTTGCACAATGTTTCTTTGGGGGTTTATTAATCTTCACTTTGATACCGACAGAGGTCTGAATTATTTCTCAGGTGTGACGAACACTTTAAGACCTCACAACCTAAATATATACCAGTGAGACAAAATTATACAATACAAAACTGAAAAGACAGAAGTGTGTTCGAAACAATTTTAGCAAACCTCTTCCTAAATGGTTTAGCTTCATGTCTGGCTGTGCTTGATTATTGCCTTTAATTAGCTGTTCTCTTAAATTACCTTCAAATCCTTGATGTGTGTTACAAATACAGTATTTGTTGCTTAAAAGGTTCAGAAGTAGAGGTTCAGTGTATTTATCATTTGTACCTCACTGAAAGGTTTGTTGTCACGTCCTTATGTGATTACAGTCAACTCTTCAGTCAACTACAGTCACCGTTGCGTTGTCATAGTTGTGATGGCAACTTTAGTTAGCTCACTATCTTGGTGATCTTCAATTGGTAATCATGTAATTGCCAAGAGCGGACTCAAATAAAATATGTTGACGGTGAATGTTTTTCAGACATGTTCAACGTAAACCTGCATTAGCAAATACAAAACATATTGCAAATTAGTTATTTATTATAAATGTATCATATCAGGATAAACCCCTTGAGATACATATTTATTCTATTTATACATTTATTTAAAGGTAACATATTCCAATCAGAAGGAGCCTGAAACATAAACACTTTTTTTGCCAACTTCTTTCGATACAAAAGAGGATCTGATCAAAACATCTTAGTTTGTATAAGGAGCAAAAAATAACTTTAGATGCATTTAAAAATAATATATAATTCATTTGCTTTTTTATAGCTAGAAGGAGCCACCTGAGTGTGCGTAACATAGTGCAAAAACAATGTATGTTTGTAATTTTTAGGAGGCAGTTTTAAGCAATAATGGTACGGCTCTGATGCTGCGTAGATGTGTTTTATGTGAGTTTGGGCAGTGAAAATAGGAGCATCTGTTCTATGCTTTTTTAAATTGGAGGTACAGTCTTTTGCCTCGGTGCAGTGGGTTTTGAAGCTTTTGATGCATCATGGGGGGATAAGCTGGCATTGATGTTGCTGTATTTCGGAGTGGGCACAGTGTTGCATATGTGCCATAAAAGATAATGTACTGAGCCTGGACTCAGCGTGCTTCTAACTTCCTCATGTGACTCTCTCTCTCCTCCCACACTCCACCACTGCTGGAACACTGCTTTTTTTTTCTCTTCTTATGCTCTCGCTTTTTCACTTCTGTGCTGTCTTTCCTCGCTCCTCTCTGTCAGGATTCTCACTTTCTCATTCGCTTTCTCTCTCAGCATGTCTTGTTTTTTTCTCCCATCACTGTAAGGATCTCCCCCTTTTTTTTGTTCTCCAACTCTGCCATTTCTACTTTCATCCCCCGTGGGAGAAATATTTCTCGACTATATTCTGTCACAGCGTTTTTTGGTACGCTATATGGCCAAAAGTATCTGGACACATTACACCCCCAAAGGAGATATTAAACATCATAGAATAGCCTTCGGGAAGACTTTACATGAGATTTTGGAACACGGCTGCAGGGATTCAGCCACAAGACTATTGAGGTCGGCCATTGATGTTGACCTGGCTCACAGTTAACCTTCCGGTTCAGCCCTAAGGTGTTGGATGGTGTTGAGGTCAGGGCTCTGTGAAAATCAGTCAACTTCCTTCAAGTCAACTGGGAAAACCCGACTACAATTTGCATACAGGGAAATTGTCGAGACGAATCAGGAAAGGGCCTTCCCCAAACTGTTGCCACAACATTGGAATACTGATTAAAATATCATGATATGCTGTAGCTTAAAAAAAAAAGAAATCCCTTAAAGCTGCCGGGCCTTGCCCAAACCGTGAGAAGCAACGCCCAGACCAAAAGGGCACAAAAGTGTGTGTCCATACTGTGTGTCCTTTCAGCCATGTTGTGGCTTAAGTGAGTCAACTACCTGTTTGTTGTGTACCAACCCTTTGGGGACCTGTGTTCACTGGAACGGCTTAAGTCTGCTGCTGGGCACCTGTAAATATACAGCATGTTTGGAGCAGTTAATCTGAGTCAGGCACAGTGGGAGAGAAAACCAGAAGGCAGTGATTCTAAAAAAGTTGCATACAGTGAATACTCATTTGGGAAACAAGCTGGACCGACCAGGAAACAGGAGTTCATGGAGAAAGCAAAGACAACCTCTAGATGTGATTAAAGACTCCCGAAGCTTCAAAAGTCTGATACCTTATTTGGCAAAGACTGAATAGATAGTATGTCTTTTATGATTATTTACAAATCTTAGTTACACACGTACATAAATCTCCTTTACAGCAATTCATCACACAAAAATAAGAAAACGTGTTTGTACCAGCAAGTTTTAAAGGTTTAGTCAACGAAAACTACTTTGGGTCATTTGATTTCTTGTAGATGCACTGAATGCTGAACCTAAATCAGCAATGCAGAGTATTTTCATGTCAATGTAAAGGTTGAAAACATGGTAGAGACACTGGAGGCCACAGTGGCCCCAAGTGATGAAACATCTGTGGTACACAGGTGTTTTGCAGTGGGGCTAATTACTGCAGTGTCTATATATATATATATATATATATATATATATATATATATACACTGAAGTGCTCTTGTACTCTGTTTGCCTGAAGCATGGAGAAGGGTTATGTGCAAAAGCAAGAATGAGAACGATAGTGTGCAGGTCTCAATTTATGGAATGAATTATAGTTGAACAAATATTAAGACGAAAGACATTAAAGCACTACGGGTTTTCACAACGAAAGGCCTCCAACACAGAGCTGTGAAGCCAGATTATACAAGTGAGTTCACTCCTTCAGGCAGCACATAACATGTGCCCTTCCAATTATATAGACAAGTGCTGTGTCAGCACAGGCTGACATGTTGTCTGGGGATGTTATGAACATCTCTGCTCTTCTGCTGCCTAGTACAGATGGTTCATGTTGGAAATACTCACTAAAAAACATTTGAATAATTTTTTTTTAAACACTTGGCATTTGCTGAAGTACTGTCCATTTGTTGATCCCTTTTATTTACACAGTACTTTATAGACTAGAAAAACTCTTTTCAATCGTGCTTTCTGCTTCCACTATCCTGACTGCGCTTTGTAGCTACATGTAGGAAGATCTGAGGGGAGAATTCTCCCGTAATGGATAAATGGAATACACACACAAAGATGCATAAAATGCAGATACCAGCGCGCTGTGGGTTTAAACCTAAACACAAATCAGTGACTTTGATGGAACATTTTCATTTAACAAGGGTCTTTGTCAGATCTAAATGCTAAATTCTGACAACAGCAAGAACCCGTTACTGCACTATGGGCTATGAATGCAGTTGTGAATAAAATGATGAATATATTTGTCTAACCATTTTAAAACAAATATTACAAATACAAGTAGTTGATATAGAAAAATGCAGATGCAACGCATTATCATCCATATTACCAACTGTCTGCTCTACACTAAGTTTAAAATTCTAAAACACACTTTTTTCAAATAGTTATACACCATTAGTTACATTAGACATCAGTCAAAACTAATAGCCTATATGTGTGTTGTTTGTTAAACACTACTACTGAAATACCACATTCAATTATCAATCACCTACACCCACAATGCACCAGTGAAAACACCTACAACCACTTAGAAATCAGAGCTTGGTCACTATGATCAGGAATCAGGTTTGCTCTTTGGTGTGCACAACAATTACCGCATTTTGTTGACAGTACGATACAGTAACTGTATGTTTATGTCATCTTCAGTTACAGTAGTTGTACCTGATACTATTATATACATGCAGTATTAAGAATCAACACATATGTTTGTTTCCCCATTGGATTTGTGTTCATAACACATCAATGTGCAGTTGGCATGTGGAAAGAAAAATGTATTGTGTGTTTCTGCAAATGAGTTCATTAAGTTGTGTTATTAATAAGGTATTTTGTATTTTGTGTATATGTTTTGGCAAAAGACTCATGGGCTGGATGACTGCAAGTCTTCATGTACAGTATACTGTAGATTAGCAGGGCATTTCTAAAACATATCCACCATCTAGTGGCCAACTTCATTTTTACTGCATGACAGCTCTATACAGCAAATCACCTTAATTTGAATAAAGAGGCTCCCTGTGCATCTTTGTTATTAAAAAAGTGACCCCAAACAAAATTCCTTGACCACATATACCTCTCAAGCAGCTTTGAAATATAAGACAACTGGTCAAAATTGGACACTATGCACTGAATCATTGATTTAGACAGATGTGTAATCTCTCCTGTCCTGCCTATTCTATTTTATTCTATAGTCTGTGTTGTCAATGGTTGAATAAGACGAGGCAGTAACCATTTAGTGTATCCATACATTGCTACATTACATTACATTACAGTCATTTAGCAGATGCTTTTATCCAAAGCGACTTACAATAAGTGTATTCAACATAGGTATTCAAGAGAACTACTAGTCACCAGAAGTCTTAAGTACATCTCCTTTTCCAAACAAGCATCTAAGAGCATGAAGCAGAGCATAACTCAGAGCCAAAGTACAGTGCAGAAACAAACAAAAACAGTTAGTGCAAAAAAAAGTAATTCGAATACAATAAGTGCAACAAACTAGTATGAATACAATAAGTGCTAAGTGGAAGGCTCAGGGTAGCACTTCCTGAAGAGATGATTGTTCATTTATTACGCCAGTTTAACAGCTCTAAAACCATTACTGAAACTAGGAGTGTTGAATTGAGTTTATATCTGAGACAAAGTCAACAGGTGTCCGTCTGATATGTGCTATAACAGAGGTCTTCTATTCAATATATTGTTGATCCTCAATATGGGAAGGGCAGCAGTGCTAAACAATGTTTGCTATGGTGTTCATATGTGAGAAATAATCAAGTAATTTATTACGTATAATGGTAAACAAGGTGATCAGCAGTTATAGGTGGTTATTTTGGTGGAGTATCATCTGAATACACTATTGTGACTTTCATCTACAAATATCTTTATGAACATATCAAAGGGTTGGGTTCAATAGTTTTGACTAAATTGCCTCTTTGTTTTTTTCACAGATAATGTCGAGCCAACATCCATCTCTAGAAGGACTATCCTCCATCCAGTGTCCCCCAGCCCAAGAATTCGTCTCCACCAAACTACCGCGGAGCTCTAGAACCGACCTGTAGCAGTTGAACACTTCTCCGCCCCTTCATCACAAAAGAGCTTCTGGCAGCCAAAAATGACAGCAAAATTCAAAGAAACAAGTTTTCTTTTGTTTTTTGCTGCTCTTCCTCCATGCCAGTAGAGGGAGCTCTACTTACATCACCGGAGATCCACCCAGCCGTAGCAGACGAGTAAAACCAATGGAAGCATTGGACAAGTTCAGCCCTACATGTGGATCAAAAACTGCAGCTTCAGCGGGGGAAAAAAATAAAAAGGTGGAGCAATTCTACTCCGATATGCTGACAACTTCATCGTTTACATGGGAGCTGCTTGTTCCTGCTTTGCAGGAAATGGTAACTTTACCACAGGCATGGTGGCATGGTGGCATGCTAGGATCCATGATTTCACAGTCCTGTGCTCAAACTAGGAATAACAGCAACAAACCAGCCTCTCTCCTCCTTTTCTATCTCTTCTCAAAGTAAAGAATGCGTTGGAAAAATGGAATACAAACTTGCTGAGCTACTGCAGGTTTTTCTGGTACTAAAGACCTCTTGTTACGTCACCTGTTGTGATGAAGTTAATGAAAATGTCACGTTGAATGAATACGACAATGCTAGCGACGTAGTCGACACGTAGAGAACCAGCGCGTCGACTTGCGTCTCTTTCCACGGTTTGTTTCTATCTACATTCCAGATTGGAACTGTTGAAACCTTTTGCTCCCTCGGTTCCTCACCTCTCTGCGTTTCTTGAATGCTGATTCTTCTTTATTTCAATCCCCACCCAACAATCCTCAACTTGCCATGTCTTTAAAGAAGTATATAGTGAATTTAAAAAATAAAAAAGTAGGAATTTGGAATGCATGGAACTTTATATCCAAGACCTTACACTGTTCATCATTACTTAACAGAGGCCATAAAGACACTGGCAAACACATCTTAGCTAGACAACGTAAACAATAACAAAGAAGAGAGATTTCCGGAGCAACACACAGGAATCGGGCCACAGGAAGCCTTTCGTTTTTTTAAGGGGAAAAAAAACCAATATGTGGTATGTGGTCGGGTTGTTTTTCAGCCATTGCAAAGCCATGCAAGACAACATTTACCTGCAGTGCTTGTGGTGATGGGGTTTCTCCAACTACTCGTCAACATTTGGCTCTCAGATATTTCTCATGTTGTTGTTGGTGGTTATCATTGTGTTCTCTTTTAATTTTTTCTAATTTTCTTTTGTTATTTATCTGGGTTTTATGTTGCAGGTTACCAATATCGCCTTAATCATTCTTGAATATTTTTATTTTGAAGTTAAACTGGCATATTTTTTATTACACCCTGTAAACACATATTTCCATCACACCCTTTTTTATGTAGTGATATTAACTGGAGCACTGGCCACAGTGAGATTCATTTATATTTTTTAAATCAACTTTGTTTTTGATAATTGTTTGTGACATTGTTTCATTTATTTATGCTTTGTAATGTTTTGTTACCTTCATCATGCCCCCTGTCAATTTTTCTGATTTGTATTTATTCTCAATACTTATATAAGCAATAGAGTAAGTGGTAAGAAAGTAGAAAGCACAATCCTGTGTCATTTTCAAAGTTGGCGGAATAGAAACGTGTTGCCTCCATCTGTCTTACTTACCACTGATGTACCGCTCAAGTCTGACTTAAATGTACCATCAACGGTACTCCAATATTGTACTACTGCTGGAATAATGCATCAGAGAGCAGGTGCTCACCTACAAACAAGAGTTTGGTACCGCCCAGATCTTCTCCTCCACCCAACAGTGAGACATCCTGTCTTCGATCAGCCATCAGCCAGTGGATCGGAGTGATGCGCTGCTCATGATGGCTAACTGGAGTCTGATCTGAAAGCACTGCAGGGCAGCAGAGAGGCACTGAAACGCAGACCGGTCACACACCGCGGCAGAACTGGACTAGACGTCGTCACCTGCAGGGGTTTGGGTTTCAACGTGATCCTTCTGACCCTTCGAGATCGATGTTCATTGACTCACACGTCAGTGTGTGTCAGTGTGTGTCTTCACTCTTGTCAAATGTGCACAGCACACGTGAAATCACACTAAAAAATGGTGTCAAAAAGAAAGAAAAATAAAAAGTCAGCACTCATGTGACTGGGGAACCAAAAATAACACACTTGGTTGTGTCACAAAGTCACTCGCCTTTTTTTAAACTCTTCATTTTCTATTGTGGTGGCGTCCAGACCTGTAACCCAACCCCTCGAAAACCTCTCTCTCAGACTGTCAGTTGTCATGGAAACTTCTCAGGTCAGTGTTCTCCCTGCTGTTGCTCCTGCAGTGCATTGTGGGATCTGCGGTTCGGTACTCAAAAACATACTCTTGTCGGGCCAAACATTGCGAGGCCTTCAAGCAAAACCAACGAACCAACCAACTTCTGCTGTATATTGTCTGTGTGAACGCTCGCTGGGAACCTTTGCATGCTGCCCAGCGCAGAAAAACCTCGAAGTCACCTCTATATTGTTCTGTTCCTAATGTTTGTATGTATGTGTGTGGGGGTCTGTATGCGTGTATTTAACAGCCATCATCCAACGTGGAAAAGAAAAGAAAATGAGACGAACACAAGTTCAACCACAACAAATATGGTGGACAGAAGAGGCGACCTCTCATCTCCAGTCCTTCTATGCAATGAATCATATTTGGAAAAAAAACAGAGACAAGAAGAGGAGAAGGGAAGTGAATACACAAATGGGAAAAGTCACACAATAATCATTTATCACACCTGATTCATAATCGGCTTCTTGATACAACGAATATCAAGATTGCTTTGGCATCCTTCATAGATCAAGATAAGGAGATTGTGGGAGTGTGTTTGAGTATATATAGGTCACCGGTAAGTTAGGAAATAACAAGAAGGGTCTTTGTATTGCTTGTGTTAACCTGGCTCCTGCTTCATGGTCCCCTCCTCCCCCCCATGTGGGAGTCTCTGCCGAAGTGTCTCTCTCTCTCTGAAGATGCGTTCATGACAGCTGGGAAATGACAATAAGAGCTGAGAGGATGAGTGTCGCTGCCACAGATGCGACACTGTTTTCAATCAAAACGTTTTAAGCAGTAGAATTTCTTTATTTGTCATAAAATACAATTCTTTACCTGTAGAAGAACATTCAATTGTCAGTAATTCCCATTCTAAATAGTTTGTTTTAAAGGAAAACTGCATACAAGTAAACAGGAAATGTGAATGAGCAAAAGTAAAAGTCTCGCTAAAGATGCTTCACGGTAAACAATAATCTATTTGTTGTTCTCAACTTATTTCCCAGAAATAACAAGGAAATAAAAATGCATTTTAAATGGGCGGTTGTCCAGAAAAGAAACAGAAAAGTTGTCCAGAGATTTATATAGACAAAAATAAATATTTATATGAATATAGACTAAATATGATATATATAAAGATTTAGAAATGTTTAACAATAACAAATTAAGAATATATTCCTTTATATGGTTTGTGTCTGCTCAGGGGTGAAGAAGAAGAAAAGCTCCTTTTTATTTTGTTTTATTGATTTAGTTTGACGACCAAAAGTTCTGGTCATAGACTAAAATCATCTGACTAAAAATACTGCTGGAGGCTACTAGTGAAGTACTATTCAAGGCATTCCGAAATTGAATTTTGTGTGTGTGTGTGTGTGTGTGTGTGTGTGTGTGTGTGTGTGTGTGTGTGTGTGTGTTTAAAGGTGCACTGCCACGACACACTTCAGATTTAAAAGCTAAGTAAACTGTGGAACGTACATTTGTGGGGGGAAAAGTTATCTGCATATTCATCTGTATTTGTATTTATTTAAGTTGCAGCACGCTGTGAAAAAGGTTTTATAGAATTTTATTTATGAAATTACAGAATTGAAAAGATGCAGTTTGAAAACATTCCCTAACTACCAACTCCTTTACAACTACACTTTATTTCAAGTCACTGAAACTGTAAAAGAAGTCAGTATATATTTTTTTGTGAAACATTTATGAGATGATTTATCTAATGTCAGAATTTATTTTATCATACAGAGAGGGGATAGAGAGCCGGCTGGGAGCAAAGAAAGCAAGATTTACGTTTAAAATCTATAGACACAGAGTGAGAAATTACGTTTATGCAGATGTTATCTATCGCTGGATTTATGCACAACCACAATAATCAGATTGTTAAAAATCTCTGTTTGTTGTTTTTGGGTCTGCATAAACAGAGAAATGTGTGTTTATGTTATCAGTAATTCAGATTGGTAGCTGTGAAATAATGTTCTGGTTATGTATACTTTTTGTTCAACAGCACAGGTTATCATGCTTGTGGCTGACTTTCACTTTTACTTTTTCTCCAGCCTCTTAAGAGTCTGATTATTCTGGTTCTGTTTCATCTGGTTGTGGCCCCGACAAACAGCACCGAGCCTTGAGAGACCAGATCCCAGGTACACTGCCACCAGATCAGTGACTTCACCGTGGAAGCTTAAAATTAGTTTCAAAGTAGAACAAATAATATGAGAGTTTAAAGTTACCCAAATGAATACCAACTTCCTCTTACTGTATGTCGTATGTTTTTGGAAGTTTGTAAAGAAAAAAATGAAATGTTCAATAAAATGTTCCTCAATCACCTTTGCCTCAGGAAAGCACACACTAAATGCAGCATCACAACTGAGATGTTCAATAGACGTTAGAAAATAATCGGTGCGTTTATGCAGGCGCAATAAATCAGATTTTTTTTTTTAACACTTTACAACACTGATGTGATCGTACCGTGGCTGCTGTTAAGAGGGATTCAGTAATATTTGACTGACGCAGCCACGAAGGCATAAGTAACAAGATCTGTGTCAAAATGTGTAAAAAAATGTTTCTGCTCCTGTGTGAATACAGCCACCGAAGGTGACTTAAATATGCATAGCAGCAAGGGCTTATATACTACAATACTGGTCACTGAAGAAAGCCATCCATTTACTGCCCTCTAGCCAATCGTGGTCTCTGTCTATACTCTGCATGGTGTCTGTCTATATCCTGGAGCGCAAGCTCAGACCACAACAATCACCAGTGGGCAAAATCACCAAGCCGCCACCAAGCCTGGTTTTTCAGAGGTGTTTGAAGCACAAAATGTAGACAATAAATAGAAGGTTAAACATCAAAATGTTAACAAATTTGAATTGGGCTCTGCTTGCGAACAGCTTCTGTAAGCCCCCATCTAAGAAAACAAACAGAAAAACTAGTTTTCATGAGTGCAAAAGATTTTTCTAACTACGAGGAGCTGAAATTGTGTGTTCTTTCAAATCACGTTTTGGAGTAAAACTCTTGTGTTTATAAGTTTGCAATAGAACATAAAGTGTCAGATTTCCAGACATGTAGCCAAGAGAGGTTTCGTCCATCAGATCTGTGTTTTAAAAGAAGTAAAATCTCCAAAACTCTTGACTTGTCGTTCAATCCGACATCAAGAGTCTCAGCAATAAGGTTGCATTTACACGTCGCACAGTTAGAGGTTCTGATTTTCTTTACCCTTTGTGGCACTGATCTGGTATCTGCATCAGGCGTTTTTCTCGAATAAACAGCCATGAAAAGGAGAAATTACAAACTTTTAGCGCCACAAAGAGTTCAAAAGACTTGACGGCATTGAAATGCAGCTTGTGATGCTTTTGGGAAACCCGGACTGTGTGTGTTTGTGTGTTCTTAACCAAAAAGGTAGCATCAACTGATTGTACAGTACGTAGTGTAGTAACTGTCACCACTGCTCTTGCTGTCAGTCGACGTATAGCAGGACCGGAGAAAGATTATAAAATACACAAAAGTATATTATAAATATATAAAAATGGTAAATGTTTCATAGGTGAGAGGTTGTAAAAAGAGAGCAAGAATGTTGCAACAAACAGGAAAAAGTCCATCTCTCACTGTAAAACCATCAGGGAGCGTTTATTCATCTTTCACCTGTATTGAATCTGTAAAATTCAAATACAAGTGCATGACCTGGACACCTCCTCCACCCGACCTAAACCTCCCTTGACCTCCCACCAGTGTAAATACAAGATTAGAACCAGAGTCTGCTTTGAACAAACAACAACATGTAAATGAAGGACATGTTCTTTACAACATGTAAATCTCAAACATGCTAACACACACACACACACATGCACACGGGCATGAGAGAGGCCTTTGCACACGAAACAGCGACACAAGCTGGAGCGTATGCAAGCTTGAACCTCCTTGCCCAAACTTGTGCTTTGTGTGCATTAAAAAACAACAAAACCTACATAACAAAGAGCAGTTGTTGATTTGAATCATAAAGGACAAAATTGTGTATGTATGTGGCTGGCTCGTGCGGATTGTTTAAGACTTATTAAAAAAAAATTGTATTCGGTTAGAAAAAAAAAAATAGATAAAAACATATTGGTCTGTGTAGAGTTTCTATACATGTTGTGTTTGTAAAATGAGATGACATCAAAAACAAAAAAAAGGGAAAAATATTCTGGCTTCCATGTAATTTTTTGGGGAGATGGAGATGACGAGGGTGAGATGGCGAATGGACAATGGAGATGTGTAAAAAAGAAAAAAGATATAAAATAACCCAACTGAATGAAAATGAAAATGAACGAATGAAAAAAGTGGGTGAAAATAAAATACAGAAAAAGGTCGAGAGCCTACAAATGATTACAAAGTGTTCCATTCACTGTTGTAAGTGCAATGAGCTAAACTTCCTGTTCCCCCATTGTAAAACCTTGTGTATGTTTCCGTGTATTCCTCCTGTAAATGGGTGTAGTAGACCTGGTGCATCATGCCATGTAATGTGATGAATGACAAATTATGACCTTACAATACATTTCAATCAGGAAAATAAAGAAAAGACAAATAAAGAAAAACAAAAAAAACTTTTGTGTAAGCTCTTATTTTAGTTTTTGACTTTTTTTCCCCTGCATCCTGATTCAAAGTTTCATACATTCTAGAATAATATCATACAATCTTTGAGTTCACTCGGGGGTTGGTTTGCAACAAAAGAAACAGTAAAATATCTTTCAGTATCCTAGTTAATGTGGATGAACTGCAGACGGGACCGTTTAGGGACTATTTCTTGGTAGAAAGTACAAATGAAACTGCCCAATATCAAATTTTTTCCCCAGGGATCAATACCACCATGACCTGGCTAAAGTTTAAGATGCAATGCTCCTCATTAAACTTGCTTGTTTTTCATTCACAATGTCACTCGCACACATTCAGCAGGGGGCCGTGGGAAAAAAATTCTTTGGGAAGAGAGTTTCCTTCCTCTACCTTTTTTATTTTATTTTATTTCAGTCAACCACTTTGGTCCAGAAAGATCTCATTTTGAACAGGTTAACGCCATTAACATTATTAGCAACACCTGCGCTTTTCCTACTGTGACATGTTAGCATGCTGGTGTTAGCATTTAGCTTAAAACAACACTCTGCATTAGTAATACCTCACAGCCACCAACAAGGCTGTAGGTTCTTACTGGTCTCCTCTTGAATTTTGCACCAAGTCTTTGTCCCAGTTTGGAATGACCAGCAGCACATGAACCACAGCTCTCATCTGTGCTAACCCTGCTGTTACAGTCACAATGCTAACATGACTTTTTAAGCTATATTTATAATTTTGTAACTTTTGCAGATGTGTCATATGTTACACAGAATACTAAAGGATTCTGTAACTACACATCTCAAGTCTAATTCTTTATACTTATCAGTCAAATTAAATGATTATGATTCATCTTGTAAATTAAATACAAAAGAAAGACATTTTATCTTTAATAATCTGCACAAGTGGTTTGTTTTCTCTCTTTGTTTTTTTACAACTGTCACACTGAAGACTGCAGTCAATAGTGACAACTGGTTGATATTGTGTGTTTTGACTCAGTAATCAGAGTTGTGCCAACATTTTCCTTAGTATTAATTTCATTTTAAAAAAGAAAAAAAGGAGACGCGGTTATAAACAGAAATTAGGATTTTATTAGTTGACATTTCCCCCCGTACATTAATCTCAAGTTGTCTACAGATTGGATATGACCCCTTACAGCCACCCACCTGAAAATAAAACAGCTGGTACAATGTTCTCACCAACTATTGCTTAAATACTATAAAAAAGAAATCAATTGCACAAAATAATTTGCCATTTTGTTTGTGATTACTTCTGTGCAGCACTTGTATACGTATAACATTGAGAACCCCGTGATACAGTCCAGGAGAAGGAGGGTCAAACTCAACAGAAGACATTATTTTTATAGAAAGAACCAACACTCAAAGCAACAGAGATCTAGTTTAATGAGCATTAGTCTATTATAGCAACTTGCACCAGTTCACCAGCTTTACAGTCAACTTTGTTCCTGTTTGGGTTCGTTTACAACTGTAGCATTTGGCCGGTGTAAAGTTCAACTCAAGTAGTGTTTATGCGATTGATTTTGAATTACTCATTTAATGACAAATCTACCTACACACTGTACTGGCTAGTAAATCTGACAGACGTAACGGCCGCAGTAACGTGTACAAGTGTTAAACTGGTCAATGATGTTCACTTCAAGCCCCGATTACGCGCTATGCTCCTCTATAAAACAGCTCAGATTCATGCTTACTTGAAATAATTAAATTAAGCACTGTTTGAATTAGCTACACAAGCAAAAGAAGAACAAAATTACAACAGAATTATTTCATAAAACCTCAAACATAAATAATAAACATAAATAAAAAATACACAGAAAACAAGGGAATGAAAAAAGGAGGCACTAAGCTTGACAGATTTAAGTTGTTTTAAAACACAAAAACCAAAAGTTAAGTTGATACAAGATGTGTAGTCCCCAAAAGTTATAAGAATGTCCAATCATTTGGAATATATTACGATAAACTAAGAAGGCAAAGTCAATATTTGGAGATACAACTGATTATTGAAGCGGAGAGGCTCACGGTGCGTGTAGGTGTTGTTGGGGGGATGTAACCCGACTGTACAACAGCTCAGACGTGTTCTGTTCCTGTCGAGGTGCAAACATTGCATAGAGTTGGTGTTGTGAATACATCACAGCTCCTAAATGCACTGATAGCCGTGATATTTGAACAGCAGGGAACACAAAGCAGGAGAATGTAGATTTCTGAAGATCACAAAGGGCAGCTCAATAGATTTGTTGCACTTTCTCTATAGTTAGTTGAAGCAACCTAGAAGTTCAGTTATAATTTGTTTTTTTTTTTCAACAAAAGCTCTTAAAACTAGTTATTTTTCTTTGTCAAAATCATTCTCACCTGTGCAAACAGGTCTGCAGGGAATGTGAAGAGTTGAAACCGGTTCACTATACCTTTCTCTAATTAAAATCACAAGAGCGAAGCAGCAGATAAAGGGACTTTTAAGGAAAACTCACAGTGAAGAGTTTCTGTACAAATACTAGATGTCCAGTCTGCACAGCGGTGCGACGGTCCCTCTCAGGAGCACCATCTCTCTTTTTTTTTCTTTTTTTCTTTTTTGTGTGCTAACATTCATTAGAGTACTTTTCACTTTCTTTTTAGGATTTTTATTTTTATTTTTGCCAAACTCTTGACTCTCATTCACTCTTCACTACAATCAGTATCAGAAAAAGAAAAAAAGAACATGGACGGCTAATGAGACAATAGACCCCTGGGTCCTCCTGTGTGGGGGCAAGACGACCAGGACAGATGTGTGTGTAGTTTTTTGTTGTGGTAACTTTACGTCTGTAGTTGTTTTGTGTTGCTTTGTAGTCATTTTACATCTCGGTGAGTTTGTTTTGCAGGCGACCTCTATACATCAATTCTCTAACATCCAATCCAGCTGCACAGCAACATCTAGCATAGCATGTTACAGTATATTACGCCAACATGAATAATGTTTTCTTATTTTATAAACATGCCTTAATGAGTGAGATTAATAATAATGTAAATCTTGAGGGTTCACATCGTCAAATTCTCATCACTGACACGGCAAACTCTCTCCCTCTCTAGTAGTTAATATGGCTTAATAAGTGTCTGTGCATACTTATATACTCATTCACACAAGGAATGTGCACGTAATGTTGCCATTCCTTAAATGAAATAGGTGTCATTGGGGATCACTATTATTCAACAGTCATTGGGGATCACTATTATTCAACAGTGGTGGCTCTGTCTAATGTGGGAATTAAATATTCTATCCAGCACAGAGTGGATTCACTGAGGGCCGTTCATACTGCACAATGCTACGTTAACAGAGTCATCAGTGAACCTGTGCCTTGTTCATTCACGTGTTGCCATGTAGGAGAACATCAGATCATCATGTGGTTTCTTTTCTGATCCCAGGTCTGGTCCCACTTCAGCTGCACATTCCACTCTGCTGTCGAGGAAACACCCGTTTTCTAGTAGTTGGCTTATTTCAATACATAAACCTTAAGCAGGAGGTTAATGGGCGGCTAACAGTGGATACTAAATGTTTTAGGAATACAACACATGGACAGTAATGAGATCATGCTTGCATTTGATTAATCTTGTCCGGTTAAATCAGTATTTAAACTAGTATTTGTTCCTTTAAGAGTACTTATATTTATTTTCTGAGCTTTTTAAAAAAAAAAAAATGAAAAAGCATTCTCAAGATTCATCTTCAGTCAAAGGAGCATTCACATCCCTGATTTCCCTGCTGACTGGGTGTCCGTCCATGTCCATGAATCCATCAATGTGATTATTGTGTTTTACTTCATGTTGTTGCAGCTCGTATTCACTCATTAATGACACGTGAGGGTTTTCAAAGTGTCGTCGTCCAGAGGCTTGGCAGGTGGTGAGTTTGATTGTAAAGACATTTAAACATTCAGATCTGTGGGTTTGTGGGCCGTTAATTATTGTACCAGCTCTCTGCCGCTGCGATTGGTCAGAAATAAAATGGTTCTTGTGCTCTAAGCGATGTCGGGGCAGAGAGATGGGAAGCATGTGCTGGTCATTATGTGATGTGAAACCACAAATGATGAGAATAAGACTTGAAGTGAAGATTAAAAAAAGAAAGAAAAGAAAGACCTGAAGAAGTAGTCGTCATCAAGCAGGCCGCTGTTTAAGAGGAGTGACAGGTATTTGGATCCTTTGTAAGTCTTTCCACTCTGTGCTGGGTGTGTCGGTCAGTTTAAAGGCGATGATGATGATGATAATGGGTATGTGGATTCTTAACATTTCTCTCCATTTCGTGACAGGCAGGTCATTGCAGGTCATAGAGAAGGAGGCGGATGAAGGCTAGCGGGCTTTCAGTAGATATCAGGCAGGTCTTGGTAGCTCCTATTGAAGTAGCCGCCGGTGTAAAGCCAGCCCTGGGAGTTGGTATACGGGTTGGTGCCCATCTGAAACCACCTGAGAGACACACACAGAGATTAACAACATCGCATCATGTGCAGTGCAATACAAAGAGGCTTCATTATCGGCACAGTGGACGTAAATCAAGCTTTGCGCAACCAAAACACAAAGAGCATAGCGGGTTTGTATGTTAGCTATCCGCAGTTACCCGAGTATCAATGTTACTTCTTTAGAATTACTATCCCCAGTAGTGGCAATGGTGAACGGTGGAACAACCAAAGTTACTGTGGAAAACAAAATGCACTGTGTCCTGTGCCATGGTGCCAACTTTTTTTTCAAGGAAAGTAGCTAGCTACTACAAGAGTCGCTAAAAGTCAAAAAAAGATGGTATATGCTCATTTGCATATTGGTGACATCATTTTGTATTAATTTGCATAAGGCTTAGTGGTTGTGTTGGTTGCAGCGAGGGAGAGACTGCCTGCACAGAGGAGTGTGGATTACTCTAAGCAGCACTGGGTATGAATTACTAAAATATAGATTTGAATACATTTGTTGCTTTTCCCCAGAAGGTCTGAATACGTCAGTCAATTTGTTGGGGGAGGGGGAGTTCAAAAGTAGTCTATTGCCACTTTAAGTACCTACGCTGATATTTTTTAGGCCTTTATCAGCTTCAAATGCAAAATTCAGGCAGGTGCTATCGTCATTAGTTGTCTTATCTTAAATATACAAAAACAACAAGAAGACAAGAGACGGATTATTAATACTGTATCTATCTTGACTATCTGCTCTGTTTACGGCACTATTCTTGTTTGTTTTGCAGTGTAACTGGGTTAAAAAAATGTATATATGAATAATGTGTGTTTTCAGAGAGTGAGGGGACGAAAAATTTAATTACCAGTTAATTTTTTTTTAACTATTAACCATCAGAAACAGTATCGTCTTCACATCACATTAACAAAGCTCTTTTTACTTGCTCGGTAATCAGTTTGATCCAATATGAAATAAAAAAACATGTTTGTTCTGAAAGCTTACAGCAACATTGCCATGTGATGTTTGTATCATGTGAATGTTTAAATGAATACTGGGAGCACTGAACGTTTCCCACCTGGTAGACCACTCCTCCTCATTCTTGGCTCTCTCCTTTCTGGCTGCTCTCTGTTTCTCCTCCAGTCTCTCCTTCTCCTTACTGGCCTCATCTGCAGAAGAACAACACACACGTCTATGGATTGTAGCATTTATCACAGTAAAAACAAAGACTAGAACTTATTTATAATTTTAAAGTAGTTTGCATCTTTCTTTCTTTACGGATCACTCACTGAGATCAGCAAGACGTCATGAGACGGTGACACAGACACCCAGCAGGTGGCAGCATTGTCTCATTACTGTCTATTCTTTGTATCACACCAGAAGTCACTAAAGACACCAGACTTTCAGTTGCATTTTTCAGCAGCAGATAGCATTACAGGAAACAGTTTTTTTCTTTTTTTTTCAGTTACTGAGAGAATAATTTGTTCCAGCAGTCAGATGTAACTTCTGATTATTCTTTTATTTTTGAAGGTTTCTGCAGGGTATTGCTGCCAAACCGGGCAAACAGAACTCCATTAAACACTGATAAGGGACTTTTTTAATTAAATTACCCATGTTGCCATTCTCCATGGCTCTGATGTCTGGCCTGAAGCGACAGTCTGTGGGGGCCACCTTGGCCTCCATGCCAGGCTCCAGCTCATTGAGAGACATTGCAAAGTTGGTGAAGTTGTACATCTGGGGAAGGAAGAGAAGGAATAAGGGACATCGAGTGCGTTTGTGTTTGTAAATGGATTTATCTGGCATGACTTATAGCTGTTCTACCACTGACTAAAGTCACAAAGAGTGTTCTGACAAAAATCTGTTGAATTAAAATAACTCATTAAGTGCTTTTTGGTTTTCCGGCTTGGTGTTATGTGTGTGTTTTTTTATTTTCATACCTCAGCAGATTGTGCCGGTCTGGAGTCTATCCTCCACAGCAGAGTGCTTCCTGGTACAACAGAAACTGTCTCCTGGACTTCGGGCATGTCGTCTGCGTCATCGTTCTCCGCTCCCTCCTGCTCCTCCTGGAAACAGCACACTTCATTGTCACTGCTGTTAAAATCAATATGCTGAGGGCTAAATTACGTCTTACGTCACATTAGAAGTGACTTTGTTTAAACTTTATCTACAGGAAGCATGTGTCACCACCTGTCTTGCTTCAATAGAGTTTGTTCAAAACCCACCAGGAAAAGCTACACGCTTGTTGCAGATATTACGCTTCAACACAACTAACCAAACAGACTCATGCTGAATAGCTAAAGACCTCCGCGACAGCCTACAGAAGCCTGTTGGTTTACCTGGATAAGACCAGAATGCTGTGGACGTCATCAGGAAATCAAGAAATAAATGGGACTAAGACCAAAATCACTTTTCACTCACAAGCAGTTCAATAATATTCAGAATATGGGAGAAATAAAAGCAATACAGGTGCCAGTTCACAGATTTTCTAACTTGTTCTCACATTTTTCTGCTTCTTGATGTCTCCTCTCCTCTCCGACTTCTTGTGGGACTCGTAGGCCTGAGGGTCGACACTCCACATGCACTCGGTCCACTTCCCATAGATGACACAGTGCTTCTTTTTACTGGAGAGAGAGACAGACAGAGCACCGAAGACAGAAGAGTAAGTAGAGGAATAATTGGGGGCGGGGGGCAAGATGGCGAAACGAGAGAGAAGATAAAAAGGCAGGAGAGGCAAGAAGTGGAGAAAAAAGAAGAAACAGTTTGGGGAAGAAGAATTAAGAGGAAGAGGTGCGCAGAGGAGATGAGGAAGAACCAGATTAGTATAACAACTTTGTAAACTTCACATGCTATGAAATATACAGTTGTGGTCAAAAGTTTACATACACTTGTAAAGAACATAATGTCATGGCTCTCTTGAGTTTCCAGTTATTTCTACAACTCTGATTTTTCTCTGATAGAGTGATTGGAACAGATACTTCTTTGTCACAAAAAACATTCATGAAGTTTGGTTCTTTCATGACTTTATTATGGGTTAACAGAAAAAGTGATCAAATCCGCTGGGTCAAAAATATACATACAGCAGTGCTAATATTTGGTTACATGTCCCTTGGCCATTTTCACTTCAATTAGGCGCTTTTGGTAGCCATCCACAAGCTTCTGGCAAGCTTCTCGTTGAATCTTTGACCACTCCTCTTGACAGAATTGGTGCAGTTCAGTTAAATTTGATGGCTTTCTGACATGGACTTGTTTCTTCAGCATTGTCCACATGTTCTCAATGGGATTTAAGTCAGGACTTTGGGAAGGCCATTCTAAAACCCTAATTCTAGCCTGATTTAGCCATTCCATTACCACTTTTGATGTGTGTTTGGGGTCATTGTCCTGTTGGAACACCCAACTGCGCCCAAGACCCAACCTTCGGGCTGATGATTTTAGGTTATCTTGAAGAATTTGAAGGTAATCCTCCTTCTTCATTATGCCATTTACTCTCTGTAAAGCACCAGTTCCATTGGCAGCAAAACAGCCCCACAGCATAATACTACCACCACCGTGCTTGACGGTAGGCATGGTGTTCTTGGGGTTAAAGGCCTCACCTTTTCTCCTCCAAACATATTGCTGGGCATTGTGGCCAAACAGCTCGATTTTTGTTTCGTCTGACCACAGAACTTTCCTCCAGAAGGTCTTATCTTTGTCCATGTGATCAGCAGCAAACTTCAGTCGAGCTTTAAGGTGCCGCTTTTGGAGCAAGGGCTTCCTTCTTGCACGGCAGCCTCTCAGTCCATGGAGATGCAAAACACGCTTGACTGTGGACACTGACACCTGTGTTCCAGCAGCTTCTAATTCTTGGCAGATCTGCTTTTTGGTGGTTCTCGGTTGACTCTTCACCCTCCTGACCAATTTTCTCTCAGCAGCAGGTGATAGCTTGCGTTTTCTTCCTGATCGTGGCAGTGACAAAACAGTGCCATGCACTTTATACTTACAAACAATTGTTTGCACTGTTGCTCTTGGGACCTGCAGCTGCTTTGAAATGGCTCCAAGTGACTTTCCTGACTTGTTCAAGTCAATGATTCGCTTTTTCAAATCCATGCTGAGCTCCTTTGACTTTCCCATTGTAGCGTTTGGGGGCGTTTGTATCCAATGAGCCCTATTTAAATGGCCTCAGAGAAGTCACCAGCTGTAGTCACTCATAATCACTCACAAGAAGTTAAGAGGCCATGCTATGAAGCTCATTTCATTGACACAACTTTCTAAGTCACCAAAATTGCTAATTCATGTTGCTGTATGTATATTTTTGACCCAGCAGATTTTGGCACTTTTTCTGTTAACCCATAATAAAGTCATGAAAGAACCAAACTTCATGAATGTTTTTTGTGACAAAGAAGTATCTGTTCCAATCACTCTATCAGAGAAAAATCAGAGTTGTAGAAATAACTGGAAACTAAAGAGAGCCATGACATTATGTTCTTTACAAGTGTATGTAAACTTTTGACCACAACTGTACATGCTGTAGGTGACAGAGTTCACTCTCACAGTTTGCTACTAACCTCTTATCCTGGATGTATCCCTCCACTTTGTGCAGCTCTTTGCCAAACATCCCACAGGGCTTGAAATTCAACACACACTTGTCTCCAGTGCTGCAGGAGAAAATAGGGGAGAAGAGGAAATAATCAGCATTTCTTCCATAGCTTTGTTTTTCCCTGTAAACATATAACTTTACGTAAAAAGTGAAATTAAATAATAATTCCTAGACACTGGCATATTGGAGCTTTTTGTTATTTTATTTTATTTTATTTTTGTTTTAATAAAGAGTATGCAATAAAACATTAAACATACATTCGTTTGAATGTAAAATTCAAACAAATGTGTTTGTAAAATTGAATGTACATAATGTATGCATTTGTGCTCAAACAATGAACTTTAATATCAAGAAAAAAAAGAAGAAAAAAAAAAAAAAAAAAAAAGAGTACTTTTACCAATTAGAATTAAGAGCATCATTGGCATAATTTAATTTAAACCCTCCTTAGTGGTGTGATGTTGTGACAAAAGGTTGCCAGTTTGATCTGGCACTGAAAATGTGATTTTTGGCTATACAAAATAAATTGAATGTCAATCAAGCTTTCCCTGTTGTCCATATGAGGCACTTATCCAGCCAGAGGAACAGTAAAGCTCAGCACCAGCAAACTGTGCAAGACTGTGATTGGACTGCTTCACAGCTCCTTGAATGTGTGCTACAGTGTGACTATGACACAACGCGTGACGGAAGTAAGACTAAAACAAGCCCTGCAGAGCTTCCCTGGATAAACAAAGGTTTAAAAAAAGAGACCCGAGGATTGTTTGCCTGAGAAGACATGCAGAGAGTAAACAAGCTGCAGTCTGAAGTATCAGAGTCAACGAAGGAGCCGGGCAGGAATGCTGAACAGCTCTGTGAACAACAGATATCACAGTGTCACTTTGAATGGGTTTTATTTGAACTTCACTGTGGTTCAGTTTCCTCTAAAGAACTGAGGAGTCTAAACTCTGGACAACCATGGGTGAAGACTGGGGGGAGTGTGTGTGAGGCTCAATGATGTAGTCGTCGCTCTTGAGAACCAATAAAGGTCAATCAGCTCCATTGATGACTTGAATCCCCTTTAAATTACCTTTATTGTATATTAGTCACACAAAAGAAGATTAATCCCAACATATGATATAATTAATTGTTTAAGTAATTTATAAAGTTACCATATATTTGCTGGTTACAGCTTCTCAAATGACAATGTTCTGCCTTTCTTAATTTCATCTCTTTGTAAATTGAATATCGTTTGTGTTTGGACTGTTTGTTGAACACCAAGAAAATTGTGATGAACATTTCTCACTATTTTCTGACATTTTATAAACTAAAGTATGAATAGAAAAACAATCATGAAGTTAATCAATGAAAATAATTGCCCTTTTTTTACTGGTATTCCATCTTTTGTTAAGAATAAACTTATCTCTACAAATGATAAGGTTATGAACATAAAATAGAACTACATCTCCCATGTGTAGTTTACCTGTGGTTGAGGATCTCCACTGTGCCGTACTGCTCGATCCACAGTTTGCCCAGGATGATGTTGTGCACACAGCAGTAAGGGTTACTCCATGTGTACGCCTCGTTGTGCCTGGGGGAGAGGAGAGAAAAGAGGAAGGGAGTTCAAATAAAGGAGGGATGAAGGGCAGGGAGGAATAGAGAAGAAGAAATGACATGAAAGAATGACAGAGGTGATAAACGAGGGAGAGGCAGAACATTGGGGAGAGGTAATAAATAGAAGATGAGGAAGTGATTTTAGATCACAAAGCTGTGATATGAACACTCTCTTTTGGACTCACTTGAGTAGCTCTAGTGTGATGGTCCCTTTGGGCTCAGCCTCAACGCTCTTGCCCCAGAACTTGAGTTTGGGGTAGATGGAGCCATGGAAGACGAAGTCCCCGACCAGGCTCTCTGCATGGAAGGCACTGACTGGGGGATGATGGGATACCTGCTCCGATACCAGCCGGAAACCCTGATCCTCTCTGTAGGAGAAGAGGGAGGATCAATGAAGTGCTAAAACTGGGTGAACTTAAAAAGAGTGTTTTGTTTTGTGTGTTTTGTTGTGTGTGTGTGTGTGTGTGTGTGTGTGTGTGTGTGTGTGTGTGTGTGTGTGTGTGTGTGTGTTTACCTGGTGAGCTCATAGGTCTCTCCCAGCAGAGGGTTGAAGGGTTTTCCAGTTCTGTCCCACTGAGACGCAACTGCTGACACAGCGAAAGCAGCTACTGCCTGAAGACACACAATTTACAGATCATGTTAGTGAGTGTGTGACATGACGATGTCTATATGCGTGTGTGTTGCTTGTTCTCATTTTAATCCTTTGGAGCTGGGCTTAGTCCATAAGTGTGTGTGTGTGTGTGTGTGTGTGTGTGTGTGTGTGTGTGTGTGTGTGTGTGTGTGTGTGTGTGTGTGTGTCAGGGTTTCCACAAAAGTAGGTTGACTGATCAGATACACTGGGGATCAGTGTATTAAGTGCGTAACTAGATGTCAAATAAAATGATCTCAATCCTTGATCATTAATAATTTATAATATGTATTTATTTAATTACACCACCAGTGCAACTGAGCATATACGAGTCAAAACTGCAATTGAAAGCAGTAAGTACTGATTGCTGAACACCTGGATGTATTTTTAGGGCACCATTTGTTTACGTGATGTAATTTTCTGTATAGTGAAATTGCTATTGAAATTGAAATTTATTTTTGAGTCATTTTTTTGATAATAAAATTGGAAACAAAATGAATAAAATGTGTCAGTGCTCAAACCAAGAAAATCAAAACTTGCACACAGGTACAGTAAGAAATTACAAAATTTTAAAAGAAGAGGTCAAAAAAAAAAAAAAAAAAGAAGATGTTTATATATTAATTTCACATCCATACAGTGATGGCTGGCTGGCCATGTGTGTACACTAATGAGTAAATGAGTATATGTCCTTCAGCGACCGTCATGAGTTCCACAGAGCATGTAGATGATATAGATGTAGATGATGTAAAAGGTGTGTGTGCATGTGCGTGTGCGTGTGCGTGCGTCTGACCTGCATGCGCTCTATGGAGTCGGACAGAGAGCAGGCTCTGTTGATGAGGTAAGTGTGGTCCATGTATTCGGTGATTCTCTGCAGGAAGCTCAGAGGCTCGTTGAAGGCTATGGGCATCGTGATCTTTGAGAGTTCCTGTGAGAAGCACAACATGAAGTCCGTATTTTACATTTCACCAACAGAACAATATTCCTTTCAATTGAACTTCTGCAATGTTAATGTAATAAACAAGGTAACGTGATCTTACAGACTGAAACAATGAGAAACATTACACAGCCAATCCTTACCAGTCCAATGCATTTCTTCAGGATACTCCAGATACTGACAGTGTTTCTAGAAAACATGGCCGCAGGTAATGACGTCCTGAAATGAAAGGAAACAAGAAATTACATGCAGGTTTTCTCAAAAGCCGAGGTTGTAGATAAGCTGAGCATGTGGTCTGTCTGGTTTGTTAGCGTGCCTCAAATGCTACATGTAGACTGGAAAAGAAATGGCAAAGGTTAGAACAACAAAGTAAGACATTCAACTAAACTCTGTCATCATATTCTGATGATTGTGGACGGATCCAGACAGATTTATCATTGAGGCACTCTCTCCTAGATTTGCTCCGTTAAGAGTGAATGGAGAAGTGATGCATTTCCACACAGTGTGTCTTCACTGCAATGAAGTAGCAAACAGCAAGGTCAGTCCCCCACTAACAGCTATAAGCTCCTATCTCCTATCTTTTTCTCTTGCTTCTTTTATGCTAACTTTAGTGGCGACATGATCATATTTCACAGTACAAGCAGAATAATAATCACGCCACACTTATGTGATGAAATCGAGGAATAAAGGTCCTGGGGGCGTATTCTTTCAGCTTCCTAGTACAAAGAGTTGCTGCTCGTAACGAAATTCTTAGACATTTTCTAAGAATTTCTTCTTACAGTTAAGATGAGATCCTGGTAAGAGCTTTAATGTGAAAAACTATTAGGAGTAAGGAGGAGGACTTAAAATCGGCTTTTGGCTTCCAATTTATTTATTTTTATTTTCATATAATAGTTTACTTAATCACACCATGTATAGATATAGAGACCAAATTATATGATTAGAGCTATTGATTTTACTGTCCATTTAATGCCAATAATCATTAAGATGATCAACCAATCACACCTCTTTGAAAGAATGCCTCATACGTAACAACGGGGTCAACCACACCTCCTCACTAAGGTAAACGTTTCTGTTCCTTCCTCGTTTCCTTCCAAGTTTCCTCAATCAGCCCTAAACTACCAGAGAATCCTTCACTACAGTACAACACCAGTGTGTCCTTCTTCCATCTTTACTACAGATTGCCATATGTACTGTCACAAAGCTGCCTCTTAAGTTAACTTGCTCAATTTTTACCTCACAGCTTCCAATTACTATTCATGTCAAAATGGCAGCAGGGTTCATCAAACAAACATCCAACCCAAACCAGTAAGAGACCCTGGCCAACACATTGTACTGGTTTTAGTGGGAGACTTTCTGGACAATGCACATACAATGCAGCAACAAACATCCAAATAACACAGTGCAGATGGAAGGCGGTGCAGGAATGCAGCAGTACCGGTGCTTCTTGATGCCGTTCTCCTGTGGCACCGACCCATTGTTCTTCCGGCTGCTGCCGTCAAACACCAGTGCATCTTTGAAGCTGGCCTCCGACACCCCTTCATAGGACTCGTCAGAATCCAGGCCTGTGGGACAGGAAAGCTCACGGTTACAACGAATCCTGCGTCACCTGCTCATTCAACAGTGTGATAAAAAAGCAACAAGTAAAAGACATAGAGAGTAAAATACATAGAGACACAGCAGACGTTTTTATTTTGCTGGCAGTTGATATGGGTTCAAATGTGAATATTACACTGTGACTGTTTAATGTTGCAAACTACATACATTTGCATACATTTTTGCATCAGGAACTTCTTGCCTGTGTTTGACTGGCAAATTGTATTGATTGCCTGTAACTGTTTACACTGACACAGCACTGGGTCACTTTAAACACTAATACTATGTCCCTTCATTTTAATACTTTGTCAAGATTCCAAAGTTTCAAGATACAGCATATGCCAGGCTAAGAGAGGTGTTTAAATATCCGTCTACCTTTTTACTATTTGTTGTAAATAAAGCTGCATTACTCGGCCTGACATCAGTAAACCTGCATGTGATTAAATAAGCAGTAGCTGTTCATGAGAATACGTGCTGGCGTTGACCTCCGCCCATGTGGTAGCCAGAACATAAACAATGCGCAAGTATTAAGCGCTGCAGGGTGGAGTTGTGATGCCCTCGAGGTGGGGCCTTAACAACAGCTTAAAATAGACCGAAGTATTCATTATCATTTATTAAACACACCTACTCAGCTGTCAGTTGTGTGTCAAAGGTAACAGCTGTGTATTGCAACCATATCAGGTAAGCTATTTCCGATAAAAATGTATCACAACGGCCTCTAACATGAATATGTATAAAATGGAAAGAGGAACAGAATATTACTGAACAGCCCTTCACTACGTGGACATTTTTCAGTCATATGTGGCTCAAAATCTGAAAAACTAAAAGGTAATGTGAAACAGAAGCTTCATTGTAAATGAGTTACACTACAGAATCACTAACATTTTGTGTGATGCACAGACCAGAAGAGTACAATCACAATCAAAAACAAAAAAACAGAGATTAAATCCTGTCATTTGCTGCTCATCTCAATGTATATATTTAATTATAATGTAAACATACACAGCAGTTTGATAATATTCTCCAAGCCTCTGCAGCTGTCATGAAGCGAACTAGGAGCAGAGCTCTGTGATGAAAGGATAATAATGTTGTCTTGCTTTCTGCAACTCATCATTGGACTTGAAACTTTTAAGGACTTTAAGGAAATATTGACATTTTAATCAAATCCCAGTGAAAACCTATTATCATAAATAAGAGGTCCAATGAGGAAAAAAGACTCAACAACAAGGCCAAGCTGGAAGCCACCTGGCGCTGATCACAGCTAACCCTGTGCGCATGTACTAATGAATAATACATCTGCCCTGGTCTGCATCTGTCTCAGATCAGTAAGATGATCATAACGATGACACAGAGACAGGCAGACTCACACGAACACACGCTTGAATCTTTTATTTATATCTGCATGAAAAAAGAAAAAACCTGCATAAGAGCGAACAATGGCTGTGCGTCAATATGGACGCCTAGCAATATCACCCAACAAGTACACAAGTAAAGGTATGAAAACAATGGTGCTCATAATTACTGAGAGAGAACAACTCCCTGATCTGCCCTGCCCTTCCACCCAACATGAACACGTTTAACCAGTGGTGGGCCGTCAGGGCCAGCAAAGCCTTCTCTGCTGGCCTAAACAGAATCACAAAGTTATAGCTATTTTATAATTTTTCATAAATACAATACATGTATTCAATATTTTTTTCCCCATTAGCTTATTTTCTCATTACACATCTACTGTCTTCCTCTGTTGTTCTGCTTCCAGCCTGCAGCTCTGCTTCCAGCACAGCTTGTTTTAAGTAGAGCTCTTATCCAATCAGATTTCACCTCTATGTCTCTAGGTAAGAAGAGAGGCCCGAGGCCTTCAGACTCACAAGTGAAGCCCTTTGTAGTTTAAGTAAACGGGGACGATATTGTTGATTGTCATAGTCTTCAACCAATCACATCTTTATTTTGACATGTTGGGCGCATTCTTTGCCAGAGCCTTCTAGCTGGCCTACAAGCACGTCATCATTAACGTGCTGCTCAGTATTAACGTGCAGCGCTGCAGTAATGTGCGCCGTGATTGGTCAGTGGGCGAGTGCGTGACCAATGTGAAACCTAAGGACACTGGCAGTCCAAGTTAGTTGTCGTAGTAAGAGTTCAAGTGGAAAGATATGGAAGAAATTATGACATTTTTAGGGTTTTGCTTGTTGTAGATTCTTTTTTTTTTTAACCTAGCTTCGTTTTTTTAACATCAAATGACTGAAGGAGGAGGAGAAACGGATTTAGTGATGGAGTTACTGGCAACATTTCAGGAAAAGCTGGACATAGTGAGAAATGGTCGGCCAACCCCACAGCTAGCAGCCCTGAATCAGCATGGAAAAGGATTTGTATGAATGGTGTTCCTGGCTGATAGCGTCGGAGAAGTGTTTCATTTTAACTGAGCGTCTTGGTGTTTGGAGCTACGCTACACTAATCTGAGGACCGAACCCAGCCGGGATTAAACTCTTTGTCAACAAAGAAAGGAGGATGGAGTTTGTCTTTAAGTGAACACCATTTGGTAAGTGAACTGCGTTTGTTTTTTTTACATCTAAAGTTATTGTTATTGTCTGGACAATTGAATCTGTTTGGGCTGTTTTCTGTTACAAAGCAAGAATTATAGTATGGAGAAATGGGGATTATGTGGCGATTGCTTTAGCCCTGAATGAATCAGTAGGGAACAGCTGCCTAAACGCTGCGGGGGGAGTTCGTAGCTTGTGTGCTGCTGTTGTTTACCTGCTATGCTAGTTTAGCGTAGCCTGCCAGAACACACGTGCGGTGCCTCTAACCATACTAAATACTAACCATAGCGTCATAATGAGGTTATATGAGGTAAAAGGACAGCACTGAAGGCCTAGGTATAAAATGCATGACCCGCCACTGCATTTAACGCTACCGAATGGACACAAGAGCAAGGTAACTTTAAAGTCCATGTCATCTACATGCTCTTATTTCTCATAACCATATCCCAGGATTCATTGCTGCTCTCACCACTGTACGACTTTTACTTCCAGGTTTTTCAGCAAGTTCCAAGGGAACTAACCAAAGGCAGGGAGGATTGCTCACCAAAAAAACGCATCTGTTCAAAGTTCATCCCTCCACAGTCTGAAGAGTCAGACCCCTGGAAGCTCCGCCTCTCATAGTAAATAGTCATGAGGACACTGGAGGGACACAAAACTCACGTAGAACCTACTCGCGAGCCAATTCAACTAAATTTTTTCTATTTTGTAATTAGCTAATGCATGGTATCAAGCCCTTCATGGCAACTGTAACATTAGCATGCATGGCATCCCATGAGTGCTGACTTGGATCACTACTTGTCTAATCTCTCTACAGTAGCAGAAATCTGAAACCAATTAATCATAAATACAAGTCAGGATGTATTTAACGGCCTTCCTCAAGACAGGAGATCAGATGAAGTGTATTATGTGCTGATTTATGTGCTGATTTTTGGTCTGATTTTTGGTCTGATTTTCCCAACTGATCCCCCAAAACCATCGGAAATATGTTCCTCTGTAATTGAGCACTGTTGTGTGTTGTTAACATTCCTGATCATGACCGCAAGACAGCAGACCTCTGAATTATTGAACCAATCATTAGACTAAGGCAGGTTAAGTTCCATTGGATGCTATTATGCTTCTGCGATGGAGACAAACACAGACCATCTAATTAGGAATGACGGCCTCTTGCAGCAAAAACGGGGCCACGATCTCTGATGACAAAATGAGATCCTAACAAACAATAATCAATACCTACGTTTGGTTTGTGAAATGCAACAGTCTGTTAGGATCCCGCCTTCTCAAATCAACAAGAATAACAGCATTAGTGATTTGTCTCGCCGAGGAAGAACTTTCTTTTTTGTAAACTCGCACAGAAAAATCAGTTCAAACTGCAGCAGCGTTTTGTCTTTTCTTTTGAGAAAGATCTTAAGACCATCTGCAAAAATACAAACCAGCACACACAATAACACACACACACACACACACACACACACACACACACACACACACACACACACACACACACACACACACACACACACCTGTGATGGCATCGTAGAACTCATCCTCATTGTTCATCTTCTAGAGTCAAAGGCGACCAGTCGTTGAGGACAGGTGAACTTCTAGCACATGTTCCTTTCGGGGGGCGATCCCTCAGTGTCCCTCTGGAGTGTCACCACGGAGACAGCACAACTTTCGGTCAATATCCAGGAAACCTCCCAAAACTCAGTGTGACGACAATTTTGGGCAGATGCTTTGAACCGGAGAGGAATAACACCAGGAGACGTCAGTCAGAGCAAATCTGCTGTTTGAGTCACTGACAGCACAAATGATGTAACTTCTGAGTTCTGGTTGTGTTTCTTTGGCTTCGATGAGAAGATGATTAGTGACCTGTAGAGACAAAGGAAGACAAAACACAATTCTTGAGTTTCTGTAAACTAAGAGTCCTTTTTTACCATGAAACCTGTGTTATCAAGAGCCAAAGCAACAACTACTTGTGTTGTTTTAAGTTTTCAGATTAACACAAAGGGTCCTTCCCAGCTATCTAGGCTACCAGCTAAAAAGAAATGTGCTTAGTCTGGCTGAGTGACAGTCTTGTCCATCACGGCCCACTGACTGCAAACAGAGTTTTCTAGTCCAGTAGTTACATAACGGGGACACCGCTGTAACAGTTACCTTCTGTCTGGCTCTTCGTCATTTTAAACTCAAGTCCCCAAATGGCCTTTCATTTTCAAATTCCAAAATAAAAAAAAGATAAAATTTCGATATATAGTTACAAGCGATTTATTACAAAATGAAACAGCATGACATTGAGATTCAGGGCTGAAAGCACAAGTTAAAAATTAGCATTGAGCAATAAATACTGGAATGCTTCAATGTCTGCCTTTGACGTTTGTTTTGGGCCATGTAGGAAACAGGTTTCTGTTTGGCTGCTTGTTTTGTTTGCTCCAAGAAACAGAAATAAATCTGGATCACAGCCTTTTGTTTTGTTTTGTTGGAAGATAAAAAATATTAGGGAGGCTTTTCTTTTTGGTTGGCGTAACTTGCTCAGCATTGGTGGCTGAGCAAGTTATGTGCATTTACTCCTTTAACATTTGACTAAGTTAGCTTTCAAAAACATAACATTTAGCCTTTGATTGACTTTGCATGTCACAGTGCTATGCATAGATGACCCTTTCTTATCCTGTTGAATATCCTTTAACATACAGGGTGAAGTGATTAAACAGAAACATTAGTATATAAAGTAGTCAGTCAGTCAGTCACCCTTAAAAAGCTTTTGGAAGGAAATGCTTCACTGTGCTGGCAGCAGATCACATTGTTGTGCTGTTTAAAAAAGCTAATATTTCATTTCTATCATGTACTCATTGTTTGGTATCACTGCCCACTTCACCACACTCTTCACAGTGACTCAGAATAAATACACATGATTTACCCATTTGTTTCTCTCACCACTATGACCAACATGCCTGACGTCACACCAAACTGGCATGAATCACACAGTAAAGCTAAATCCAGTTCTCTATGTTCTTGATCTTAAGTCATACATCATGGCTAAAGGCTCTAAACATCCCAACTACAGCTGGATATCAATTACTTTTTGGGACCAAAATGTGTCTTTATGTAACAATGATGCACTGAGCGGTTGGGCGTAATTTTGTTAAATGAAACTAGAATACACGCCTCACGGTTGTATGCGTCCGTCTACCAGTCAAGTTGTACTTCAGATCCATGTCTTTCCAAAATGTCAGAACTTCATAATTTTATCCTATTACACATTTGTTTGAAATTGTCATAATTAGCTTATGGCCAAAAACGTGACCATTGACCACACAAATCTGATCAGATCAGAGTCCTTTTTCCGTTTGTGCCACTTTTGAAGAGATTCCCTCAAGGTGTTCCTTAGATAGCAGGTTCACAGGAATGGAGCGTACATATGTATGGACAGACAACCCAAAAATACAATGCTTCCGGCCACGGCTGTTGCTTGTGCAGAAGCATAAAAAGACCTTTTCATATTAATCTAACTGGGTTGTTTTGGTATCAGTCCCAAAGCTGAGCAAGTTTACAAAAACTAATACCAAAACCCTAATCATGACATAATCTCAGTGCATTTATTTAAATCTTATATTTTTGTCAAGTCTCTACCCTAGAAGGATAGTGACCCCCGTCAAAGGGGAGCTAGAGGATGAAACACAGGAAAAGCTTATGTCTGAAATAAAATGTTACTGAGCATTGTTTAGTCCGTCTCCATCTTTGTCTAAAGTTGTATTGTCTTTTGGCTCCTTCATTATTTAAAAAAAACAAAACAGCTTTCGGGCTCTTAGTTGTTTCTGAATGTCGTAAAACAATTCAAAGAACGACGGCTCATCATTCCTGATTTAGACATCACTTAATGTCATCTGCACTTGCTCTTCTCGTCAAAATAGCTTTGTTCTTCAATAGAAACACTGAACGATCATCATACTATTTCTCAGTTTGTCAGCACTACAAAGTCTATACATACCTGCAGTGAAATTAAATCCCAAAAGAGACAAATCCTTTCATACAGGTCTATTCATTTCTGACTCTGGGTGGGAAACAGTGCTTGTTCTTCCTTTCCCTTCCTCCCACTCTGCCTTTTTCTATTCAGTGGAAGGGTTCGTACCTCTCCCAGTGGTAGGGAACGCCTTCAGCACACAAGTTAACTGGCCTCGGTGTTCTCAATAGATAAGGTGGACAGGATGACAAATTGGTATTCAATTGTTCTAACAGCTAATTCAAAGTCAGACCTTAAGTTTTATTCTTTAAATCTATCATGGTGTTAAGTGTCAGAAATGTGTCTCCTGAGTCTGAGGATACAAAGACAGTTTTCACAAACTGTTGGTTGCTTCTCAAGTCCAAGTTTGTGTGCCAAAACATGACCAAGCCTAATTGTGATAACCCTTATCTCGCATATTTTATCAGCGCTTTAGTATCCATGTTCTGCAAAGATCATGAAAATCTACGTAAAATTAACAGGAAACAAGTTTCATTCTCCGAATAGTGGGGATATTCAACCATTATGCAGAAAGTTTGACGTTTAAACTCAATTTCAGAGCAAACGAAAACGTAAATACTCTTTAGGTCTTTTCGCAGCAGCTACTGAGACCATGAGATCATCTTCACAACAAAAACTGGCAGACAAGGGTGTGCAGGCTTCAAGTCGCTAAATATAAGAAAAAAATAATATTTCAGAGCATGGCATCTGGCAGACAAAAAGTAAGTTCTGCCAACCTGTCTGTCTGTGAATAAAGCAAACACGGCTGACGATCTGATTTGCATGAGTTACAGGACCAGCATGTACTCATATATGGAAATATGGAGCATGAACATCTGTCCAGCTGCACTCCCACAGTTAAACTCCTTACTCATCTCAAAAGTATGATTGCATTATTGCTTTGATGCAATAGACTAATATACTAGTTCTGACTCTCATGTTCATGTAACACACTACGCATATACTAACAATTCACCTAATTCTTTGGGAGTCCCTCTCGCTGTAACTGATCCCACTGCATTAAAGACATAATGTGCCAAACAGACCTGTAATCTTGTAGCATTGTGCTTCCAGTTATGAGCCAGAACCACGCCAGGGGGGGTCACCACACACAACTTTTATTTTGTAGTAAGCAATAAGAAGCTTAAGGTTGCAGACAATAAGCGCACAGAGGTTCTCACAAAAAAGACAAGAAAATTCCTTCTGATTTGGTGGAGACACTGAAGAAAGAGTATGACAACCACTGGTTGAACTACAACCCCCAGGCTATCCTCGGCCTTTTTAAGATGTTAAAACAGATTCTGCTCCTTGAAGTCTTCCTGAACACTCAACGTGGAGACATCAATAACTAGGTTTGCATGTCTGAAAAAAAACAGGAACTGAGAATCCACGCAATATCTGGGAATGAATCTTACGAAAGATCTTCATGTCAGTGTCTCATTTTTGTAGAACAAATATTTCTTGGAATCCGATACCAGCATCAACAAGACGAAAGTGAAATGAAACACTTCCATATCCCTGTCATAAGACAGTATTACACCAATTGCATTTGTACACACTAAACCCTGTTCTCAGTTTTATGAACTTGTTTTATATTCCATAACTGTTCTGGTAAATTAAGTAAATCCACAAACTCACAGACGGAGAGGCAGAGAGAGCTCTCTGATTGGCTCTCTGTTCTAGACGCCTGTGACGTAACCATGACAGGCATTGTACCACACACACACACACACACACACACACACACACACACACACACACACACACACTCTCTCTAAGGCGCTCTTACTCCATTACAAATACACAAAAGCACCTGTCTGACATGATGGCTGTAGAGATCAAGTTTTCTAACAGCGGAGATGAACACAGTCTCCTCTGATATTAACTTCATCTATGGGTTTCTTGCACATGATTCCATACAAAACTGCTGACTACAACCTGACCATGTTAACACAGTTCAAAGAGTTTACTGTTCCCACATACTTTTTCTCACTAAAGATAACAAGTGCAAATAAAACAGTGGTTATAAAACATTTTTCAGCCAAGAATGAAAAGAAAGATGCTAAGAATTATGTTACACACATTTGTTTATATCAGAATTTGAACCTTATTGGGCCTTAAAATGATCACATGTCAATCTAGCTGGAGATTAACACATTGTAGAAAAAAAAAAGATCACCAGTCATACTAAACAAATAAACAATGGGAAAACCCTTAGATTTAGAGTTTAATAAAGTTCCCCATCATAGTTACCAGATTTAACCAACACAGGATGACCTTTCATTTAAAGTGACAAAATTAACAAATTAAATGTAATTCAATCTAATACTGTTGGTCGAGATAATCTGATAATCGTATTAGCATGTTAGCATTTCAAATTATTATTAAAGCCTCCAATCTACCAAAAATGTACTGACCCTATTGGCCTCATCTTTTCATGTTACTCTCAAAACAAACAGGTTATACCAAAGTTTGTGACTGTAGCAACCACTGTTAAACTTTCCAATGGCAACACGGCAAAAAACATCACTGCTAATAACTGAAAACCTTAAAGGCAAACCTACCGATGTGAATGTTCCATTCATAACTCCAGTGTACAGATACTAGCCTCAACGTCTGTCTCCTCTGTCCTCGGAGGCCAGACCAGAAAACATCCAAAGCCGCAGGGACAAAAAGAGAGAGGACCAGAGACAGACAGACAGAGACACACAGAGACACACAGAGAGAGAGAGAGAGAGAGAGAGAGAGAGAGAGAGAGAGAGAGAGAGAGAGAGAGAGAGAGAAATAAATTAAGAGACGAGGGCTGTTGCCATGCGAGACGGAGCCCAGTGCTGAGCAACACACACACACACACACACACACACACACACACACACCTTTCTTGTTTTTACACACACACCTACCTCAATAGGTGACACACCTATTCATACTGTGAAATGCATACCACAAGTCAAATTCCATAAAAACACACAAGGTTGAATGCTGAGTTAGGAAACTAGACCATAACAAGCTGTAATGTCACCACCAACAACAACAACAAAAATCAGAAACTGTTGGAGTAAATTGGGAGCCGATAACATGTAAAAAAAAAATGGAAAAACAATAAAATTCAAGTTGCCTGAAACAAAAGCAGGACTGGTGGAGTTCAGTAACTAGCTCATCTCTCTTCTGAGCAGAATCCTGCCTGACCAGTGGACCATTGTTCCACACTAGATCTGAACCTTTACACACACATTTCATTCTGCTTCTCAACTGCAGTTTCTGCTCCCCAATCAGGAATTTCTGATACGACAACAACAACTAGTATACAATGTTCATGCAGATTGCAACAAAAACACTGGTGGTCTAGTATCAATATTTGTACATGGATTTCTTGTAATGTTATTGACCTTTGTCTGGATTAGCCTGAACAATAGCAAAAAGAGAATAATGAGCAAGCTAACAAAGTTGTATTTGACTCCTAAAATCCTGATTTAGTTGAGTTCAGATCCTGAGGTTGATTTTAGAGGATTCTAAAGGACCAAACCGGGGCCCCTCGGTAGCTGTCCTGGTAGAGAGCATTCAGAGTCCTTAGCGCAGTGATGCGAGCCCTGTGCTGCATGTAATCCCCTTTCTCTCTCTATCACTTTCCAATGTAGCAGAACTGCCAAAAATATATTTTTAGAAAAGGCCAAATGACTGGCATCAAACACAAAGACTGCAATGAATTTCATGGATTCAATTAAGTCTGCAACACACTATATAGTTGACAAAATCCCAAAATGTCAGCTCTTTGTTGACCAACATCCTTGCACTTAGTTTCTTGTCTCACCAACATTTTAGTGCACAAACTACACAACAAGATTATGTATTCATTATTAATATTTCAGGTACCTCCACCGTACTTTCAACTCACTAAATGTTGTTTCTGAGCAGAGACTGTGTTTCATTTGATCAAAATCTACCATGCAGGTACTTCACAGTAGGTCGTAGCTACCTAATTCCAATGTTTTAAAATGTTCTTGTTTAATGTTCTTGAAAGTTCTTCCTGAGTGCTCCTTTAGAGCATCCTCTACTGCTGTATATCATCTATAATTTAGTCACAGTAGGACGCATCAGTGCTGAGGGAAGTGACATGGAAGTGCATATCACAAGACCATTACCAGGAGAGAGTTTAAATGTCAATAGACCACAAACGACCTTTTTATCAAAGCACGACTGCGAGTGTGAAATCAAGTTAATTCGACCTCAATCACAAGACTAAGCTCGTCGGAGTAAGTTTTGTAAGTGCTAACGTCAACATCTATGATATCCTGTGCCGAATCAGCTTAAAGCACACACTGGTGCAGCTGAAAGAAATATGAAAAAGAGTGAAGAGACCATAAATCTTATGAGAAGCAAGAACTCCTTACAGAGGCTGAAAATGCACTATTGTCAATTAGTTACTTGTGAAGAAAATCTTTTTTTCTTTCCATCCTTTCACCCCGTTGCATTTATTTCTCTTCCCACAAAACTAAACAACATGTAGAGTAGTTGATTCTAAGCTGCATCTCGAAATGCAGACTTGAACGATGCTGCATCGATGCAGTCACAGAACATAATCTGGAGTTTGGTTTCATTGCAGTCTGTACTGCGTTTCGCTGTAATTTACTGTCACACTGCATTACATGTAATGCATTCAAACACTCTCGCTACAAACATTAGCTGCTCTGTTTCAAAAAGGTTAGGCTAAAAAAAGACATGCATGCAGGCTGAAATTCATCAGTGGTGTTGTGTCGGGAGATGCAGTGACTTAAACCAAGTGAGAGTAGAGGAGATATGAGTAAAGACAAGTCCACCAGCCACTAGGCTAATTCATCAAGTGCAAAAGGGCACAGGCATTAAGGAATACCCCTGTAAAACACGCAAAACATCGGGTTGCATTGAGAATCGTTATGCACTCAAATTGTTGACAGGTGAACCGTCATTGAGTCATGAGGACAGTGAAGATCCACACCTCTAATGCAGAGGGACGAAAGGATGAGAGTGGGAGGGAAAAAATAAAGATTACATTTTTACCATCACTCAAAATATATCCACCAACAACAGTGTTGTCTGAAACCAGACGAAACCCTTTCTAATGTGATTATTTAATGCATGATGAATAAGGATGGCTGAAGAAAGGAAAGAAAAATTAACATATGCCCACACAACTACACAACCGCGGCTGCATGAGTCAAACGAACGCTACTAAGAGAGAAAATAGCTTCCACACAGTGGATATCTGAAAACAAGATTTTCAAGGCCTGTATGTGCGTCAACCGTCAAGTCATCATTGACGAGTGAAAACAATGGCTCAGTACCTGGTTTACCAAGCAAAGACTAAAGCTATAGTCTTAGAACTAGACTTAATATCATCAGTGTTCACAGAGATACTTTGTGTGTCTGCTTCTGACTGTGGTGACAAGTATGTCCTCCTCAAGCTACAGTGTAAACCCTCTGGGAACGAAACACTGGTTCATTCTGAGTAGGATGCTGAGAAAACACGCGTGCGTGCGTGTGTGCAGGCAGGCAGGCAGGCAGGCAGGCAGGCAGGCGCGCACACACACACACACACACACACACACACACACACACACACACACACACACACACACACACACACACACACACACACACACACACACGTGTGCATCAGCACATTCCGCTGATACCTGCCAGGAGGTAAAACCTGCCAGGATGAGTCTTACTTTCACACAGGTTTATAGATAGAAAGCCAGCTCAGCATCTTGGCTTAAAACTTCTTTCACGTGTCCACCCTTAATTGCCCTGACACTCCCAACTGAGTGCATTAAAAAAACAAGCGCACAAAAGCAACTTCTGTGATTGACATTGTTCTCCAGTGTGCTCACATGCAACTGGTTCAGCTGGCAAAATCTGGTTAAACTGGATTTCTTTGCTTCGGTGTCGCAGTGTTCTGGTGGTCCCGCCAAAGGTTCTACGCAGGGATGGATTTCTAATATATTTTTTTGTTTTTGAACCTGTTGATCGCCTTAGCAGCTCTGAATGAATAGGTTTCAGGTTTATCTGGACGAAATACACTTTAACTTTATAGCGTGTACGACAATAACAAGTTGTGTTGACATTCTTTCAGTCAGTTTGTGCAGCACTGCAACTTTGCTAGATCAAATAACACTTTGTTGTCTTGTGTTACTGAAAAGGAGAACATGATAGACTCTTCATCTTGATAAATGAGAAGTGTTTGTTGATGTCGTCTTCACTATGAGTAAACAAGAACAAGAAAGATGGAAGAAGAAGAAAACAACAACAAGCAAACTAAGCTGCCCAATCACATTTCTTGCACACAGTCCACCAATTGTCCTGACAAGTTGGAAGAAATAATGTTGTTAAAAAGTTAAATATCTGTCATGGAAATGAACAATGCATCAAAATCTATATATCTTATTACCACCAATAATGAGACAGTACGCTGATATAATGGCAGACAGTTTGTCCCTGCTGACCAGCATGCACTCCCTACGACCACGAGCCAAACAAAGCGGAGCGGAACAATACAACAGCTGTGTATGAGACGCTGCTAATTGGCTCGCTCTCATCATAAATTATACATACAGTATTGTTTCTCTGTTGCCTGGATGGTTGCCTGGACTAGTGCAAACGTTGCTTTATCCCCAGGTGGCAACACACTGCAGATGTACGACGCACAGAAACAAAATTAAGCCTTTGTATATGTAATGATTCACACAGTAGCTAATTTTATATGCAAAATATGATTTAACAGGAAGTAGGACACACATTGGGAAATTGTAAAACATCTCATTCTTCCTGAAAGACCAAAACTACACCTTGCCAAAACAGCTCAAGTAGTTTCTACTAGTGTTACATCTGCTTTAGTGTGTGTTGGACCGGCCATCACTGCAATATTCCTCCCTACCATGTTGAAATCTGGCTATTAGGACATGCCTTGCAAAATCTCTTTCCTGTTCCCTTAAATTGAACCACAGAACTAAAACAATACATATTGCACATTCGGTTCTTGAGGTGTTCACAGAATTAACACTTCACCAGCCAACCACAACGTCAACAAACAAACATCTCTCATTTATCCCGTCTCACTGAAGGTAGTCCGCTGGTCCAAAGTGATGCTCCACCATCCCCTAGCAACTAACGAAGAGATAATTAAGGACCTTTGGGAGGAAGTCGAGACAAATAACAGAATGACAACAGCTGTAATTTCACAGAGAATGGCCGGCTCTCTCATGTAATGAAGCAATAAACTTAGCAGGTGTCTGCTTCTTCTTTTGTTTTCTTCGTTTTTTATCAATCAACCGATTTGCAATTTTGTCAACAAAACATCAAAATAATGACAAACAAATTACCTGAATCTTGTTATAGTCAAATTATCAATCACCTACAAAATTACAGCCAATCAACCACTTGCTTTGATGACAATTTGTTTTGATACAACTGAACTGTGTATTAATTTATAAATGTAAGAAAATATGAGGAGTTCAGTTTGTGCTGAATATAATCAAAGCATTTAACGTATTGTCCATTTGGCAACAATTGTTACTGATTTATCGACAAAAGATCCAGTGTCCCGTTAATGTTAACCAGATAAAGGGTCTCAAGAGCTGAATATCAGTTCCTTATGCCAATACCAAGCTCTCAATGTTTGAAATAGACTATGCTAAACAACATGGTATTGGTATCTGAAGAGACTCTCAGTGTTGCAATGTGTACATCTGTATGTTTTTGTGTACTGGCCATGAAAACAAATACCCCTCTGGGACAATAAATCTAATCTTTCCCGGGCATCAGCAGCATCACAAACCAGTTGATACAGCAATACAATCTCTTCCTCTGAGGGATACGTCTATACCATGGAGAGCAGAGTAACAGCCCGTTGTGTGGAGTCAATGACCTCCAGTACACTGACATTAAAAGACAAAGCGTTGTTTGGTCTTTCCTGTGAGTTGGACCTACGTGGTGATGGAGGCAGTGGGAAGCCAAACAGGCAGGGGGACATTCCCATTGTGTGCTGAGGCAGTAAAGACTTTAACCTACGCCTTTACGGAGATAAGTGCTGCTGGTAACCATTTACAAGCTCTGTTACACAAGTGGATCTGACCGGTTTCACACAGTAACGCTACTCTTCTTCCGACCTGATGATGAACTGTCTCCCTCACATTTCACTTTGGACAGATACGAAATGACAGTCGCACTAACGCGACTACCATACCAGACAACTTACTGTAGCTGTTTGCTAATACATTTAGAAAGAGCCTGGTGACAAACGGTAGTTAATAATACATCACTCAACCGTAAAGCTGATTGTTGTTAGTGAAAATCTTCATTGACAACTTAACAACGTTTAACTCGTTAGAGAAGCGACGAGAACCCATCCCAGAATGCTATGCTACCGTGGACTGTTCGCTAACATTAGCACATACTGTTCTAGCGATTGATCAAGCTTGACAAATCTAAACTTAATTAACAATCAACAATGTCAAATGAGAACAAGGTAAGTAAATACGCATATGGGGAACTGCTTGTCCTTAAGGACATAAACCTAGCTGACAGCTCCAACTCTGACAGGACATCAGGGAGCAGTTTGACAGCTAGCATTAACGTTAGTGAGTGGGGTAAAAAAAAAAGAAAAAGGTGGCTAACAAGCATAGTTAGCACCTTTCTTATTATAATAAATACAAGCTAAATGCGTGTCCTTGAACAGGAGACTATAGTCAGAGCAGTAAAATGTCTATCGCCTTACCTCGGCGCTGTGTGCAGAGGGAATGTTTTGACAAGTCCAGAGATATGAGCAGGAATTTAGTGTGTAGGCTGGGATTGACACAGAAGCGGAAGTCACTGGCCGTGGGGGCGTGGTTAGATGAATGACAGGCATGGTCCGCAGCCAATCAGGTGTAAGGTGTGGAACGCTTGCCCAATTAATATCACATGTTGAATGGGCGGTAGAATATAATTGATAATGCCAAAAAAAATTACAATACATGTTGTTTGAAATGTACTGGTTTTGTTGTTTTATATCATGTTATGGATCTTTTGCAGTCTGAGCATTACTATAACAAGTCACACCATTGTTTTGTTTGTGTAGTTTTATTATTATTAATTACTGAATTAAATATGTACATCTATTAAGATATAAGATTTAAAAAAAGATATGATATACAGATTAAACCTGGACTCATGACATATGATCATATCTCAGTTAATTCTTTGATCTCGCTAGTATTTTGAACTATTTTGTTTTAATGGTGATATTGAACGTGTGTGGGTCCGACCAACATAAAGCCAGGTGGATTGTGTACAGAGGTAGCCACTAAACACCACACCCTGATGGTTTCATATTCCAGGCGTCCTCTCTTTATCTCTTAAACAAGATTAACTGAACATGATGAGAATGTTTGGAATTCGTGTATCTGATCACGATGACTTTGTGGATTTTTCATGCCAGCAGTTGACTAGGACAGTGATGATGATGATAATGAAAAATGGTGATGTGAAGATTGCTAGAAAATTTGGAGAAAACGGTACATATTGAAGTGTTGCATATCCTAATATGGTCTTTCTGGGTGTCGAACACATCAGGAGATGATGTTTGATTATGTTCTATGTTTTTGAAGAGAAAAAAATTGAGGTTTAAATCCATTAGATTTTCTAAATGTGCACAGTTGATAACTTCCGCCACAGAAAATGTTACTTCTTTCAGCTCTACAGGTCTTGTGATATAACATTTGACCTCTGGATAGCTGGTGTTTATTTCAAGCCCTGTTTGTGAGACATCAGCTTGTCCAGTGTGTATTATCTCTCTCATAAATAATGCAGCCTATCAGTCATTGATATGTTTGATCCAGCTGGCTGGCTGCTTAGAGAATAGTACAGGCATGACGACGAATTAGGCATACTGGTCTACACTGACAGTATCTCTAATACAATCTGTCATTGTCATGTTCTTGTGTTATCAAGTTACTAAATTAGTCTTAACTATGTTGATTTATCATGTCAGGGATTCCCCTTATTAATAAATACCCTTTTGTTCCTCATATCATCAATTTGTTGTTCTCAACACTTGCTGGTCAGACACACAAGTCTTGATGCATTTCTGGATAATTTAAGATGAGCATCTTGACTGAACACAGAAAACACCATCAACAGAAAATATTTTTAAAAAGGGCTTAGCACTAAAAGTTGAGAAAGCATTAAAATAATTGTACAAAGTGCCAGTTTTCCTTGCTGTTAAAATTGAACTCTGCATAAGACTGCACACAGAAAAGTGGAATCTTCACTAATGATATGATGTTGTGGGCAGCATCAAACAGACAAGCAGTGTAATTCTTCTCCCATCATTACATAACAACTATGATGGTGTGATGAGAGTGAAAGAAAAGGGAACAGAGGATAGGATGAGAGAAAGCAGGAGAGGAGGAGGGAACAGGCAGAGAATGGTGGCGCGGTGGAGAAAAAGGTCTCTATTCATGTTCACAGTGGGACACAGTCATGCTGGTTCACAACCAAACACACACAGACAGTCATGCACTGTACATACAGATGCTCACAAAAGCATACATAATACACTTATATGCACAGTGTGTTAAGAGGGATGCTGCATATTTGAAAAATATCCCACCAGGCTAAACAGAGACTCAGCAAAACTACTATCATTGTGTACATTCACTGAATAGCGAGTAAGACAAATAGAGATGTAAATGGTTTATTTGAGATAAGGGACTAATACAAATAAAAATGCCAGAATTAACCAAAAGGCAGCTATGTTTCATCCGTAGTCCCGAGCCATGTTGTTACAAAAGGCTTCCTAAAATACATCAAAAACAAGCAAAAGCAGGGCTTGCAGTTTAAAAGGCTTTCTAAAATACATTAGATAAAAAAGAGGGCATCCATGAAAGCTTCAAAAATATCTTTCTTGAGAACAAAAAAAGCATTATTTAGGATGGCATGAATCAGCAGCTGGTTAAACATTTGAATTTCTCTGCCTTTCAACATCAATCTCTGCACCAAAATAATTATTTGAATAGGTTACTTCCTGTGTGTGTGTGTGTGTGTGTGTGTGTGTGTGTGTGTGTGTGTGTGTGTGTGTGTGTGTGTGTGTGTGTGTGTGTGTGTGTGTGTGTGCGCGTGTGCCAAATTGTCTCTCAACATAAAGACACTTCTGTCCAAGCAAATGTGTTTGTCTCCACCAAATAGACGTACCAGCAAACAAGCCTCTTCTTCCTTATGTGTTGTTGTTCCCTTACACCTCACCGTCAGTTCTTACTGTATGTTTCTCTGCTCAACACTAGATGGAGGTATAAGATAGAGAAACGTTGCTCCCAGATGATCTACTCATCACTGTCCTCTATGTAGAACAGACTCTGGATAACTGATATTTTATTGTATTTGTTCATGTCTTTTAATAACTGGGTCTTCATGTGTTCAGCATTAGGCTCATTTTTATCTCATTTTATCATTTTAGATTAGTTGTGATGAGGTCTGGAACAATGATACAGAACTGCTACATGACAATCAGAATTTTAAATCCAATAATGAGGCCTTTTAAAGCCAAGATCCTTATAATATTGACATTTTTATGATCTTAAACAATTATAGGAGTATGGGATCGCTTTCATGTACTGCACATTTTTAGGAGAAAAATTCTCTGGGGAGAAACGTGTTATTCCAGATAAAGCGGGCCACATGAGACTCAGACAAAATTCCCCACTGACTCTGGAAGGATTCAAAATAAATGGTTGAGGCTTACAACACTGCTGCAGAATCACTAGGTTCAGCTTTAAGGGAAGACCCACAGAGGTTTAGTCCAATAGCACAGTAATGTGTGATTAGAAATATATAGTAATGATGAATGTGGCACAGATAGAAAATTATATTGTATTGTAATTAAACTATATTATATTCAATGACGTTAAGTAGTCCCATTTAGCAACCGCCTTTTTTAATACACGTAAACACTTAAAAATTCCCAAGGGATATTTACTGATGTATTTCATATCGTAGAAAACAACGTTAAAAGTGACCTTGACTTTGAGACAAGGGAACTGAAAATGCAAAAATGCTCACTTATTTCCAGGTTTTAGGACTCATCCCTGCATCATTCTATAGAAGCAAATTGTCTGTCCCCTCATGGCAGCAGGCAGAGCGTAGCAGTGGCACCGCTGATGCAGCTCCTCTTCATAACCACCAACACACCCACGGCTTTCCAATTACTTGACTGAAGATAACTTGCAAGGGCAGCAAATTTCCATTATTGTCTTTTTTTTTTCTCTCAGCAAAGCAGACTGGAAATCATGAACTCTAATACTCAGATTGGACGCCAATTAAAGGCCCATCAGGGTTGTTTTTTTCACATATAATTAGTAAAATATGGTCATTGTTAACGAGTATTTGCTGGTTGGTCGGCTGGGTCTCCTCCCTCCAGTCATCGAGGCATAAACGTCAGCCGGGTGGGGTGAGGCGTTCATCACCTCGTTTACACTCGCATTCTTGATGAGAGGTTGAATGGCCGGTTGTTTCAATGACTGACATCAGGCCAAACAAGTAATTAAGCAAAACAATTTATCAGTCCTGAAAAAGTTAGATTAATACACAAGAAAGAATACACAGAATAACCAAGAAACCATGTTTAGAAGTTTCCCAAATTCTCTCAGAGAAAAATAGGACTTAGTGGTAGATGACTGGTTAATTGGCCGTCAGTCTGCCATGCTGGCCGGTTGCCTGACTGGTTTCTGACAGAGAACGCTCTGTGTCCACAGCACTGGGATGTCCAGAGCAGTTAAACTGTCCATGACACATTTCCACCATCCAACAGCTGGCCCTATCATTTTTTGATAAGCCCTCAGCAAGATCTGTTTGAGTTACATATTCTATTTCTTGAATATAACCTAAACAAAATAGGAACTAAAGTAACTGCAAACCAGCACGCAAAAATATTTCCTAAAAAAAAGAAATACAAATGATTATACAAGTTGTACAAATCATTAATTTAATCAACCAATAAAGTGTTTGGGCCCTGCACTTCAATTACAAATATTGCACACAGACATTAAAAAAATTAAATAAAATACCACCCAATATAAATATATCATTTATATTTAATTTCTTGTCTCATATTTATTTTATAAAAGAGGGTATTGTTTGTCTCAGAATAGAACATCAGCCTGTTCTCTTCATCCCCCCCCCCATTTATTAGATTTGTATGAAAGATGTGGTCGAGGCCATTTCGTCCATCCTCAATTTATGAAGAGCAAAATACTCTTTTACTCTTTTAACTCATAGTGACCTCTGCTGACAAACTCTATTCCCATCATATCTGACAGGTCTGGCCAATCAGCAGGGTCAAGGTGCTACCTTAGTGTTGCAAGCTGTGCTCTGATGATGTGCATGTCTCTGCATCCAGAGCCTCTGTAGTGAGTGAACATGAAGCTAGTGGTATAATTTGTGTTCCTGCAGACGAAGACAGACATGCATGCAAATAGTTATATACCTCTTGTGAATGTTGCTCAGAAATATAACATTATTGGTACCAATAATACCAATAAGTATTCTGTAACTGTTATTCGCAATCATAATAATAATAACTCCACTCAATTTTTGAATAAACAACCCCACTTGACTAAACCTTCCGCAGGCGGTGATGGAGCAGCAGAAGATGACGCGTCTATACTTTGAGTCGCTGAGTTCCAAAACACATCAAGAAAATTATGTAATAGATAGATGTTAGCCAAAATAGCATACACATCATACATATTTACTAAATTTGTGTTAAACTCACTCTGCTTTTAATTAATGCAATCCCTGCCGTAAATTAATCCCACAAAAACTTGAATGTCTTTCAGTTCAAAATGCAAGTACCAGGCTAAGCATTATTGCAACACAAATTCCAGGTACTAATATGTGTGTTTGAGGGTAATAGAGTCCTCATTACAGTGGACCTAATTAATGTCACTTTTCATTTTAGAAAGAGCTAGCAGCAAGGAGCAAACCACATCAACACTGCGGGGATGGCTGCAGCACTGCTGTTCTTATACAGGTATTTCACGTAATTATGAATTTGCTACACTAGTACAGTACCATGTGTTTTGTATAGGGTTATCGGTGGTGGACTGGCTGTTTGCGTTGCACTTAGGTTTCTGCTTAATTAATTAATGAACGCCTCTTACCACCTCCCTATACAATGAATGGCCTGTTCATTAATGATTCAAAGATCCATTCTACTACTCCAAATTGCAATTTCCATGTTGAATTGGATCCTTGATAAATGTGCAATTTGAGCATGGAATTACAATGCACGTAAAGGAAACAAAATAACCAGGTATGACATGGACCTCTCCTGTAAATGGATTCAGGCTTGTGCGATATCACCGCAAGATGATTTCAGCAAAATAGGCCGACATTCTGACATGTCACAGTAGGTAAATAATCAGTAATGGTGGTTGAATTCCATTTAGGTGCTTCAGTTTCAGGGTCCTGTTATTGTGTATGCTGGCTCACTGTCACACTGTTGTGGCCTACTGGGACACATTGGCAATGTTGTTAGTAACACCTGTGCTTTGACAAAGGCCTATTATCAATATATGAATCAAGAGGTGATCTTATGGTGGTTACAAAATGTTGGTTGTTTCGCAATAATTGTATTTTCCAAATTCTCCAAATATATGTTGTTCCCTCCTGTCTTTTCTGTCTGTTTGATTATTTCACCATTCAGCTAAGTGGCTTTGCATGCTAACTACACAGCCGCTTATTTTTTTGTCTTGTCTGCAAAACAAACCACAAAGTTAAAATACATCACTTCCTCTTCACAAGAGTATGTAAACCCCCTTTTCAGCACAGTGAGCCTTTTATTGGCAGTATTTCTGCTGTGAATGAAAATGCACAGTCTGTCAGATGTAGTTCTGTGGCTGCCACTGCAAGATCATCGGCGTTGAATGATTTAAAGACTGCATGATTTCAAATTCACCTCTCCAGCTCATAATGGTATCTTTCTATAAATGTAAGATCACTGCCAGAGGATTCACAAATGCCGCAGAAGGAAGAAAATGTGACTGGAATAGAGAGTTTGGTGAGAAAACACATCAGATTTCTTCTTTTAAGATTTATTTTCTTTCTTTAATGAACAGTTTAGTGTGAAATATCAACAAAGGCCCCAGCATGGCTTGGATTCAGGATAAAGCCAGTATATTAACCAACTGAGTAAAAAGGTGCTTCCGTATTATTTCAGTTGGTCTTGATGTAAATAATGTTGAATAGTCTCCTCTCTTCATACAGACCCATGTAATCGCTCAAGTGGAAACAAACAGTGAAACGTGACAGTGATACAGGACTGCTTAACATGGACTAAGAGCATAATGGCACCATAATCAGTTTACTTTTTATGAGACCTGCATTATTGTCACTATTGTCAAACATTATTTGTGTGCATGTAAACATGGCCAGTATCAAACGAGACCTTCTATACACTATAGCGAATCCCTGAGCAGTAAAATCTATTGAAACTGCTCTAATTCTGCATTTGCTGTTCTAGAGTTACTGCTCATAAATCATTCACGCAGTGTGATTCTGAATGCCACCGCAGACTATATTGACATCTTGCCTTGGTTCAGTGAGGAGACTTTAATCTGATGATGGTCACGGTTCGACAAGCAGCCACAACAGAGACAAAAGAGACAAAGATCAGAATAGAGCTGAACTGTTGCATTAACATTTGGAGTTAAAATGTGATGGAAGAGTGTGTACATACATGCATAGTAGTAGTCATACTACTGAGGAACCAGCACACGCGGGGAGAAGAAACATGAATATGGTTATTATTAGAGATAGGGAATAGATGAAAGCAGAGGAGGATGTCCCGTTCTGCTTTTTAGCTTTAATAATGAAACAGGTCAGCTACATAATGTCCCTGTCACTTGTGGAAAATACTGCAGGAACACACGTTTACTCATCAACTTAATGGTTCCTACTTGCTCTGTCTGGATATATGTACCAAGAAACATGCTGTATAAGGGAATGTAGTTACATGACATTTTAGGACAGTATGATCAGGTACATATATATGTAATGATGTCACTATTGACAACACCATCTGTAATGTGTGATAATAAAAAGGTGATGGCCTATTTATTTCATACACAAGACATGTTTTGCTTTAGAGGAATGTCTCAACAGCTATTGATGGGAATGCCATGAAATTTTGCACTGACATTCGTGGTCTCCAGAGGACGAATCTTAATGACTTTGGTGATCCAATGACTTTCTCTCTAGCGCCACTGTGAGGTTGACATTTAGTGAAAAGTCTTCTCTATTGGCATTCATGTCCACCTCAGGAGGACCTGTTGTTCCTTTTTGGTGATCCCTTAACTTTTCATCTGGCGCCACCATCAAGTCTGAATTTCAATTTGTCCAATGCTTTTACTACATTAATGACTAAATACTTGCAAAAACGAATGCAATTCCCAGCTGCACGCTGTCTTTATTGCTAATTAGAAAGTGTCTAATAATGCTAACACACTAAATTAAGATGGTGAATGTGGTAAAAATCTAACTTGCTAAACATCAGCGTGATAGCATTGTTAGCATTGTCTTTGTGAGCATGCTGACCAAAGAACCATTTAATTACAGCTGCACAGAGCTGCTAGCATGGCTGTAGACTCTTGTTATAAACTAATGCAAATGATATGAGAACATGTTGTATTTTGATGCTTTAGTCATTGATAGAAAGGCTCCAGTACTGCATAGCTGCCTACATTCTGAATCATTAACCTGTAGCTGTAGAGTGCAGATGGCTGTGCCTTAGTAACTGCATCAGAAAATGTGTTGACTGAGGATTTCTTCTCTTTCTAGCTGATATCTGACACACACACACACACACACACACACACACACACACACACACACACACAGAGAGAGAGAGAGACAGGTAACCTGAGACTTACTGTGCTATGCTACCATGTGCACATGGAATTCCACAATGGCTGTATATCTTTTTGTATTAAAGATTAGGTTGGATATTTTATGGAACATAATACCCAATTATCTTTAACTGACAAATTGAAATATTCTTATTGCTGCTAATTCAATTTACCAAATGTTTTGTTCAGTTGATTATTATTTGTGTGGTCTGATTTAGTCTATTCAAAAGAATGCACCAACCCATCAACCAATAACATTAGGGGGTACCAATTATTGGGAAATATTTGGCAGAAAAGACTACTTTGAACAAAAAGATGCCAGATTATTATAATTTGATCATGAGAGAGAGACTTTTGCCAAATCAAATTAAGGGTTCATGTTTATGTGATGTTTATGTCTCCTTCTGCGGAAATAATATTGTCTTTTTTTGCTTGTTTTTTAAATCAGTATGTATTTATTCATTGATTAAAAATTCAACATATAGTTTTTAAGCGCATAGTTTTTGATTATTTGGTCACTTTGGTTATTAACCGTGTCTTCGCTCCTCCTGTCTATTGTGTGTATTGTCTATCTGTTGAGCCTGTTGGTGAGCTGCTGCATGCAACAAAATGTATAAATATCTATCCATAAAAATAAACACAAATAATAAATCCTGATCGTGTGCAGACACAAAAAAAAAGATGGCGAGGAGGGGCTTTAGCACAACTGGTCAATGGATAGCCTGGTGTCATTTTATGCCTATGACCTTCCATACACTGACCTGTACATAAATATCTTTTAGTAAAGTGTATTTTAAATGCAATTACCCCTGTCCCATTTTATATGATGGCTGTATAGCAATGCAATGCGAGTCAGGGGGAATCCTGCTGCATCTCTCTAAGCATCCATACATTATTTTATTTACCCTGCTCCCTACTGTCTTCCAATTTTCTGCAATGGTGGCGACAGAGAGCTGCAGAAGTAATTCTCTCTCTCTCTCTCTCTCTCTCTCTCTCTCTCTCTCTCTCTCTCTCTCTCTCTCTCTCTCCTCCAGGTCCGTTATCTGGGCGGAGAAACCGGGAGAGAGGGTAGACCATATCCACCACACTGCCTCTCTGTTCTCACCCACAACTCCTCTGAGCAGGAACCGGCTGGTTGATGTCATCGAGACAGACATCCTGAAGAGAGGAGGGGATCTATCAGAACAAAGCGGAATAAATTACTATTTTCCTACACGCATACACAGTGGGAAACGGGATTATTTGTTGCGTTTCTGCAGCGTTTGGACTCCGCTTCCTGCTTCTTCGCCTTGTTGCACTACGGGAGCTCTCATTGTGGTTGGAGCGAGGATCCGCTCCTTTTGTGTTGCTCTGCAGTTGTTTATCCACACACCAACTTCTGCCTTCTGTTCCACCAAATAGGAGGTCTCGTTTCAGTTTTTCTCGCTTCGGCATAAACGGAATGAATGACAAAAACAAAGGAGGTTGATGTCCATAACTCTCCGAGTCACCTCGCCTTCGCCTCGCCCAAGGAACGGAGACTCCATCTCCGGCAGAAGATGGAAAGCGGAGGCGGGACGGAGGGCTCGGACAGCGGGCAGCACGCGGAGCTCCCTGCGATGGTGGCCGCTCATCCTCCGGGCGAGAAGAAGAAGAAGATAAACCGGGCTCCGTCCCCGGCCAGACCTAAGGACGTGCCCGGTTGGTCGCTCACCAAGATCCGCGGAGGGATTGGGACCCCGACGCTGAGCGTCAAACCAGGAGCCATCCACCTGGGGAGCCGCATTTCCAGGCGCAGCCCCGTGGGAAGTCTCGTTGGAAAAGACGGCAGAGCGGAGAAGAGCGGTGGTGGTAAACCGGCGGGCAAATCCTCCTCCTCTGCGACGTCTAAAACGGCCAAAGCGGCCAAGAGCACCGGTGGGCGGAGGAAGGTTTCGGACGCCAGCATAGGATCCGACGATGCATCGAAGGACTCCGGCTGCGCCACTGGGAAGCTGTCCCCCACCGACAGTAGCTCCGAGCTGTCGGACTGCGCCTCTGAGGAAAACAAGCTCTACACGGACGCTGCGAGCAGCGACGCCGAATCAAGGAGCAGCCGCGGCGGCGATAAGCCGCCCAGGGAGGGCGTCTTGGCGGACAGAGCGAGCCAAAAAGCCGCCGCCAGGACCACCTGCTGCTCCGCAGAGAGGGATTGCAAGGACCGGCTCTCTCTGGGCGTGGAGACTGGGGAAGGGAGCATATCCCCCGGTGAGGAGCGCTCGGTCACCTCGTATGACAGCAGGGTCCCTGCCAGCACATCCCTGGCTTTCTCAGACCTCACAGAGGAGTTTATGGACGGCATGCATGAGGAGTTTGTCCGGGAAATAGAGGATCTGAGGTCTGAGAACGATTATCTCAAAGTAAGTTCGTTATATTCGCATGTGCCAACTATAAATGTGTAGACACAAATCATCACTCTCGGATTTATAAATATGGTGTTTTATTATATAGTCTGTTGGGGTTCTTTACCAAGTTCACTCTGACTTGTTTCCCAGTGTGTAGAAATGCCTTTGGATGCCGTCCAAGGCTACTCACCACAAGGATGATGATGATGTTATGAATAGAGAGTTTGCCCCCTCAGTAGCACATGAGCAAAACATGCAGCCTTGTGGCCTCAAATGTTTCATATGGAATATATGCATGTGCAATTTAGGGGATTTCCTTTTATGAGAATTCAAAATCATGTATTCAGAAAATTTGACAGCAGTAACCAAAATTATATTGTTGTGTCAAACTGAAAAACAACCAAAACATCAACCCTCAAAACAATAATCAGCCCACCACTGCATCATCAAGTACCTGGGCTCACTGTGGGATTACATGTCATCAGACTTCGACACTAAAGGCATCTCTCAGCGTCATGTATTATACGTCCATGGATCCAACAGTCAAGCGGATCCATCCAGCCCTGAGAGTGATTGATGAGAGGAAGGATTAATTATATTAGCATGTCCCCGAGCACTAACTGGCAGTTACCAGACAAGCCGATAATTGTCAGATTGATTGTGGAGGGTGATTGTTCACTTTCCTGAACAGGAGAGGACCTCCTCATCTTTTCGCATGGAGCTGTGCAACAGTGTTGGAGACTTTAGATTCTTGGTGGACCTTCATCTTAAAGATGGCTCCACACAGCAGAAGGGTTTTTTATTGATCACTGTGGTGATGCATTTCCTTTTTCCCCCTTCCCCAACACTAGCCGTGATGCCTTCGATATAACACGTAATACAATTCCACTGTTATTAATAATTATGATCATTGCTTCCTATTGTTATGTAGCCACGATTAGCTTCAATTTAAGTCATTTATCAAGCAAAAAATGTTAAAATCATGATTTATTGTCTTTTCAGATGCCATTAGGATTCAAAGGCCTGCTTTTAAATCTTTTATTTATATACCACATATGATAAGATACATTCATAATTATAGCAGGTGCAGATCTGCAGCTGTGTGTGTGTGCGTATTGCTGTCTGCGTATGGCTATACATTCAGGCAGAGCTGTTGCCTGAATATATAGGTCATCATGTAACAGAGTTAGCTTAATGGACCACCTCAAAGCCTCATGGGAGGCCTGGCATTGAAGTGTGTGTGTGTGTGTGTGTGTGTGTGTGTGTGTGTGTGTGTGTGTGTGTGTGTGTGTGTGTTGTTGCAGCTGTGAGGAACACCTGTTTAGTAATCAGAAGATGAAAACAACATGCTGCTGTAGTGTCAGGCTCCCTCAATCTCTCACTCTGAGTCTGATTACTTTTTTGTTTTTAGATCTAGCTTCTAATCCACGCTCTCCAGCACCCTCTCTCTACTTCCACCCATCCCTGTTCTCCGTCGGTGCAGACTTTTAGTCCGTCTTTGACTACAGCTTCATGCAGTGCTGATGGATGTGCTGTTTGTTGGTGCAGCTACTGTTTACCATTTGGTCGGAAATTAGGAGATCAATACAACTAACAGCTGTTGGAGTCTGTAATTGTATGTAAATGTAAATGTATTGCTATGTGACATTTTAACAGCCGACATAATAATAATAATAATAATAATAATAAACAACATGTAGTTCTTTCCAAACATGGGCCTTTTCTGAGCTTAATTTTTAGGAATGTCTGCCCTGTGACTACAATTTAGGCTGATAGTTGAGCATCTGTCCAGGCTAAACATGTATGGATGAGTATTTTAGCCTACTCACTACTACATTTCAATACTCACAATATTTTACAAAGCAAAGAAAGATTATGTGGCATTAAATGCTTGTAATGCTGGATTTAGTTTATTTTCCTGTATCGTATGGAGGCAGTTCTCTAAATGTTGACCTCTTTAAATATGCCGTTCCTTCTCTGATGTGCTGATATCATCAAGGTTTTTGAAGTTATGGTACGTGACAGACAGACACATGATGGCAGCTTTTATGTCTCTTGTGCCATGCTTCTATATTAACTCAGATTCCATCCAGATCCACTTAATGTGTGTGCAAATGTAAGCCCATGGCCCATTTAGTGCTGTATAATATGGCTATCAAATAAAATCTCAGTGTCTTTAAAGGAACTATTTTACATTTTGTATTACTTACAGTTGTGGTCAAAAGTTTACATACACTTGTAAAGAACATAATGTCATGGCTCTCTTGAGTTTCCAGTTATTTCTACAACTCTGATTTTTCTCTGATAGAGTGATTGGAACAGATACTTCTTTGTCACAAAAAACATTCATGAAGTTTGGTTCTTTCATGACTTTATTATAGGTTAACAGAAAAAGTGATCAAATCCGCTGGGTCAAAAATATACATACAGCAGTGCTAATATTTGGTTACATGTCCCTTGGCCATTTTCACTTCAATTAGGCGCTTTTGGTAGCCATCCACAAGCTTCTGGCAAGCTTCTCGTTGAATCTTTGACCACTCCTCTTGACAGAATTGGTGCAGTTCAGTTAAATTTGATGGCTTTCTGACATGGACTTGTTTCTTCAGCATTGTCCACATGTTCTCAATGGGATTTAAGTCAGGACTTTGGGAAGGCCATTCTAAAACCCTAATTCTAGCCTGATTTAGCCATTCCATTACCACTTTTGATGTGTGTTTGGGGTCATTGTCCTGTTGGAACACCCAACTGCGCCCAAGACCCAACCTTCGGGCTGATGATTTTAGGTTATCTTGAAGAATTTGAAGGTAATCCTCCTTCTTCATTATGCCATTTACTCTCTGTAAAGCACCAGTTCCATTGGCAGCAAAACAGCCCCACAGCATAATACTACCACCACCGTGCTTGACGGTAGGCATGGTGTTCTTGGGGTTAAAGGCCTCACCTTTTCTCCTCCAAACATATTGCTGGGCATTGTGGCCAAACAGCTCGATTTTTGTTTCGTCTGACCACAGAACTTTCCTCCAGAAGGTCTTATCTTTGTCCATGTGATCAGCAGCAAACTTCAGTCGAGCTTTAAGGTGCCGCTTTTGGAGCAAGGGCTTCCTTCTTGCACGGCAGCCTCTCAGTCCATGGAGATGCAAAACACGCTTGACTGTGGACACTGACACCTGTGTTCCAGCAGCTTCTAATTCTTGGCAGATCTGCTTTTTGGTGGTTCTCGGTTGACTCTTCACCCTCCTGACCAATTTTCTCTCAGCAGCAGGTGATAGCTTGCGTTTTCTTCCAGATCGTGGCAGTGACAAAACAGTGCCATGCACTTTATACTTACAAACAATTGTTTGCACTGTTGCTCTTGGGACCTGCAGCTGCTTTGAAATGGCTCCAAGTGACTTTCCAGACTTGTTCAAGTCAATGATTCGCTTTTTCAGATCCATGCTGAGCTCCTTTGACTTTCCCATTGTAGCGTTTGTGGGCGTTTGTATCCAATGAGCCCTATTTAAATGGCCTCAGAGAAGTCACCAGCTGTAGTCACTCATAATCACTCACAAGAAGTTAAGAGGCCATGCTATGAAGCTCATTTCATTGACACAACTTTCTAAGTCACCAAAATTGCTAATTCATGTTGCTGTATGTATATTTTTGACCCAGCAGATTTTGTCACTTTTTCTGTTAACCCATAATAAAGTCATGAAAGAACCAAACTTCATGAATGTTTTTTGTGACAAAGAAGTATCTGTTCCAATCACTCTATCAGAGAAAAATCAGAGTTGTAGAAATAACTGGAAACTCAAGAGAGCCATGACATTATGTTCTTTACAAGTGTATGTAAACTTTTGATCACAACTGTATATAGTTTACTTTCTTGTTAAGTGTTTCATAAGAATACGAATTTAAAGCTACTTCCAGCAGACAGTTAGCTTAGCTTAGCACAACGACTGGAAACAGGGGGTAACAGCTCTCCTGGTTCTGTCCCAAATTAACAAAATCTGGCCCCAAAAAACACAACGTGTCGTTTTTACTTTTATTTCTGTAAACAAACAACCAGTTACCTGTTAATTAGTGAGCTTTAGAGTGTATTGTAAATGGACCGTTAACACAGCAGATGTGCGAGCGCTCTAACCAGTCTGGCTTACTTAAAGCTGACATCTGATTGGTTGATTCAATCTCTTGACTGGCTGCTCACATGACAGAAAGCATCTTCCCTGTTCTTCTTTAGTTGTAAAGCAGGTCAGTGGACCACCTCTCTCTTTCTCAGTCTCTCGCCACATTAACTTGTGATTCCCTCGTTTCGTGTCCTTACATTCTCACTCTCTACTGTCGTGTTTTATCTCCCTCCCCGTCTACATTTATCTCATGCTCTGTTTTTCCCAACCCTGTCCTGTTTCTTTCTTTCTGTTGTTTCTGTTTCGTTCCTTTCTTCTTTCCTCTCCATTCTCCTCTCCTTTATTTTCATTTCATTACTGATCTTTCTTAGTCATCTAGACTTCTGTCTTACTCTATTCTCTCCCTCCTTCTTTTCATTCCTTTCTCTTTCCTAGCCTTTGTTCCTTTTTCATTTCTTCTTTGCCCCCTCTCTCCTCTGTATTGCAGATGTGTAGCACAGTGGTCAGTGTCATACATTACATTACAGTCATTTAGCAGATGCTTTTATCAAAAGCGACTTACAATTCAGTATCTATACACCATACGGGAGCGATTTTGGGGTTAAGTGTCTTGCTCAAGGACACATTGACATGAGAATAACGGAGCTGGAGCCGGGGATCGAACCAACAATCCTCTGATTGAAAGGCAGCCCTGCTCTCCACTTAGCCGTGTGTCGTGCAGATTGCTTCCTGCTGCAGTTTATTTTAGCTCGATCACACACAGAGACACACAAACTCACACAAGCACACTGTTTGCTGCATGCTGCACCACACACAACAAGTTACCTTAATCATTAACATGTTGACAATCCATACTCGTATAAATTGTTTATACTGCAGGTCGTAGCAGCGTAGACACACCCTACCCACTCAATCCCTTTCTTGCTGTTTTTTTCCAAACACACACACGCACGCACGCACGCACACACACACACACGCACACACACACACACACACACACACACACACACACACACACACACACACACAACCAATCCCAGTTGCTACAGTAGAGGCTCAGCAGAGGCTGACCCACATTATCCACTGTAGTACATTTGACAGCACTACTACTACTCTTACTACAGCCGCTTGTACTCCTTTTGCTTATTTTGCTTACACATCACACACACACACACACACACACACACACACACACACACACACACACACAAACACATTTCACACTCTTGGAAGCACGCTGTTGTGTAACAGCCCACCTGCTGTCCCTTAAAGCCCAGCGACACAGACTTCTTGGGATGGGGTGTGGTGCATTTCAAGAGCTGCACCTTAGATATGATTCAGAGGGATGATGCAATTTATGCTCTCAGGCTTAAATGAATAATTCATCTCTAATATGTCCAAATGAGAGCTAGATAACATTACAGTAAATCAGTCACATGTACTGGCTTATTTATGAGTGGTATTTCATACCTTTTTTAAATTGAAACTTCTGTTTAGATATTTAGATTTTTAGAGTGTAGGAATTTACTTTCCTTTTCTCTCAATTTCCCGGCAGGGACTGTTTAGAGTCTGTTCTGAAGGTAATCTGATAACCTGACCCCGACCTCTGACCTCCTCGGTGGGAGACAGAGAGGAGAATCAATACAGTATCATATTACTTACTACACCTCTCTGCTACTTACAACATGGAGCTTTCTATAGCTAATGACCCTTTTTATGAGACTTGAGAGAATATTACACAGCAGTTCATTTTAAGAAGACACCAATGATTGTAATGGCTACACTGATAATGAGGTTGATGAAGACAAACATGTGGTGGCTTACGACATCGAGCAATGATTGATGGGGTGGATTGTGAACAAGGTTAATGGGTGATGATTTTTTGATGAAGACGATTGTCTTTGCATTTATGACAAAGATGCTAAAAGCTTTAGTGACTCCTATTAAACATGACAGGATTCCCTTCATGGCCCACATACTGAATGTGCTCACAATGCTGTCAGCACTCCGTTACAGTCAGTTGGAAGTCTGTGCAATAACCACTCTTTCCCTGCAGGTTGAGTAGTATTGTTAAAATGACAGATGCACTTACACACTCGCTCTTCTTCCCTCGTCCCCAGGATGAGATGGAGGAGTTGAGGTCTGAGATGCTGGAGATGCGGGACATGTACATGGAAGATGACGTCTACCAGCTGCAGGACCTACGGCAGCAGCTTGAGCAGGTACAACTGTGGGCGGACAGACCTCATCGAACCTGTGTTCTCGTTTTGACGTGATATCCTGATTTGGAACATTAAATGTATAAAAACAGACAGAGGCTGCAAAATGTTTTGAAACGGGCAAGTGAGATAGCAGGCAATCAATCATCAGAATGTCATCACTGAGCAGGAGGGCGTACACACAAGGCCAGGTGCAACGTCTGCATGTCTCCTTTTGTATTTTAATGGCTGCTCCAAGGCAAATTTTCCTTGAAGGAACAATAAAAGTGAAGCAAAGAGGGCTTAGACAGATGACACATAACGCGTCTTCTGTTTCTCAGGCAAACAAGACCTGCCGCATCCTGCAGTACCGGCTGAGGAAGGCAGAGCGGCGCTCTCTCCGCGTGGCCCAAACAGGGCAGGTGGACGGAGAACTGATACGAACGCTGGAGCAAGACGTCAAAGTGAGTGAGAGTGATTGAAATGGAGCTCTGTGTGGAAGAGGCTCTGAAGTTGTGCCACGGTTTGAAATTAGCTGTGTTAATGCAAACGGTATACAAGCAGGATAGAGAAAGTGAGATATCTGGAATAATAACATGTCAAAGTGTGGCTGTCAGCTTGTTTACTGATTTTAAAGTGCATAGTCTCAACTGCAAAACGCTCTGAGCTCTCAGTGAACTACGAATAAATATACGAACAAAACATAGCCAGCAGGCTAATTCAGCTTCTACTAAAGGTCTTCGTCCTCCAAAAATCAAAGCTCAGTTTGTGTAGAATTGTTTAAATGTAGATATGTTTCCCCAATTAATATAAGGTCACCTGTGTAAAAACATTTTTCATATGATAGATTCTATTATTCTAATGTTGTTAAGCTAGTGGAAATGATCTGAATAGAAAATTCAGGCACATACAGATACCGATCGGTTGTTCATCTCACGTTTAAGACCAACTTCGCACACACACAGATGAAGTAAATATAAAGTAAGTACATATAGACAAGTGTCCCACACAGTACACATACACACCAGTCATCACAATCGCTTCAGGAATCCCTGGTAAAGGCCAATTATACACAAACACACTGAGTGCAGGCTAAAGCCTCTGTGTATGTTTTCTGTCACACCGACCCTGGACGATGGAAACACTCGGTCAAATTCACAGCGTTCCGCCAACATTTTTTCATGTGATAGAGGATACAATGAGGCCTTTATACCCTCTAAGAGAGACTGTGTGAGAGTGAGACTGTGATGTCATGGGCTTTCTGCTGTTGCTGTCTGTCTCTCCGCTGCTGTCTCGCCATCTGGTTGTTTTAGATTAGAAGGAAGGAGGGAGAAAAAAAGGATGAGCGTACATCCTGTGTTTCTGACGGGGAAAAAGGGGGATTGGTTCCTTTTTTGAAAATTCAAATCAGCCAATCAGAGAGGAAGGATGAGGTGGGAGGAATACATAGAGAGAACTGCAAAAAAAAAGAGAGAAACTAACAAAAAGAATCAAAGAAATAAACAGAGATAAAATAGAGTAGGGAAGACAAGGAATTCAAGAAGGATTAGTATATTTTGAATAGAGGTCTGACTTGAATTTTAATCTTTAGTAGCCAATAGTAGCGTTGGGATAAAGAGTGAAGTCATAAGTGATGGATGAAATAGAAAGACAAAGCTTGAGAACAAACAAACAAGTAAAGTCTGTATCTGTTGAGGGATCATAAACACCAGATACTGAAAACATATACACTGCAGGGAGACAAACCTGACCTCTCACAGGCTGATTGTCGTCTTGCTGCCAGACTCAGATGGCAGGTCAAGTTACACTATGTGGTTGGTGTGTGTGTGTGTGTGTGTGTGTGTGTGTGTGTGTGTGTGTGTGTGTGTGTGTGTGTGTGTGTGTGTGTTTGTGTGCGTGCATTAATCCCATGCTCAGGTCCTTTTATGCCAGCCTCTCTCAGTGACTTCTCTGTTTATTCTGGTGGCTTTATCCTTAGCCTTATAAAAACAGACACTCACTACTGCCTCTGTCACTCAACATTGATTCAGCTCTACTGGAAAAAAAACAACTTACCAAGCAGTAAAACACAAACGAAGACATTAAAAAAAACAGACAATTACTATAAACAATTGATTGGTCTGAAGACTCTTAAACTCAAGAATAACACAAATATGCTATTTAGCATGTTGCTATCACTGGCAGCATGCTGCTCGACCCACCAAGCAACAGCCAAACATTCACCCTCAGCTACATCACCTTAGCAAGCAACAAAGCATACGCTGCAATCTGCCACGCCACTGCATCACGCTAAGATAACTTGCACGCTAACAGCAAGTAAACCGCTTTCATTTAATTTGGCGGTTGTTTACATTTAATGGATTGTTCCTCCCGAAGATAGTTAAGCCAGCAATGTCCAATGTAGGGATGCCTGGGGCTATCTGAGAAGGAAAGTTATACCCTCTAAAATGACTCGAATCAAAACAATACGAGAAGGGAAAAAACACTCTTTGCATTATCTGCTAACAGATCATGGACATATGCAACCTGTAGATGTGGTTGCAAGTACACATTTCTTTGTATTAAAGGGTCCAGAGTCACAAACGTTGGGAAAGACTGACTTTAGGCTTTTTAGGTGTGATTTTTGGATGCGATGTGACAGAAGGAACTTTTACATTTAGAATACATGTAATGCTCTTTGTTTTCAGGTTTTGCCATTATGTATGTATATGTATAGATATATTGTATGAAAATATCATGATTTTGTTGAAGTGATTTAAACTGATTGTGCCTTGAATGTCCTCAAATACCCCCCCCCAAAAGTCTTTGTTTACTGATTCAAGGAGACTCTGATTGCCAAATTTTGCTCTAAATGAGCCCCTCTTGGTGTGTTGAGTACAAATCATAAAATGCTTCATATAATAGAAAGTGGGGAGAGAAAACTTGGGATAAAATGCAAATTAGTTGGTGTTTAGCTGCTACTGAGACACTCAAAACAATGAATACCCTTGTTATCTGAGACAAATTTAGTCAATGCTTTTTGGATAATCGCGTGATGTTTCAGAGATTCTTCAGCAGTGTCTGAAAGGTAAAGTGCTGCTGTTATTGAGTGTTGCCTTCATGGTCCAACTTGACCTTGAACTCACTGAGCTGCTTCACAAAGTAAATTGGCTTAACTACAGTTGATCCTTAAAGGCCCTGATGTGATGACTCACCCACATGCAAATGCACAAGAATTGGCAAAGGCACACAGACTCAAAGCGACGCACCGGAACACACAGAGACTCTCCCACACCTTCTTTTTCCGCTCGCGCAAACTTTGTCTGTCCTTCCCTCTGCTGTTCCCTTTGTGTCTCTCTGGTCATGTGACCTTTTAGTGCTCCTCGAGGGAGAACATGGGGGCCTGGTGTGAGTGACAAAGACAGATGGAGAAACGATAGAAGGATAACTGAGGGAAATGGAGAAACAAAAAGAGTGTGTGTCAGTGTAAATGTGTTTGTCACTTGAATATTAAGTGACAAAAACATCTCCTTTTGTATATCACATGTTCTTACTTGTGCTGTTTTACACATCTTGTGTGTGTCGGCTTGCATGTGACCTTATGAGTGTGTGTGTGTGTGTGTGTGCGGTACGGCTGTCAGAGTCTCCGTGAGAATGTCTAACATCATTTCCTGTCTTACTCACACACTTCTCTCATTCCTACATGTTCCTACGGACATCTGGACACACACACACGCGCACACACACACACACGCATACACACACAGAGGAAATAGTTGTTAGGATTCTCATGAAGTCGACACAGCAGTTACATTATCTCCAGAGAGAATCAGTTGTGCATTTGCCTTGAAGGGCTGACTATAAACTATCTGACACTTAGGATCTCAGCCAATATGTGTGCCTGCAGTATGAGTGAACAGATTCTTTAAAAGCATAGCTGACATTTTTGAAAATTTGCTTGTTTTTTTTTATTGTCTCACCAGGTGTTAGCTGAGAAGATTTATATCAGCTTCTTCTCTGTGCCTTCAGTACAGAGAGCGCTCCAGGATGTGTTGTTAAGCATAGCTAGTTGCCGGTTGCCCAAATAAGGAGAGACCTCAGACCACTACAGCAGTGACTGTAAACTATGACAGCTTTATGGTGGGTTGTATAATATTTATCTACACATACCACCAGTGTACAGTCTGTGCCATTGGTAATGTAAACATTATATGGGCAGTGAATGTAATTATTAGAAATAGTCCACTCTTTTTAAAGCATTTTTCTTTATATCGTCCCTCTTGCATTGCTCTGAAGCGCCTCTCAGTTTTTCCACCCACCCTTCCCATGACCATCTCTATACTTAATAGATACATCATCTGTGCTGCTGCTGAGTGTCTGTGTGCTGTCCTGGAGAGGATATTATGGGCTTCACCACACACTTAAGAGTCACCACTCTCACTCCCTCACGGACGCATATGGCATATATCCTGCTATAGTTATGAGGTCACTAACATTCACTGGCGACTAACCCTAACCTTAAAGAATACATACTCCAAGTCTTGACTTTTAAAAAGGCCAAGGCATTTTAAGAAGTGAGGATCGGACCTCAATTTCCAAGCTCTCCACACTATCAAAGCCTTAGAAAACTCAAACTGGTCCTCACAAAGATAGAAGCACGGGAGCTCACACACACACAGTCATTAGATTAGAGCTGGGAAGCAGCAGTATCCGGTACATTTATCTGAACAGGGCCAGCTCCCAGCCTCATCTCCATATGTCTTGCTAGGTGCAGTGTGTGTGTGTGTGTGTGTGTGTGTGTGTGTGTGTGTGTGTGTGTGTGTGTGTGTGTGTGTGTGTGTGTGTGTGTGAGAGATTGCCAAAATTGGATTCAGTCTAGTTTTTTGTTCTGTTTGAGCTCCAGTAAAGTTTTCCTCTTGCATTTCTCTCACACGCAAATATGCACATGCACACACACACACACACACGCATCCCAACCTCCAGTCTTGCATCATGTGTCATGCACTCACTGTAGGAAGTACAGTTTCCATGCGACTATCAATCATTACATCCCTGTTCACATTAGGAACTGTGGTTTCCAGTGTGTGTGTGTGTGTGTGTGTGTGTGTGTGTGTGTGTGTGTGTGTGTGTGTGTGTGTGAGAGAGTGAGTATGGAACAAAGTCGTACTTTTGCCGCATGTCCTGATTATTGAAGCTTTGTATAGAAAAAACATGCTTAAATGGATCAACACAGTGATTACTTTTATGGTCACAAAGCAACATTAAGCTTCACCTTAGAGAAAAGGATGAAGAATAGACGATGACTTTGGTAAACATAACACTATCTGACACAAGCTTTGATGGAGTAACTGGAGTGTGAACTTCCCCAAACCAAATAAAGAGCACAACAGAGTGTCTATTGTTGCTCTAAACTCCACACGGGGCGGATGTTCCAGCCCTGAACAGGTAGTATATAGTTCATCTTTTCTTCAGAGTACTTGAGTCAGCTTTATCCACTTCAGTTTGCTGGTGTTGCAGAGCGGTCTCCTTTAGATGGGTTCTATACAGTGCAGCATTCAACTGCATGTGAGAATGAAAATTGTAGTGTGAATGTGAAAAAAATGCTTGGTTGTTCTGGTGATTGAGTCTCTCATTAGAGCACTATGCACATTGTTTCAGAATGGGAGAAACCCAAAGCTTGACAGACCTGCCGCACCTAGTTATGTTTGCTAAGCTATGATTAAACAATCGCTGTTCAAATGTGCTCAAATGATTGGCTAATTAACTGGATGATCAATCTGCGGAAAGTTTGACAATGAATATATTGTAAGTCAGCAATGAGTTGAAAAGATAATTGAGTGATACATTAATCATGGAAACAATCATTATCTTTATCAAGTACTACTGCAAATACTACTAACGCTGCTATGATATCAAGTACACCACTGGATAGATGTATGTATGAATGGATGGATGGATGGACAGAATGATGGTTGGTTGGTATTGGAGGTTAGATCACACTTTTCCAACTGCCAAATGACATGCCAAGGATTGTGGAAATTCATCACATTCCAGCGGTCTCTCTCTCTCTCTCTCTCTCTCTCTCTCTCTCTCTCTCTCTCTCTGGATCCAAAGATAGATGGATCACAGCCTGTACTGGAACAGCTGTCACGCCACTGCCTCTCTCTCGCTCTTTCGCACATAATGGTTTTATATATAGACACGAAGCAGATTACTTGTGATGTAACATCCACTAAATGGCTGTTGAGAGGCCAGGATGTTGGACGAATGTCAAAAAGGTCAACAGCAACAAACATCAACACCAGGGCTGCCTGAGAGTTACTCACAGCCTCTTTGCAAAAATCTTTTTATTCTTTTGAGCAGACTTGATTGAAATATGTAAACCGTTCACTCATGTTAGACAGTATTTTACTTCTGACAAGCATTGAATATGAAAAGCACTTATCATAAATTGTGAGCAAGACAGCAGTGATATGGAAATACTTTTTGTACCTGCCTATACTAGCCATTCACAAAGACTTGGTCACAACCCTCAGGAGATTTCACTTAGGTCGCCAAAATTGCAGAATTTCTTCCATTGAAATGTATAACTGCAGTACTTCTTTTAGCCACATGTTTGTATTGTTCTGATAACTGTAGCCTATTTAACATTGAATCAAATATGAAAGGCTAGCGCACATTCTCTTTGTTAACTGATAGGCAGGAAAAAACATGAGAGCCTGTTTACATCGCCTTAAAGTATTTATTTGGTCTCATTTATAAAGTTTATGTAAAGTATATGAGGCTTTTACAGGGAGTACACAGCGTAGATGAGAGAGATAACACTTAGAAAACCAAAAATGTGTTCTGGTGTCATTCATTCCTTATTTTATATGCAGTTGTGTCGTCTGTCTCGCTCACCAATGTATCTCTAGGCAACCACCTCTCTCTTCCAGGCACATTATACTCAGAAGCTAATGTTTGCCAGGAGTCCAGCATCTTCAGCTTCATCTGAGATTATAAACTTGGTGCCATAACCAAGAATATTTTTGAATTGTTCTGAAAAAAGTTTTGCATCACCTCTGCACATAAGTTACTGGTTCTTAATCTTACGAAATATGACTTCAATTTGTTATTGACGCGTAGAGATGAAACACGTTAGATCTGAAATGAAACCAGACAGAGACAGAATTATTCAAAAACACGTATTATCTGTCTGCACATCTACGAGCTGATTCTGTATTACTCTCCTCTACGAAGTTAGGACAAACGGCAGGCGGTCGATAATTCTACAGGGAGCTGCACTTTGTAAGCACATTTCATAGCTCATTAAAAAAACAATATAGTCACCTCCAAGGTTGACTCTGAGACCTCGGATGCTTTTCAGCTGCAGTGGAGTCATCGTTCTCCAACCGGAAGCATGCGGTGTGCTGAGGTGAATAAAACTACGGATTGGAGGAGGGTCTCTGTCAGATTTAACATCTGTATAAATGGTTATGTTATTATTGTACTTGACAATATACTGTAATGGCCTCCACTCAAAATGCTTTCAGCCAGAAATTACATTTTAAAACAACAAAGGATCTTGGATGCTGAGCTTGTTTTTTTTTGGGCCAAGTGGTGCGATAAATTAACTTTAAGCAGAGTGGCTCTGTGTTTGTTACTGTCGCCTCGGAGCAAGAAGGTCAGAGCCGGCTGAAGCCTTCCTCGGGTTTGCATGTTTCCTCCCACACCAAAAGACATGAATGTTTCAGTAGTTGTTTGAAGTTCTTCTGTCAGCGCTCCGGGGCTGGACTTGTCGCAGGTGCTGTGTTGCTGCCCACTCCACCGAAAAGAGAGAGTTTAAATCTAGAGGATACATTTCTGATGCTCTGACATTTTAGGAAATATGATCGCTTTCTTGGTGTTGGATAAAGAAATAATTCAATTTCATCTCAGAATGGGTCGAGGATGTGTTTAGCCTAGCTTAGCATGAGTAGGAACCTGGGAAATACTGTGAGCCTCTATTCTGGTTGCAAAAATAATTCTGATTGTATAGAAGTCTATGAGAAAATGAGCCTATTTCTCACTTGATTTATTACCTCAGTAAACATTGTAAACATGAGGTTATGGTCTCAATTGCCAGTTTCAAGTCTTCTTCAACACAGCATGCTGTTCATTTAGTTTAGAGTCAAACAGACCATAGAGCAGGGAGCTCTTTAGGGCGTGGCTACTTTGTGCTCACGAGTGAGACGAGTAAGAAACTTAAAAGAAATCTATCATTGCATCATATAACATAATGCCATTGACTTTGATCCCTTCTATTCAGAAAATGAATACATTTTTCAAGGTAGATTATGTGTGTCTGTTTTTACACACATGCTTTTGAACTTCTATCTTCTAGTGAGGACATTTATTGATATAATGCCTTCCTTAGCTCCTAACAAATGTTTACCTTTACCGCAACTTTTACTTAAACCTTAATGCTTTACAGTATTATTCCTAAACAGCCTTTTGAGAAAGTGGAGACCACACAAAATGTCCTCATATTTTTAGTTTAGTCAAAACTCAGTTTGATCCTCAGAAATAAAGAAAGTGGAAGTGTATACACACACACACACACACACACACACACACACACACACACAAACACAGCTGTTGTGTTTCCATAACGGTCCCCCCCCCATAGATTTTATCAGAGAGGTTTTACATGCAGCCAGTAAAGTGTGTGTGTGTGTGTGTGTGTGTGTGTGTGTGTGTGTGTGTGTGTGTGTGTGTGTGTGTGTGTGTGTGTGTGTGCGCAGACCGGCTGGATAACAGGAGGAACAAGACTGGCTGTTGAACGCAATCAAACACACAAACCACGCACAGTGTACATGAAAGAGATCTATTTGATGACTAACTGTCTCTTGTTGAAAGACATAGCTGTTTGCCCTGTGGCCAATGTGTGTGTGAGTGTGTGTGTGTGTGTGTGTGTGTGTGTGTGTGTGTGTGTGGTTGTTTGTTGTGTGTTTTGGTGTGTGTGAGTAAAGGAACAGTCAAAAAACCTTCTCTCTCTCTGCTTCTGGAGGTTTTTTCCTTTTCTCTGGATTCCATGCTCTCTTTGTCACACACGCACACATACACTATTTAACACATACACACATCACACACACACACACACACACACACACACACACACACACACACACACACACACACACACACACACACACTCTCAGCTCAGCAGCACCCTGGTTGAATGCTAATTACATCCTATAGCTCTGTTGCTGGGTGAAACCACAGCTCGGATGGCGTTGAATTCCTCCACGTTTCCTTTTAACATAGAAGAACAATACAGCATTTATTAGGAGTCAAAGGCTGACAAAGGAGCGTTGAAGAGGAGAAGGTTTAGCTGGAGGAGGGGAGTTGAAGACCTAAACATGCAGTGCTGAAAGCATCCCATTAATAAAAGCTGTTTGTTTTTTCCTTTCATATATTGATGCACCGTGTTAATCAATCACCTCTTCTGTCCGATTGGATCCACATAAAGCTTCGGTGGCTTTCAGCCAGCACACACTAAGAACTCCTCTGTGTTGTAATACACAACAATGATGTTAAACTGTACTGTTGATCTGCTTCAAAGGAAGAGATGGAGCAAATTGATATGCAAAATAATATCCTTTTGGTGAAAGCGGTAATCTGGGAGATCCAAGTGTCTTCATCTCATATTCAGTAGTGAGTTCTCACTGCGGTTCTGTTTCTGTACTGCACCCCCCAGAGAGGCTGCCCCAGTCACTGCTAAGGATCCAAAAATGAACTTCCTGCATCCGTCCAGTGTTGTTTTCAGTCGACATATAAAATGCTTTAGTGTTTTTTAGGAGCAGTTTAATCTTGTTATTCATAACGAGAAACAAGCTGAATAAAGAGCTACAAGTGGACTTCCTCAAAATTAAATGACAAAATACATCGTGGAAATTGCCCTTTAGAACGGCACATATAAAGTTTTAAACTATTGGCAGGACAACATGATTTGTCAGTGCCTTTCAACATCGTTACAAACCACGATTAAAAAAAGTTAAACATGTTCTGATCTGACACAGCTATGGTTAAGGTTCGGTTAGGTTTAGGCACAAAAACAACTTGGTTAGGAGGAGGCAAATATCGTGATTTGGGTTCAAATGAATGGCCAAAGAAAGCTTTTTAGCATTTAACATTTTTTGTTGCTGCATACACTTAATTCATTAATTATAGATGATAAAACACAAAACAATTAAAAAAAAATAAAAGTAAATTGTCAGTCGCAAAGCAGCAACTGAAAGTTGTGTAGTGTTGATGGATGCTGTTGTCTTTAATTCAATACGATATGAAGAGGAGGAGCTGCTTGTCACAGAAGACTCCAGTGACAGCTTGGAAAAGCCATAAATTAATAAGCAAATCCTTGGGCAAACGTCTTAGCTGAGGTTTTGAAGTTTTTAAATTGGAAGTCGGCAGTAGAGTGTGACAGTCACATTAATGCTAACTGCCAAAGTACTGCACTCAGCATTTTTATTTATTACAACATGAGGAAGGTGTGTTTTTGACCAGCAAGTGGAAAAAGGCTGCAATGAACAGCCTTGTAATGACAGTGAGAAGCAAAATTACATTTTATTGTAAATCAGAGGGTTTAACCTAAATTAAAACAGGTGTACGATTATCAGAAAATCTGTGACGGTTGAGCAAAACTGAGAATTAGACGGGAAGTGGTGAAGCGGAAAAATGAACACAGAAAAGAGAAAGAGACACAGCATTGTAATACAATTTCCGAGGGAACAAGAAGAACTATAATGGAACTAATGAAACAATTAATGATTGAGATAAATACAGGAGGTGTACAGAGAGAAGAAGAAATACACATGGGTGGTGGAGCTCAGGGAGCCATTGGGTAGAATGAAAGTGGGCAGTACAGAGGGGCATTGTGGGATTCAGCTGCACACTGGCACTGGTTCAAACACACACACACACACACACACACACACACACACCCAGTATTGAAAGAAGAGACCCATGCAGACAGCCATTTACTTATACCAATTTGATTATCAATTATGCTGATTCACATTGAGATACATCTTCTCTGTCATACAGTGTTCACACAAGAGTTGCAGACTTCCCTCCACTCTGTGAACAGAAAATACTGTACAATATATAATAAAAGTAACATGATAACAGAATAACAGTAACAATAATTGGCTAACTGATGTGCCTTCTAAAAATAATGGATAAAAATTGACCCTTTTTAAAATTGTGTTAGGTTACTGTACCACAAAAATCATGTAGGCACAGAAATTTCCAAGTCATATGATTTAACAAATGATGTTGTGCTTTGAACTGAGCGACCTTCTCACCTTGTTTCCATATAATCAAATGAAAGCAGCTGGCAGGTCATGTGTGCAGAGCAGTGCTTTAATAGGGCAACGTAGTTCTGTTCTTGCGTCCTTTTTGATGGGGCCAAAAAAAGTTCACAATACTTAATAAAATGATTGTGAATGTAATACATGACTAAAGCCTACTCTCACTTGTTAACATAAAAGTACAATCTATCAACGCAGAACAGTTAAATCATCACACAATAAAGACCATCTCCCTCCAGATTAAATCAGCGTTGAGGTTAATGGGGTCTAAGTACAGTTATGAGCTATTATTGATTTAACACAGGCGTTTGTCTCTAAAACTAGATACATCCATTTACTGCGCTCCCAATGGGGATCATCAAAGTTTGATTTCATCCAATCTAATACAGCCTTTTAGAATAAAAGCCACTTTTATTGGAGCCAAAGCAATTATTTTTAGGTTTGAAATGACATTAATTAAAAACAAGCGGCCTCTTTTATCTGGACTTTTTAAAAATCTTTTTAAAGTTATGTTTTTTGATAACCTAAAGGCACTGATTAAGTGTGATACAGTGGTTATGTGTGAACTGCATCTGTGTTGCAGTTGTCAGACACTTTTATAAGTACTGCTAACTTTAGTGTGAGTCTCTCAGCCTAAATTTAAATGGTGTGATGTTTAACTGTATTTGCACTGTAACCTAATACATTACATTACAGTCATTTAGCAGACGCTTTTATCCAAAGCGACTTACAATTCAGTATCTATCTACCGTAGACGCAGCTACGGGAGCAATTTTTGGGGTTAAGTGTCTTGCTCAAGGACACATTGACATGAGACTAGCTGGATCGAACCGCCGACCCTCTGATTGAAAGGCGGCCCTGCTCTCCACTTAGCCACAGTCACCCGTAATAACGCTGCGTAATAATGCTGTCATGGGAAAATACAACTTTTTACTGCTATGCTAGTAATTCAGCATAAAAGCAAAATTGCCAGATACCAGCGTTACTTTGTATTTGCAGCATGAGTCAGAAGTGGCCTTCATTATGGCCCAGAATATGATTTTTATGCCGTTTATATTGCTGCCCAGATCCTAAATATCTTAGGGTGACAAAAAGCCCATCCTAAATGTCCACTGCTGGTCTTAAGACTATAACGAGGAACTGAAGGTACAGAAATGAACACTGTGGTTTAATATGGGCTCTCAGTGTTTGCTTTGACTTCATCTATTCGTCATTAGGACATTAAACCTGGATCTGGATCACTGCCTGTGTTTCTGTAACACGACCACTCACTTCATGTACCATCTAACGGATTAAACTAACGATAAAGAATAAAGCAAAGTGTTGCCTCATAATACAGTGATTCTAATTTTGAGTATTATAATGCATGTTATGCAATTATATGCATGTACTCTACTAAACTATAATGCAGCTCCCAGATGGAGTCTTTTACTGTTGCTTTTTGTTTCCTGTTGTGCTGTTTTCATTTCAAACACCATGGAGTTGACTTTGTCCTAGTTTGACTATTTGACATTAGAAACTTTTAATGAATGAATCCCCTCAGGGGGAAACGATCCGACTTTCATAGGATCACATTATGTATGAAAGATCAGTTCCTGCCAGAATGGCGATAATGATCTTTTTGGTTTTATTTGAATAAAAGACCAAAAAAGTTCCTGCTGATAGAGATGACACACTTTGTAAACTCAGCTAAAATAAACCCGGCATTTAACTGGTCTTGTTTGCACTGGCAGCGCTCCTAGAACATATCTCACGTTTGAAAATGAAATGAAATGGAGCCAAGGTTTATCTCCTTAACCTGAACAGAGATTAGTAACATAAAAAGTAATCCTCTGAGCAATATCCCATGATGACAGTTTAAAGTGTATATATGTTCTGACAAATTAAGATCTAGGTTACAGAAATGACTCACAACTCCACCTTATGTACTTTATTTTTGGGGAAAATATGAGTCATCTGTTTTAGAATTCTTCTCTTATTAACCTGTACATGTTATTTGTGAGAATGTGGGTTTTATTTATTAACTGTGTTTTTGTGTTGCGTTTCTTATGCTTCTATTACTTTAATCAAAAACGGACAATAAAAGTTCAATGTTCCAACTTACCACATACCTAAAACACCAACAAAGGAGTATTTGGAGCCAAATGTAGTATTCTCTTGTTTTATTCCTGTTTTCCCACATGCTATATTTAAATCGTTATGCAGAATATAATTTTTTTCATCCGCGCAGAATGATTGGAAGACCCACTGAGCTAAATTCCGTCCATCCCTCCTTCTTTCATCCTCTCAGGTGGCGAAGGACGTGTCCATCCGTCTTCACAGCCAGCTGGACAGCGTGGAAAAGAAGAGGAGTCGTCTGGAGCGGGAGAACGAGGAGCTGAGGGTCCGCCTGCAGGACCTGGAGGTAGCCAAGCAGGTCCTGCAGCAGGAGATCGACAAGGTAGGATCTAAATCCCATAACGGTGCTGTGTGGAGCCGGGAGAGGCCACGCTAGGTTCAACAGGGCTAGTTGTCTGTTTGTTAGCATGGCTGCTAAAAGATATGTAAATTGTGACTGTGGCTGAGTGGAGAGCAGGGCCACCTTTCAATCAGAGGGTCGGCGGTTCGATCCCCGGCTCCTGCTCCACTAGTCTCATGTCAATGTGTCCTTGAGCAAGACACTTAACCCCAAAATGTCTCCCGTAGCTGCGTCTACGGTGTGTAGATAGATACTGAATTGTAAGTCGCTTTGGATAAAAGTGTCTGCTAAATGACTGTAATGTAATGTAAATTATTTGACTTAGCTGGAAGGCTACCTCTCTTGATGCAGAGGTACAGTTACTAGTTTTTTAAATAGCTGTAATATTCCTCTCAATAAACAGCATTAAAGTTGTGTCGCTTTAGCAGCAGTATCCATTTCACCGCTGTGTTATTTAGTAAACTCTATTTTTATGTAGAAGATTATGGTCTAAATTCAGATTAAAGTGTCTGTTTGAGTTTGGACCAACCTGGAAATTTCAGCTAAACACTGAGGTTCAGGCAGATCCTTATTTAGACTGTCGGCCTCTTGGCCTTTACAAGAAAACAATGTTTATGGTGCTCCGTTTGCCTGCGGGCCTCAGGAGAGCCCGTCTCTGCTCGCATCTAGCGTCGACTTCAGTTCTGCCACGCGGCTGCCACTTCAGGGACTTTTTTGGTTTTTCCAAGTGTAGCCAATAAAGCAGTACATTGAAAAGGGAGACTACGATTTGATGTCAGGGCCAGCTGAAGCGAGAATAAACAAAGCGGAGTTGGCGTTGCACTCCTTCGAAAGGAAAATAAATTTATATAAAGTGGTGTTGGACTTGAGTTAAGCATGACTGACCTCTCTGCTGTCTCCCTTCAAAGTGGTCTAATCTGAGCGAAAAGTAGAGCGAGGCCCCATCTTTCCACCCTCGTCTCTCTGTTGCTTCTGCTCATTGTCTGATTGGCTGACGCTCATGGCCTTGGCCCAGGACCAGGCCCCTGATGTGGGTCAGGGTTGGATGGATGGTTGGCTCTCTTGGCAGGAGATCTGGGTCCGTCTGCCCCGGTCTGGCTGGACTGTGTGTTCTCTCGATACAATTGCTAGTTTTCTGTTTGTGGATGGCTGAGAGGGACACTCAATGTATCCCAAACTGGTTGCTTTCATTACCTTTCTTGTTCACTAATGATTGTAAAAATTAAATGTGTGGCAGATTGGTGAAACATGAATTCAACATTGAATATTTATTCTAGCCATCACATACAGTCCTGAGCTTTGGGTTGTGACAGAATGAATGAGATTGCAGATACCAGCAGATACTTCACTTCTTCCTTCAACCACACTGTATTGATTGTTTTATCTCCTGCTCATTGCAAATAATCCTCTTTGAATGAGTGTTCAATAATTGATGCATTAACCTCAATGTAGTACTTAATTGTGGTTCAAATTGGTTCAAATTCTCCATCCAGTATTGGCTAATATGTTTTGCGTTTAAATGTACCCATTTTATACTCCCATTTAATAGTAGTTGTTTTTTTTTAAATTAAATCCTCAATATTTCTTAATATAGAAACCCTGGTGTCTCATGGATAATTTGACAACACTCTGGATTTCTGTTATGTCCACATGTTTCTGATGCTGATGTTTTCCATCAATTCAATATGGTGGATGGATTGGCCTTAGATAGTACTGTAATCAGCCGATGGAGAAGAAGCCAGTGAGAGGCGTGAATCAGAGCCGTAGTGAATTCAAAACACGTTGTCGTTGCAGTTGGGATTTTTTACAAAGTGTTACATTGTGCTTGCTGTTAGCAGTGGATGCAACAGAAATTTAAACTTGGTGCTTTGATGTTTCTTAACAAAATGTTCCATGACTTCTCTCCTTAGGTGTTTATGTACATGGGCTTGCTTTCACCTTTTATTACAAGATCCAGATATTTTTTGAAAAAAGTTGCTCATCTTTTGTCCCGATGATTCAGTGCTTATCCAAGCCTTGAACCGCCTGTTGACTGACCAGGTGACCGCCCACGTGCTGAGGGGTCTCTCTAGTTGTTTGTTGTCTGACTAACATGGTTTCATAAGCTGTATTTAGGTCTGTTGTGTTGAGTTATGCTCAGGGGTTTCTTCTCATAGCTGATATGGTTGAGGGAAGCGTGTGTGTGTGTGTGTGTGTGTGTGTGTGTGTGTGTGTGTGTGTGTGTGTGTGTGTGTGTGTGTGTGTGTGTGTGTGTGTGTGTGTGTGTGTGTGTGTGCAGCCACACAGGAATGGTTCACTCATCTGTGATCATTCAGTATAAACTGGAGAATTCAGGTCCCCAGTATCCAGAGAGGCAAGACAAACTGGACAGAGACCTTCAAGTAGAGACATAGATAGAAACACACACCATAAATACATGTGGGTACAAAAAGACAAACAAAAAGAGAGACAGAAGAACACCGAGACAATGAAGGCTTTGGTGGTTCACAGGTGTAAAAGAGGTTTGTGAATTATTGATTGTGTCCTGGTGGCGGCTGCAGGCTCCGGTCTGTCCAGATGTCGATATTCTTTACGAAGCAGAGCTATGCAGTGTTCGTCTAGACCTTTTATTCTGCTGCTGCAGGCCGTCAATAGGTTACTGGGAACTGGAGAGGGATTACTTTCTGCAGACATAACAATCTCAATGCTTTCTGCACAAAACAAAAAGAGAAAGTGCTTCAGTAATCTCAATGAGAAACTCACGGTTGATGGAACTGTACCACTTTGTGTACAAAGGAGGCGTAACGTGAGTAGCACGTTAGCAGCAGTCTCTGTATATTTAGCACACTGTGACCAACACACACACACACACACACACACACACACACACACACACACACACACACACACACACACACACACACACACACAGTCAGTATTGTTTACCTTCCTGTGGGTAAGGAGACAATCAATGCAATTAAATGGAACGAGGAGAAGGGAGGTGTTCCCTCTCCTTCATTTTCTCTGTCCTATTCTCATTTGCTCCCTTCCCTCCCTCACAGACCAACTGCTCCTCCCTTCCTCCCTCTCTCTCTTTCTCTCTCTCTCTCTCTCTCTCTCTCTCTCTCTCTCTCTCTCTCTCTCTCTCTCTCTCTCCTCTCTCAACATTTATTATCACCTTCTCTCCCGCTGCTCCCACAGAGACCCAGAGGAATGCTGATGCAGGGATTTCTTTATCCCGTCTCCCTCCTCTCTTTTTAAATCTCCTTTGCCCGTCTCCTCTTCCTCCTCCTCCTGGCCTCCCCCTCTCATGGCCCTCTCCCTCCCCCATACCTACTCCTGTTCTCCCTCTCTCACTCACACCTCTCTGTTTTTCTCCTCCCCCTCCTCTCGTCTCTCTCTCTCTTCCAGTCCTCTCCAAAACCATCGACCCATTCATTCCAGCTGTTTGACCTTTGAAAGAGGTGAGATTTGATGGAGGGAGGGGGGTATGGGTGAGAGTTACAGTGGGACGGAGGTTAGGATTTGTGGCAGGAGGGAGAGAAATGGTCTCTGTAGAAATAGAGGGGAGAGGTTTTGTCATCTGAAGGTGAGGCTAGAGGGGAGGATTGATTGAAGGGATGGAGGAAGACGGGATGCTGGGGAAGATAATGAAGCAGAGTTTGATGTTTAGGGGATTTGAAGGATGGAATCGGAAGTTAAAGTTGAATTTCAGCAGCCTGCTATAAAAAAAGGAGACAAAATTGCAGGCAAAACATAAAAAAACCCGACGTGTGCTACTACAAAAAGTCAAACAATACCAGCTGCAGTATATGTGTCCCCAAATTGTTTGTGTGCTTTAAATCAGGTTTGACTGCGCTGTTTGACACGTGTCTCTGCCCCATGAATGAATATGCGATGGAAGAAGGAGGAATGGCGAGGCAAAGAGGGGATTATGAAGTGCGCTCATGAAGTGATTATAAGCTGAACGAATGAAGGACTTCGTCCTTGTGAGGATAGATGGATAGATGGATAGATACACATTCAATGTGTTCCAGCTGCTGCTCACCTCCACGCGATGTATCATGTTTTATTTTGCTCACTCCTCTTTTCCTGTTTCAATCTATAGCCAGTACAGGATAGGCATACAAAGACTGCTCACAGTCAGAATATGTCCTCTTATTTTGCTGGATGTATATCTCAATATGAAAACCACGACTAGTTCCACACATTGCAAATTTATTTAAATGCACCAATTCAACCAGATGTGAATATTTTATGAACATTCTACAATATAACATCTGCAATAATGTGACTTAACCTAAAGGCCCTCAAAACCTACTTTATGTTAATGTTAGAACAATTTGATTAAAGTCAAATATGATAATGAATCTATTTGGATTGGTTTGAACCATAATCTGAAATGGTTTATTGCCAAGTAGCATATACATGGAGCATAAAGTATACACAGTGCAAAAGTATAAAGATGTTTTGGAAGTGTACAGTTGCAGGAATGTGCAAATTATTGTCCAGGGGATGCAAACGTTTACAGTATAAGTACTCAAATGTATATATTATATAAGCATTAAGTGACCTGTACTTTTAGAGCTTTTTTTTGAAGCCCCTTGGTATGGAAAGTCAGTTCAGTGTGTGCTTTTTAAAGAGCTACTTTTCAAGTTTTTATACTTTTCATCCTTTCTGGTTTGAGCCTTTAACGTCAACATTTTATACTTTTGTTAACCAGAACAGCCCTACATTGATTCCCATCACTACTTGTCTTCTTGCCAGACAAAACATGCTCACAGTACTGTAAGCGCTCGTATGTTGCCGCAGTGTTACCAGCCTGAGTCCTGGTGCTCCTTCGCTCATAGACCGCAGTAGAAGTTGAGCATAAGAGCTTGTACTCCAGCTGTGGCCACACTGCCTCAAGGTGACCAAACACAAAGGAGTTGTAGAGAGATGGAGAGGTTAAAAGAAGGAGAGGTGGACCGATGGAGGGATGTGAAATGGAGGGATTCAAAGCAGCATGGTTGACTGGTTGAGCTTGAAGTATTCCGGTTAGATTGAGAGAGAGAACAGGAGGAAATAACGGAGAACAAAGAAGAAAATGATACAGTAGGACTGAGTGAGAGAGAAAAAGAGAGGCAGTGGAGAGGGGGACTGTACCATGTGGAGTCTTTGTAGCAGTGCTGGCAGTCGAGGAGATAATGGCCTTAATTGGAAAAAAATCAGGGACTTGAGGGCGAAGGGAAAAAAGCAGCATGTCACTCACTGATTCTCTTTTCTCATTCTGCTACTCTTTTTCTTGCATTTTCTTCTTTGTCTTTCAGCCTCTTTTCGTTGTTTCTCTCTGCATGTGTTTAATTCCCATGTTTCCCTTGAAGGTCATTCATTCCAGGGGTTTCTTTCTCTTTTTTCTCTGTGTGTTTGATAGTATGGTGATTTAGAGTTAGTCCGTTGAGGACGATAAGGTCACTCTGTCTGCATGGGCACATATATAAAGTGGACATGTTTATGCTTTGTTTCTCTCTGGCTTTCACGCAATCTTCCCATAATGTACCTGCTGTGTCAGGAAGACACTTGACTCTGTGGCTCTGTCAGAAACGTGGATTTCTTAAGGGAGCTGGATCCTACAAAAAAAGACGCTAATGTGCCTGTTGTCATTATCCAAAGAAACTCATACATCTCCAAATTTGGCATTCTCTAGATAAACATAGGAATAAGTGCCTCATAGGGTGAGAAAATTCTCCTACTTCTTAAACTAAATGAACCATTTAGCCGAAAAACAGGACTATTTTCCTTAGCTCAAGACAGGTTTTGGAGAGGCATGGTTTTCACAGGACAGCAATGATGTGCATTTTGAGCGTCTGTGCTGGGGAACAACTTGAATAGAAATGGGTGCCGTGTAGTTTAATATTTCATTGATACATAAACTCTTCCGCCTCAGCCGTGTAAAAGCATTTCTCCAAATTCCCAGCGAATCCTCTCAAAAATTCCCACAATGGACAAAAAAGAGTCGTCACTAGAGTTTATGTTACTTTTTGCTAAAGGCTGGAGGGAACGTGGCCTTTCAATAGTCTGCATCTCTCTCTCTCTCTCTCTCTCTCTCTCTCTCTCTCTCTCTTTCTCTCTCTCTCTCTCTCTCTCTCTCTCTCTCTCTCTCTCGTATTCCCCTGTTACTGCTGTAGGAAACTGTTCCCTGTTATTTCTGACTTTCAGGAAGTGCTGCCTATTGTTTGAGGGATGTGGGGCAAGGGTAGCCGGAGACTTTGCAGTGTGCATTTTTGTGTGTGTGTTCTTTCTCTCTGAATGTGAAGTCAGGGCGTTCACATTCAGGTTGGCCTGCAGCGGGTGTTAATGTCCATATTTCATCCTGCATGCATGTGTGCAAAGCTGGCAGCCTGGGTGTAATTTATGTACAGGCAAGTGTGACGTCCTTCGGCACAGCAACAGAGGAGAGGAGAGAGAGAGCACAGGAAGGAAGGGTTAATGGAAGGTCACTTGAGCTGTAAAGTTGGTGTGACAACTTGATGGTAAAACCAGAGTGTCTATATTTAAGGCCACAATCAACCCGATGAACTTGTGGCCGTTTGTACTTGGGTTTTCACTCCCCTTATTTACAAGCTCAGCATAGTACAGCAATCTGATTCAGAGGGTGGGAAATCTAATCAAAGAAATGGTTGCAATTAACGTTTTTTTCCATTATTGGTTAATCTGTCAATTGATTCTATTCACATAGTTTATAAAGTGTTAGAAAATAGTGAAATAAATGCCATTTACTTTTTCTCCAATGTGATGTGATGTCTTGAGTTTGCTTGTTTTGTCCAACCAATAGTTCAAATCCCAAATATTCTGAATTTACTGTCCTATGTGACAAAGAAAAGCAGCACTTCCTCTCACTTGAGAAGCTGAAACCAGAGAAGATTTGTTTTTATGCTTGAATAATTACAGAAACAATTAATCAATTAACAAAATAGTTGCAGGTGAATCTTCTTCATGCCCTTAACGCATGAGTTTGAAAACAATGAGGTTATTATACTCCCTATTCACATATTTGTAAATGTAATGCACAAGGGTGCTCCTGAAAAAAGCACTATTGCTGTCAGATATACAAAAAAAGGACATATGCTGTCCTGCCAGCCTTGGATCTTAAATTTTTCTTTTTGCAAAAGGCACCCTGAAACACGGATAGATGTTGCACGAATATAACAGTATCTCTCAGGAGTACAGCTGCTGCTTTGATGCAGTAAAAACCTGTTTTATCACAGTGATATAATTCAGCCAAACAGTCGAGGATCAATCATTCATTGTCCAAGTCCCCTTCTCCCCTCCATATCTACTCTTCTGCAGCACGCAGGTAACGCTGTGTTATTTCCCCCGCGGTCCAGTATGTTGTCCTAGGGACACGGAGTGTCCTTAAATAGGTCAGAGCATCAAAGCAGCCTGGGTTTAAACTTAGCTTTATCTGGGTCAGAGTGATTGATTAGAGTGAAGATGGTCTTAGAAGTTAGTTTTGTTTTGTGGTTTTCATTACAGCTGCCATAATCAGAATGTTGTTACATCGCACATGTAACAAGCACGGATGGATATAGAGAGAGGCAAACAGGGAATGTGAGAAAGCGTTACAAAGACGGAACAAGATTGTATACAGTCAAAAGAAAAGACAGGGGAGATTGATAGAGGGAGAAATGATCAAAGAAAGACTGTTTGGCGAGATGATGAGCTAAGAGACGGAGCAGGAGAGAGATTGAGAGTGATATGGAGAAAAAAACAATAGATTCAGGGAAGACTAAGGTGAGTGACAGATGAAGAATGGAAAGAGATGAAGAGAAGGAATAGATTTAGAGGATGGGGATGGAAAAGCGGGGAACAAGAGATCGACAGACATACAGGAGATGTACAGGAGGTATAAAACAAAATAAAAAAATGTGTAAGGAGAAACAAATCTCAAGGGACAGAAAGAAGAAGAAGAAGAAGAGGGAACTCAGGGGAAGACACAGGGAATTTTGCCGGTAGCATTTCTGAGTTGACGGGAGCCTCACTTGTGCACACACTTAGAGCACTAATCCAATAAAATTGTGCATTTGGTAATTACTTGTAACTTGTAAAAACATTCCTGGTTAAGGTTATGGAAATATTGCAGTCACGGTTAAAAGAAACCAACATCTGCTGTTCAGAGATAGGAAGTGAAAGTGGCACACTTTTTATTCCCAAACACCACTCCGACCTCCATGCTCTGACTTCTAGCTGCTGCAATAACGACATCACACTATTTTCTGCTTTGCCTCTGAATGCACACACAGGTCATTTTGAGTTGTCGGAACAAACTGTTTTTCTGCGCTGGACAGTCTCAAGCCAACAAAAAGCACAGGCAAGAATCAGTACTGTTGCCTCTTTCATTTCAGAGAGAAAACCCACATTTAACCGTGCAACCTCAAATATATATGCTATTCCATTTTTGACAATCTGTTAGGAGCCCAGAGGAGGAACCGAGCTAACGCTATGCCTCTTTTTGACGTGATGATGCTTAGCTGATTAGCATTGTGTTTGTCTCTGCCTCACGTTCCCTCTCCTTACTGCAAATATTTGTGTTAAATCTTTGACCGGTTGAAGCATCTTTTTGGGGGCCCGGAGGCGGTGCGGAGGTAATTTCATGCCTCAGTAGCTGGAACACAAGTGTGTCTGAAGGGCCCCATGTACCGAAGGGCCTTGAACTATTCAAGTCACTGATGGAGACACTATGATGTGACGGGGGAGTAATAAACCTGTAAAAACACACGAGGGAAGGGGAGGAAGAGAGGATGAGGGTGTTACGAAGAAGGAAGGAGGAAGGACGGATGAATGGAAGGATCTGGTGAGGAAGTGATAGAAACCCTGTAGGGAGGAGAACAACACAAACAGCACCTTTTCTTTTGTCAAGACGACATCTTCAAATTACTTGTTTTGTCCGTCCATTAGTCCCGGAGATGTTCAATTTACAATCATATAACAGAGAGAAAAAAGCAAATATTGACTCTTGAGAAGCTTGAACCAAAGAGTAGGCATTTTTCGTTAATAAATAAATGCATTTACCGCCAAAATTGTCATAATTAATAGATAGGGTAGGGATAAATGGAAAGATGTGCTGATAGTTTGAGGCAAATGTTTTCTGCTTGTCAATAAGAACAGGAAAACAAAGTGAAACAGGTGGACAGATGTGATAAGACTCTTAAAAAGCAGTTTTCTGACCTGTACTTTTGATTTTATAAGCTGTCGTAAAATACCTGATGAATGCTCCCCTTTGACTGCAAGACACTTTATTTAAGTGCTAATGCTTTACCAGAGAATGACTCAGAAAAGCTGCTGCAAGGCTCTCTTATCTGTAAGCTCATCTCTCTGAATCGTCACCTCATTAGGAGCCGAGAGGAGCGTTGCTCGTAGGTAACCTCCATTCTTTCATTTGTTTTACTGGTTTGGAAACCGTTTCGTAAAAACGCCTCTCCGTTGTCGTCTGTTGGTTTTATTCAGTGATTCAGCTTCAGCTTTATTGCGTTCACTCAAGGACTTAAAACAACTCAAATGTCAAAAATAATTGCTCCCACATTAGTCTGCAGCAGGTGGAATATTGAAAGCTTCAGATTGTTCCATTGTTGCCTCGAGTGGCAACAAGTCTGTAAATATCAAAAGGTGGAAATCTGCTCCTTTCAGTTATCACTGATGTTTATGAAAAAGTACTGAACACGTCTGTATATACCCAGTAGAAATGAGCCAATCACATTTGAATATATATATAAGTGTAGCCTACAGTTTATTATAGAAGTTATGATTTTTTTCTTGACAAAATGGCCAAAATCCTTTTTTGGGTCATAATTTTTTTTCTTTTTCTGACATGCATTTTTAATAACCACACTATGAAATGAAAAAATATAATTTGCCCTATAATCAAGATTGGATTATCCTGAGCAGGAATGGCATTACCATGGCAGCCTAACCAAATTCCTGCTTGGGTGTGAGCTCAGCATTTCCCAATTAAGAGCAGCTTGTGAAGGATAGATTTAAAGGGAAGATGGATGGAGGTTAGATGGGGAGTAGATACACTCGGTGATGGATGAGAAGCTTGAGGCGGTGCATCTGTTTGATGGAGTCGATGGGGATAGAAAAGAGAGTAAGAGGAGGATAGAGAAAGAAAGGAACACCGTTGGTGGACAGACACCTCAGAGGTGCCTCATGGAGGACAATACTGTACACACACTGAGAGAAAGAACAGAGCAGATGGATGAGGGAGGGAAGGAGGTATTCTGTCTCTCTCTCTCTCTCTCTCTCTCTCTCTCTCTCTCATCCATTAAAAGGTCTGCAGCTGTTAAAAACTGGCTGGAGAGCAGATTATCTCACCTACTGAATGGGGGACAGACTGGGGTTTGCTAAAAAGGTTCCACTCTGGTCTCTGTTGGGAACCATTGTGTCTGGAGATGAACCACACACACACACACACACACACACACACACACACACACACACACACACACACACACACACACACACACACACACACACGTACAATATGTATGTGTGCTGCAAGTGTTAGTGTGATTATCTATTGATTTTCCATACAGTCTGGAAGCTATTTGATACAATTTTCGTTCCTCTGGATTGTACTTTCCTTTCCTGTGTGTGTGTGTGTGTGTGTGTGTGTGTGTGTGTGTGTGTGTGTGTGTGTGTGTGTGTGTGTGTGTGTGTGTGTGTGTGTGTGTGTTAGTGTTGCACCAGACTGTGAAGCTGAGCGGCTCATGAATTATACATGAATTATACGTCTTGATGTCAGTGGTGATCTGCTCAGCAGACCATTTATACTGCTACTGTACCACTGTGCTAGACTCTAAACAGTAAACACTCCAGCACTACAGTACCACGAGGAATCGGTTTAAATTGCTGTCATGTAACAAAGGCTTTCATTAAAAGTCAGTTTGACTCTGTTCAAACTTAACAGAACAGTTACAGATTGAACCAAAATAGGTGTTTATCAGTTGTTGTTTTTTTAGGTTTAAATTAAATGAATGATGGCTGAGTTCCATTTAGCTGCTTCAGTTTCAGGACATGCTGGCTCACTGTCACACTGTCATGGCTTACTTTGACACTTGAATAGAACGGAGCCACTGTTAATGTTATTAATATTACCAGTGCATTTCTTACATATCCAAAGTATCTGCTGTGAAAAGGCCTTTATCTGGTAAGCAGAACTATAAAGGCTAACAGAGCAGCAACAAACGAAAATGCTCTCATATGTGTAAGAATGTTGAACTGGAACTCACCATTACATGCAATGTTACTTATATCCATTTGAGCCGTGTAGAAAACATTACACAAATGTTACATGATCTTTAGAAGCCAGATTATTCTGATTTCATGTATAATTGGCTTCTGTACAGTAATAAATACAAACGTTGACCCCGTTTCACTGTGACAGTTCATCTGCGCAGCAGCTTCAGTCCGTCTGTGGCTTCACTGCTGGTTTCTCACTGTGGAGCAGATAAACTGAGGAGGCTGGAGGCAGCAGAGCTCAAATCAATACCGGCATTTGAATTTTTCAAAAGGACAGAGTGCCTTTGAATTTAATGGCTTCACACTTTGCTAAGTGAAAACGCCACACTTTCCATTGAACCCCTCTGGGGGGAAGCGGTGGGAAAAAAACCCTGAACACCATCCGTCTTTAAATCTGGTCTTCTGTGTGGTTCTGATACTTTCTGTGTAAGAGTAAAGTTTGGGTAAAATCCCATAATGTCTGTTGTATTTAGACGTTGAAATCCATGTGTTGAAGTCAAACTGTGTTTCAGTGCTTCCCGTTTTTAAACGGGCATATTCAGGTTGAATATTCACCAGGTTGTTTTTGGTAGTCTGACTTGTATTCCTCATTAAAACATTGTACTTGAACTCATCATTGCAGTTAGATGAGACAAGATGCAGGTATTGCAGTGATTTATGACAAAGAGTTTAATGCTGTGAGGAGGATGGATGAAGTAGCCTGCATGTGGTCATTCATTGGTATTACCTGGCAGAACTGGCAGCTCTAACTACATCACAGGTGTAAAGTATTAAACAGTGCTTCCTCACTAACTGGTCTAATGTCACTGTGGCTGTTGAAAAAACCTTAAAGGCCAATTGAGAAGATTTTCACTGGAGGAAGTTTAAACGCTAAAACATGTGAAATGTAAACTAGAGTTGTCTTTTCATATTGCTGGGAGATAATAATAACTGGAAAACAAATCACAGGTTACTGAATTCAGCTGAATTTCAGGGTTTGTTTGTTTCTTCTTCTGTGAGGTTGAAGCACAGCCAGGAATTTGGAGATATTTGCCCCAAATAAACCTACATGTGCATGATTATAGTCTTTATAGCATGCTGTAGGATGAGGACTAACATCTAGTTTGTGGAAGTTCTTTCAAGGTAAAAATTCTCTGTCACACAAAAAATGACTCAAGGTCAACTTACTGGCTTTTCTGGAGTTTTCAACCGCCTTACACATTCTTCTTCTAATTCAAAAAAAGAAGAGTTTTCTCAGTTGTTAATTGATAAGACTACATCGATAATTGTGAGTTGAAAAGATCCGACAACAATATATTGGACAATAGTGATAAATCAACAGCCTTGATAGATATCTAGCTCTTAACATTCTCGTGATTACAGGTTTTCATGTGTGCGGTTAAGATAACGATAGAAAGAATGACAATTCACGCTCAACAAAATTATGCTTTTTACAGTTCCATCTTTTGTGGAACTTGTTTGGCATTAGCACAGAAAGAAAAGACCAACAGAAGAAAGTTTTTCAGCAGCAATCCAGTGAACTAGACTCCACCGTCCCACCGGCATCATTTGATTGACAGCTGATCTCCAGGAAATAACCAAAACAAGCGTCTTGGTTAATTTAATTAGTCCAAAAGCAACCTCAGATGTTTCAACTGAAAGGAGCAGTTTCCCCCATGAGAAGACTTGACTGACCTTGTTGCTTGTTTATTGCCAGTGGATGAGAGGTTTATAGGCCGAGCGCGGATGATGGATGTGGAGGTTTATTGTTAATGGATCATGAATGTGAGCTCTGCTGTGTATTGACGTGGAGCTGCAACACTTGGCTGCATGAAACTACAGTGAGGAGAAACACACATACAGTATAGGAAGGCTCACAGTGTGTGTGTGTGTGTGTGTGTGTGTGTGTGTGTGTGTGTGTGTGTGTGTGTGTTCCTCTTTTCTTTTCCAAATATCCTTCCCTTCTTCTCTGTTTTTTTCCCTCCTTTCCTCTCTGTTCCTCTCTTTTCTCCTCCCTCCTTTTTTCCCCCTCCCCCCCTTGTTTTTCTCCTCCTTCTTTCCATCGTCCTCTTCCTGGTCCCAAACTGAGGCCGTGTGACATCATCACCGTGCTGCCGTCCCGTGTTGTGATGTGGAAGCGTAGACGTGGAGAATGAGTAGCTGGCACCTCCCGCTGATGCTCGTCTGGCTGCACCGCGGTTGCTATGGCTACATTGCCGGTGTTGCGTGTTGCCGTGGTTACAGTGCTGCTGTGATGTCCCACAGCAGCTGTATGCCCGGAAGGGAAAGAGAAAGAGCACGCTCTGAAATCAGATACAAAATTCAAATATCGTTATGTTTTTTGATTGATAAATTTTGTTTGAGGTTTCTTTAACACACATGATGATATACAGCCTCTGTTAGAGTTTCAGTAGTTCAAAGACAGCAAATTTAACATGCAGGTGTATTAGTTTGACCATGGAGATTCATTCTTGACCATGGGGACATATATTCAACAACCGAAGTTCACTTAATAGCTTTTTAGGGAGGTTTCGATCATATCAAATGCTGAAGGAGGCTACTGTAAGAAGAAGGTACATGAAGTAATGTTTTTGTTGTTGTTGTTGTTGTTATTTGGCACTTTGTGGCATAGTTGACCATTGAAGTTATTTGTGGCTCAGATAAAATAAGGACTACTAATCTGAACTAATTTGAATAGACACATTTCTAGCTGGCAATTATAAGCAGAATAAAGTCAGTGGACATTGCCTGAATTGCTGTTCAAATAAAAGCAGATCTGTCACCATTTTAGATTGGAGTATTCTTGCAGCTGTACTGTTATACATCTAATGGAAAAGTGTACAAGTAAAAGGTATTTTAAGTCCAATCAAAGACTTTGTAGAGCTATATTAGACATGGATATTTTAGTTTTGTTTTACAGCAATTCTTTCTTTGAAACATTTCGTCTTTTCGTCAGACTTTTGCTGAAGTGCTGAAAAAAAAGTTGCCTGAAGGAATTCGGTGCCGCACTCATCCCTTATCATCAACACACATCGAGTGTAATGAATTATCTGCCTCATCAAAGCATTTTCTGTTACGAGATAAAGGGCCTTAAATTCTCTAAAGAGCGGTTCTCTCATACAATCCACCTGTAACATACAATCACACACGTGATATTCACTCATTCACTGCGGATGATGAACCGTGCGTTCACCGTTCACCGTTCACCGTGCGTTGGCCTATTATGTAATGGGGGAGCAGTAATAGTTTGATGGTTAGAGCCTCTATGGCGGAGCTATTATTAGTAATGTACTTTGTTCTTTGATGCTCCCGGTAGTGACTTCTTGATAAAGAAACTCTTAAGCTGTTGTAACACGCCCATGGAGAGGATCTCACATGTCTGCTCGTAGTATTTCAGTGTCACTGTTTCATAGTTGTAAGCCTGTGTTGCATAATTCAGTCCCGCACTTTCATTGGGTTGTGCTCGTTAGTGCTGCCATGTCGTGTTTTGACAGGACGGTCCCCAGACATCGGGACCACTATGTGTTGGTAGGGAATAGAAAGTGAGGATCAATCTTAACTTAAATAAAATGTTCACAATCATTAGGACATCATTTGTACTTAAAACATGCAGCTCTACAGATTCCTCTAACCTACCACAAACATATTCAGATCGTAGTTTCATGAATCAGCACAGGTAGTGTCAGACAGAATAATGATTTTAGTATTTATGTTCACAGGTTTTTAGCGTGTTACAGGTAGTAAGATCAGTATTTTTCTCTCTGAGTGGGTTTCATCTGAGGTGTTGTTAGATATACAAATCTGCAGGGACTCTCTAATGAACGAGGGAAGCAGGAACATTTCACATTGTTCACTCTCTTGTTCATTGCTTTCTTTGTTTTACGAGCAGTGCTACCATGCCTGGGAAATTGTAATTACACATGCAACCTGGATCTTGGTCAACCCACGTAAATGTTGTAACCAGTGGAGAACAATGGAGCGAACCTCAAAGTCTGATTTAGACAAATTATATATTTTAGCAGGTTACTGTCAACAGTTTAGATACTGTCCAGCATGTTCCATAGGTGCTGCCTGTATTGATTTGTGAATACTTTAATATGAAGGTTTGTAACTATTTCCAAAGATCTATCGAAACATATTTTGCCGTGCCATATAGTATGTGAATTTTGAACCTGAAAGCAACCATAACCACTTGTTGTATGAGTGGAAGAAGCTCTTCTTGCTCTATTTCTACTCCTGTCCTATATCTGCTTTAAATCTATCAGTCCCATCTGTATATGTAATCCTCGTCTCCACTTCCTAACCAGTGAATTATGTAACTGAGATGGATGAACCGGTTATGGTCCTTCGATTGCACCGATGACCAGGTCACATAAAAGAGGCTGAATGGCTGTGACAGTCTTTTCTGTTAGGATCAGGAGGAAGACACAAACGTTTTTGTCTGCTGTTCGATCTGCCTGCGTGAGTTAGCACTCAGTGCGTCAGGTTTGCTATCACCATCTAAAACCTCTTCTTTGGCTTCATATTGACTGTGGTGGAAAAAATGTGGACTTTAATATTAACCTATTTAAAGGTTGTTAACCATTTTGGAGAAATTATAATAAAGTTAAAGAAATTTCAACATCTTATCTCACTTTTTCTGGATGTTACTGTAATATTGTACATGCAAAGACATTGTATTGTCTGATTAATGGGACACAAATATAAAGGTCCACTGCCTTGATTAAACAAAATTTGTCAACATATATTCTTTTGGTATTGCTCTGAAGCAATTAGGCATTCAGTTTAAGCTATGTATTTTTAAATTAATTTAATTATGTTTTATATTGAAACAACTGCTGAAAAGTGCAGCAGCACTAGTTAATATAACTTTTTTTTGTCAGATTATTGTCAACTCTCTCCAAACTGTCCGAGGATGTGATAATTCACTTGCAGCACAGCAAAGAGCCTTAACCCGTCATCCAGGACAGAAAACAATCAGTGGCTGGTTAATGGGGCAGAATGGAGCCGTGGGTATCTGAAGCTTGACTGAGAGAGAAGAGAAGCTCTAATGTAATCACACAGTGACTGACCGGTTGGCTAGAATAGATAGAAATAGGGGAATCATTATGTGATGGCCCCGGCAGCGGCGGGACTGATTGTGCAACTGCCTGAAGAGAAAAGTGCCTTCAAGGGTCCCTGTGTTAACACAGGAGGAGGAGGGGAGACATATATACATAGAAAGAGAGAGGGGAAAAATGTAGTCTTTTACTGCATGACGGGACTTTGCAGAGAGGGCTAGGGTCAATTAAGATATTAATGTGGTTAATCAGGTGCTACAATCTGCAGCACACAGATGACACAGAGGCAGACTCTGGATGTGATCACGGTGTTGCCTTGACTTGGTCATTTTCCAATGAAAATTAATCATTTACCTTTATGTCGTGACACACTGTCCATAATGTTTATTAGTAAGTGGATGTTTTGCTCCGAACTTTGAAATTGAACTTACCCCAACCAAACTTTTTTTTTTCTGGTTCTACCTGTTCTCAGTTCCCTCAGGCCTTGTCAGGTGGTTTTTAATTCCTTTCTTTCCTCACAATCAGAGCATGTGAAAATATGTTTTTCATCATCGCATTACATTAAGGATGTTGTTCGCCTTGTCTTCTTGCTCTCTTTCACACTTCCAGCAAAACATGCAAAGGTGGTATTGGACAGGTTTTGAAATACTAACAAGTCACCGTCAGCTGGACCGAGTTTTGTGGATTGTGCAAAGGTATGAAAGATGCAGGGCTCTTTTTATGTACTGGCATGTGAGTCTCTGTGAATATTCTGTAATGTAATTGCACTCATGTTCATTAAACACAGAAGGTTGAGTTGAACAGAATTTGTGTGACTCTGAGGAGGTTTAGGTACGATCAAAAAAGCTGTGTCAAGAATCACAAATTGTGTCTTGAACTCAGATGAATGATAACCACGTTGATCTTGAAACATTGTTATACTTTTCATTAAATGACGAGGCCATTTTCTTATCAACCGTTTCTTGTATGATATTTCCATTTGGAATGTGCCACCTTGGTTTTATATGGTGGGAAACCTGCTTGCTGCTAAACAGCAAACTGATGGGAACTTTGTTTATCCAAACTGAAACCCCACACTAACAATACCAGCTAGTGTGATGCAGTGACAATGAGTTGTCTCATTGCCCTATCACAGTTTAGTAATAATGCTACAGCAATGATGCTACCAGCATCATGTTCAATGCCTATAATAAATCAGTTTAAGAATGCCAACGCTTTCACAGAGTTGATTTGAACTGGATTGAAACCAAATGAGAAACTGGCCGAGGCAGAATGAATATGTCGAGAGAAAATACAACGAGGCAGGGGGGACAGAGAAAGTGAGACTGAGTAGAATCAGTGGATTTCAAGAGAGAGACTGAAGGATAAGTGAGAACCATGGAGCCGGAGGGAGCTTGAAGAACACTGGTAAAGAGAGAGAGGTGAGGTGAAGGTAGTATGGAAAGACAGATAGGTGAACTTGGGTTGGAGGAGAAAATAAAAAGGCCAAAACTCTAATGATGGAAACATATAAGATAGAATACAAGAAAGACAGAGAGAGGTGTGTGAGCTGTAGGGGTTGGACATGCTCAGTGGAGTGGATGACTCTGTAATCCTCAGAGAGATTTATCTCCGTCCTTTTGTATGATGGTAGAGGACACTAGTGGACCATTACAGAGAGCACCATTTCCACAGGACCACACTGATAATAGAGTCTATTAACAGATAAAGAGGTAATTTTTTTTTTTTTTTTGCACAAGGACAAGGTACATGTACATCAGTAGGCACACGTTGGCAAACCTACATGATTTTAAAAAATGGAAGTTTGTAAAGTTGTATACAGCTTTGGACAATATAAGCTTATTGGCTTCCCTTTACTGACTGGAAATAACATTTCAAACAGTTCCCACTCAGAGCTGCGTTGTCTGCCAGGAAGTGAAATTGCCTGCTGTAAAAAGCTTTGACTGTAAAAAGCATCCTCTGAATGCGTCCTGTTGTCAAGGTCGTGTTGCTGAAGGTTTGTCCACTTTACCACGGCACTTCTCCCCTTCACGGACACCTGCATTCAGCTGCTTTCACACAGTGTTCTGTACCCTCGGAGCACTGTCGCCAGGTTCAGTGATAAACATCCACACTGTACATGTTGTCAGTTCTGCTGAACTGAAGCACGTTGACTGTCAAAGGCTGTTATTGTATGAGAGAAGAGTCTGAAGAGGCAGCTTTGTGTACATGCTGCTGTTACGATGTGGAAACAGACTCAATCTAGTTGAAGAATTGATGAATCACACACTTATTGGTTTTCTCAGACTGATTATGAGTATCCTGATGTCCTACTTCCAACATAGGCTCCCCCATGTGTCCCTGTGTGTTCCCTTGAATAGGCTTTCTCCTAATTAGCACAAACATCGCCCACGGCAGCAGTGAAAGCCCGGACTTCACCCATATGTGATCATAATTAGAAAAAAAAACTCCACTTAAACACCCACTGTTTTGGTTTTCTCACTAAGTTAACTACTGCTTCCATGGGGGTTTTAAGCTGCACGACATAGCAGAGACAAATGTGTGTCACAGGGACAAAGTGAATAAGATTCTTGTAAAAAAAACGTTGACTTAATGCTAGTTAAAGAAATTGATGACATAAAAGGGAAACAATGGGCTAAAAAAAGGCTTTAAACTATTCACATTTTAGCATTAAAGGTAATTTCAATAATTTCAATTTCAATGGATCCACTCGCTGAGGTGAAGTACATTTGCATGTACTGGGTTAAGTGAACTCTGACCTGTAAGTTTGCGGCGTTGACGAGTAGGAAGCCATCTTATTAACCTTTGAGGGAACTCAGAGCCAGAGAGTCCAAGATGTAGGAAGCTGTGTAATGTGTGAGCTGTGGTACCCCTTCCACTTCTATTCAGCCCTCCACATGTCATGAGAGTTGTGCACAAATTGCTTGCTAGCTGAGAGTTGTGCTGCGTTCCAGACAACTCGAAACCTGAAAAACTTCCAACCTGCTGCTAGAAAATATGCAAGGGAATGTTACATGTCCCACAACAATGGAAGCACACGTTGCAAATGATAAACCACCAACTAATTTACTCAAAATAATACATACTCCCATATAGTCAAACTGAATGTTCTACATGTAAATTGATGTCAAAATAAGTTGCTATGTTATGAGGTAGCTGGTTACGGTAAACTATCTCTGAAGGATGTCTTCTCTGCGCAACAATTATTCAGAAAAATTTATAAAATGTGGAGGAGTAAAGTCTGATCACTGGGCTTCTGGGTACTTAAGTCCTTTTTGTGTTATGTAATTCTGACAGCCGTCTCCTGCTGGCAGACTGAAGAGGTGCTTCACACAGGATTGGAAAAAAAATAATGTTATGATGTGGGCCAAGAATCATAAGAGTAGGAAAGAAACTGTCATTGACTTCTCAAAATTCACCTTTCAAATGCCTTCATCTTTTTACAGGCCATTTGAGGTTTACTTAACAGAAATGGATGTCAGAGTAATAGTTGGCTCCCTGTTAAATTGGCTCTTAAGCAGAGACAAGCCATCTGGAGTCAGGATTTATGACTGTGGTGGTGATTTCCCTCCCCGACATATCTTTGGGTACTCGGAGCACTCTGGTGATTCCCCTCCCAGCTCTCAGAGGGCTCAGTATAGCTGGTTTGTGATATTCTGTCAAACTGCAGGTCAAAAATGAATGGCTGTCTCCTAGCTGGTCCCAGTAGCACTGATCTGATCGGAGCAGTGGAGCAGAAAGAAGGGGTCTATTTGTGAGTGTGTGTCTGTGTCTGTGTCTCTGTCTCTGTATGAGTGTGTGTGTCTTCCTTTCGCGGGCCTGAATCTCTGCTAAAGGCTTCATCCAAGTAATTTATTGCAACAGAGACAGAGACACACTGCCCTCTAAATATAGCAAGTGAAGGGTTCTAATGTTAAGACTCTCACTGTTGCAAGATTGAATTGTGTGTGTGTGTGTGTGTGTGTGTGTGTGTGTGTGTGTGTGTGTGTGTGTGTGTGTGTGTGAATATAATTTGATCTTAAATGAAAACAGTTATCCTCCAAAGTTTCACATGAGAAATCATTGTATTTGTGTTCAGGCTGCACTCGTCTCACTGGTTGAATTGCCATTTTGTTTCACTACATTATTTAGGCTTGTATTGTGTTCATGTTATTTTTGGCCTCACTATTCTGTAGCGAGTGACGTATCCCTTCCATCATAATTTTCAGTCAACATAGACGCTGCCGTTGCGGATGCAAGGAGCAGTTAACATTTGTCATATTCATAGAAGAACTATGATGATAGAAGAGTTGTCATTTCTGAAAGTCAACTTGAACATGAACGGCTGCATCAATCCCTATTGTGGATTTTTTGTGTGTTGTTATTTGGCTCTTCAGGAAGATGTTCAGTCCAGCCTACAAAGTTGTGATTGGCTCAGAAAGTGGAGTCGATGAACACGACACAAAGGTCTCTTGAGTTGATGAAGAAATCCGACATGTGGGTGATTTACAGATCTGGAACAAGGGTGCCCACATGCTCCTGATGTAGCTGGCTAGCTTCAGTTTTTCAGTGTAAAACTATTTTTCATTTATTATTTAATTAATATATTTATAGTATCAATATATCGAATGATGATAGTTTGTTTAAAGTGAAAGAAGTTGCCAGAACCAAAAGGGAATAATCACCCAACTCAGCTTTTTGAAGCATTTTAGCATCTTTCAGCTCATTGTTTTGGTTTCAGGTCCGTAGCTTTACTTCCTGTTGTACGCCTCTCTTGTCGCTCTAATCAAGCTTGTTTCCAGATGCAGCAGACATATATTTGCTGTATCTGCTTGATGTTTGAATGGGTAACTGTTTTGTAACACGTTACAATCAACAACTTTAAGATGATAATATGTCACTTACAGCTCTGTTTGCTGCCCCCAAGTGGCAAATAACAAACAACAATTATTGCAGCTTTAAGTTGGATTTTTATTATTTAAAAAAAATATTTAATCAAACATATTTATATACAAACATTTAATGTTATAGAGAAATAATAAGGTTTTCATTTTGGGGTTTAAACGTGTTAATGTTAGAAACAAGCAGATGTAATAATCAAAAACGTAACATCTCTCAGTATTTCCGACCTCTCTTCCATCTCAGACCTTTACTTTCATGTCTCCTGCTCTGTTTGTAATCTATGCAGCTTTATTGTCCCATTGCAAAAATGTGCTGTGCACACAGTTACAGCCACACAATAAAAACCCAACAGCATCACATGATGATCTTGTTCATTAGAGTTGTTTATCTGTGATCAGGGAACGATGTCTGTTCTCGGCGTCTCCCACTTTCTCGTAATAACTTCAGCCAGGCAGCAGGTCGATAAGCTGGCCTGTTAAAAGCACATTAGCCTCATCCCCTAACTCAACGCTAGTATAGGAACACATTCACGCCTGTGTTTGTCTGTGTGTGCTTTTTGTGCCTGCATGAGCATCTGTGCGAGTCACGTTAACCACAACAATCAGGCCACAGCAGCTTGTAACTGGGTCAAATCAGGGCAAACGGTGCCATGTGGAGAACATTTGTTTTCCTCACTTTACACTCCTGCTCGCTATGTAATCATCAATGCCACGTCAGACATCATCACTAATTCACATAGGGATAGCTGAGGCTTTCTGTCTGTGGTTCTGTGTATTACTCATCAGTTACTCTGTCTGAAGAAAAGAAAGAAATCAAGAAGTTTTTAAGAATTTATCGCAATTAAGAAAGTTTTGAATTGCGGCACCAAAAGTTGTAAATGTATGCAACGGTAAGTAGAAACACACTATGAATATATATCTAAAGCATAATGGGGAGAATGAGGAAGAAGCAGAAAACAGATTTGACCTTAACATTAAACATGCTGCGCATGCACATCACAAAGTCCTATACATGTGCAGAGCATATGGATCAAGAAGAGCAGGGTTTTTGACTTTAAGACAACTTATTATTGGGGACAAGACAAGGTCACATCTCTTTCTCCCCAGACAGCGGGGTAAAGGGGTCCAATCAGCGTGTCATATCCTGTTTGATTTCCTGTCAGAGGGGCTGATTACCAGGATTACAGCACTCCGATGGAAGGATTAGAAATGGACGAAATAAACAAATGGTGTGTTTAATGTCTGTCTGCAAACATGGGAGATCTCTGACACTTTTTTTGGGATGACTTGTCAGCTGGAATGACAGCTTGAGGGTTAATGCTTGTCACACTGGAGCGAAACTATTTTTTTTCACTCGTCAGTTACTAACAATGGTCGCAGTAAAAACATAGTACTGAAAGGTATTAAAGGTTGAAACCTCAGCAGTTTTTAACATCGGTAAATCACCCGCAAACTTTTTACTTGATGCAACTAACGTAACAGAAGGTGAGCGGTCGCCTCTGTCTCACACCACTGGTGGTGTTTATAACAATGTTTCTCAAAATGAAGACCATCATTTCCCATTATTGCCACGGTAACGAGGAGGTTGCCTGTTCTTCCTCCTTTTTTTGTCTTTACTAAGGAAGAAAAATATGTTGTTTTTCTCCATTATTCTTTCACTGCCTTTTTGATTGTTAAAAAGATTTATACCAGATATACTGAAGCGTTACAGCATGAATATTAAAGACACTTTACAAATCAACTCCCGACAAAAGCATGAAATCAGACAAACCTCCTTAACAATGATGGATCTTTCTTAGTTTAACAGACGTTAATTCATTTTCATAACATCAATAATTGAGCTCTGTTAATGGCTTAGAATGGAAAGTGCAGAAGGATCACTGTTTTGACTTTATCTTTGAATTTCCATTATTTATTGTGAATATTAAAGGATATTTCTTGCTGAGCGTTAGATGGGACCAGTGACTTCCTGGAGTCTTCCAGTAGATAATGAGCTTTAGAAGTTGTAAACTTAGAGACAAGGGTATTTTTTTTCTCCCTTTCCTGTCTTTATGCTTACAGTTGTCTGCTAGCTCTAACTATATAATTATACACACACACACGCACACACTCCTAAGTAATGCAATGTAGGAGTCGCCAAAGGTTGCCAGTAATCTCAGCAGTGTCATCATACTAATGTCTCAAATAAATTGCTGAAAGTGATGTAGGTTCAGCAGTTATCCATGTCTGCTTTGTGTGTGGTGTCAGGTGTTTGATCTTTGTCCGTGTGTTTGAACTGTCAGACGCACCTAAAGGTCAACCAGAGCCCCGGCTTGTCCATCAGAGCCGCGCTTTGTTCTGCCATCAGTGAGCTCAAACAGGCTGTTATTTTTCAAAGCACAAAGAGCGCAGAAGCACTTATGAAACACACAATAGTTTCCTTCAACTGGTTAACGTATGAAAGACCCGCCGGTAAGTAGCCTTCATAGAATATCATCATCATCTTTTATTTTTCATATTTTCTGAAACTACTTTAATGAATGCCACGCTATGCTCTCATAAAGTGCACATACTTTCAGTATTTAATTCAATTACTTATTTGTCTAGAACCAAAATCACAAATTTGCCTTTACAGTCTGTCCAGCAAATTTCACATTTTACTTGACCTGTTCGTCACTAAATTATTATGAGAAGTAATTACTGCTGTTATTATAGCGTAATAGCTGCAGCAACATTACTATTATTATTTAATGCAGTTCACGTTGCAAAATTCTGGACAACCCTGTCAACCTGTCATACACGCTCTCACACACATACAGTTCACTCTGATATGCTACAACTATCACTACTGACTTGTGTGTGTGTGTGTGTGTGTGTGTGTGTGTGTGTGTGTGTGTGTGTGTGTGTGTGTGTGTGTGTGTGTGTGTGTGTGTGTGTGTCAGGTGTGAAACCACACATGACAAGACATCCGGATTAGTTAAAGGTGGAAACCACGTTTATCGAGAAGCCCACAGGCCATATGGGGGTCATATGGACGTGTGTGTGTGTGTGTGTGTGTGTGTGTGTGTGTGTGTGTGTGTGTGTGTGTGTGTGTGTGTGTGTGTGTGTGTGTGTGTGTGTGTGTGTGCGTGTATGTATGCGTCTAAAATGTACATTCATATGCATGAGCTTCTGAGTGCAGGCTTTGGCAGAGCAGCTTTGCTTGAGGAGTAAAAGGTATCATGTTGTATCACCTCTCCCTTTTATCTGCAAAACTTATTAAACACAATAATCCTATTATTCTACAGATATAGAGTTATAGTTTAGTTTTTAGGTTTGTTTTGCCTTTTGAATTTTTAAGACCTTTACCTTTTTACCCTAGAAACAAACCAAGACAAATAAATCTCAACTTGGTTCAGCTCTGACTTTAATCTAGTCAAATATGAGCTCAAGGTTCATTTCAGCCTTCACCTCGTTAGAAGCCACTTCCTGTCTAAAATATAAACTGTGCAGTGAGATGAAGCGAGCAGGCAGGTGTAAGTGCACGATGCTCTCTATTAATAGGATGTAACAGGGTGCTGTGTTGTGGTTCGCTGGGACACCCTGCTGTCACACACACCAGATGGAGACGCTCCGTGTTGGTGGAGGAGCTTGTGTTGGGCTCGTTCACATATGGTTTCTCTATGTGACGCTGCGCTAACGGTTGCTGGCAGCTCAGGTGCCTGCAAGTGAGAAAACATAGGGAGGGAGGTTGATGATGAAGTTTAACCCTTGTTTAGCCAGGCAAGATGACAAAGTAAACCCATTATGGTGAGCAAAACTAAATACTATTTACATCAACTTTAAACACAGAAATTATCTGAATCTGTTTGCCTTGAAGACAGGAGAAGCAGGTGCATCTTAAATTACTTCTTCATGTAATTACAACATATTACAGTCACTGTTTTTACAGCAATTCGGAACACATTGCTGCATAGACCAGTGGCAGGATAATGAAAATGTATTTAATATTGTAATATAACTGTGCGCACCAGCAAAGAATACCAGCATTTCAACCATAACTCGTGAACAATAGCCAGTTTTGGTTTGAATGTCAAACTGACTGATTTTATTTCCTCAGATGCCAGAGTCCAGCTAAACTCAATGATTGCAGCTTTAATCCTGCAGAGATAACAGGTGACAGATCTCGGCTGTTGGAAGCCAGAAGGGTTGTCTGTGCCATTAGCCATTTGTTGAGATCAATGGTGAGGTTGTAAATCACCAAGCGTGATTTTTGTGGACTCACTATTTGGTAAAATTTAGATTCAGTTTCAGGACGGTGTCGTCATGGCTTAGTGAGAATCCATTATGTCGATGGATTTAGTGGATGGTGGAGAGGGATTCTGTGCCATAGGTCTAACTCAATACTAAACAGCTGATCACTTTGCTCCTTATTGTCACACACACATAATGACTTACTAATACATTTGTCACAACCTAGTAACGCCATCGCACAATGTAAAAACACTGACCATAGCCACTTTAGTAAGCCCTTAGAATGACTTGTAACTTTTGTTAAGTCTATTTATTTTTAAAGTTGATGATGTTTTTTTTCAAGGAAAAAAGGCTTTTGTGTCAAAAAAATTATGGAAAACATTATGAGACTCACGTACCGATAAATCATCTTCGCAGTCTTTCCTCTGTGCTCATATTTAGAAATATGATAATATGCAGCACCTTTGGGGAGAAACGCTTTTTCTGTGTTTACACACTTTGCAGAGATATTAAACAATACATCATGTTTATGATAGTCTCACATAATGCTTCGCAGTAGAATTACAACATACTTCCAAATATACGCAGAGGGATATTGTTTTTGTTTTGTTCTGCACAGAGAAAAAACTAAAAGAAATGGCAGAAAAGTAGAAATGTGGCAGGAAAGTATTTCACAGCCTGCAATAATATTTTCACCGTTTTGTGTTATTATGTCACTACTGCTGTTGCAGAACTACAGTTTAGTGAGAAACGTTATTATTGAATCTGTACATTTTCTGAGGATGCAAAGAAGTGTTAAGCTGTAGTCTCTTCTACCCAACGCCGCTGTTTACAGTCCAGCATCATCATGTCTCAGTTTTTAGACCCAGGCATGATGTTTACCATCGCACACAGACTGTTTGCTGTTGATGGTATTTATGTAAATTGGGTTTACCTGATTCTACATGCAGGCAGCGTGCAAATGATTTAATTATCTGGTCTCATTAACAAAGAGCTTCCTAAACGAGAACAAATAAAGAGGAGGACGTGAGGAGAGAGCTTTAATTGTTAGTGGTGATGTGGGCTTTGTTTTGAGGAAGTATCGCTTTCTCGCGTCAATAGCGTTTTAGGGATTTACTCCATCAAACCGCCCTTCATCTCCTCCTCCTCTCTCTTCTCCTTCCATCTTTTTTACTCACTTTCTCTCCTCTAAAGGTCTGACCCTCTCCTCTTTCATCCTCCCCTCCATCCTCCCTCCCTCCCTCCCTCTGTCATTTGTTTCTCCTCCTTTCCTTCCTTCCTCCTCTTCCTCTTCTCTGTCTTTTCATTAATGTACTGCCAACAGGGTGCCATGGCGACAGGCTGCAAAAGCTGTCGCCACGGCAACATATCATAGTCTGTGGTTGTGGAGGCATTTTGTTGGGAGGAGGGGGAGGGGGGTGTAAATGGATGCTGCATCCTCTGTCAATCAAATATTGAATTCTCTAGACGTTGAGCTCCTCCTTTGTCTCTAAGTTCATTTACCTATTTGAATGGCTTCGTGACACGGATGTGTCTATCTTTGTTAAGTAATGCTGATTCTGCCTACATCACAGCCTTGTCATAGCAGCTTGTGTTTTGGTTGGAATCAGGCTGCATATTTAGGTGTTTTCTGCTCTGGAACTGGAGAAAATGTCCCGAACAGACTTCAAGCAAAAAATGCTTAATTCTGAAATGGAAAACAGCTTTTCTTTAATACGTTCTCGCCCCTCCATAACAATCATAAATTCATTATTGTAAATATGTAGGTTCCATCTTCAGGGTTTGCAGTCTTTCTCTTACATCGTTGTTCAGACAGATTAAGAGATTAAAAAGGAGGCACGTCTGGCTCTGGCTTGAAGTGGGTGTACAATAAATCAGTATCAGAACAAAATAATTGATACATCAGTTGATAATGAAAAGAAACTTTCATCGTAGAATCCTGCAAACCAAACAGAAATGAGCTGGTTTGTATGAGACAATTAGCCCTTTAATGAAGGTTTAGGGGCAACAGGACCCTGAGGAGGGATGGGCGATGAGGCGAGAGGGGCATTTTAGGATGAGGCTTGACTTCTGCCACACACACACACACACACACACACACACACACATACAACCTCCTCTCAGTCTGTTCTTGCACACACCCATTTGTTGTTTCTTGCACAAACAACAAAATACACACAGCTAAACCCATATATGGACACAACACACATGAATAATTCAGATCAATATAAAGCATTGAGGTTGGACACGAAGTGGTGTTCATTTGGGCAAGGTCACCTACTAACACACTGCCTTAATAAGCAGAGTGTCTGGAGACACACACACACACACTCACACACACACACACACACACACACACACATTGGCAGACATATATACACACACACACACACACGTGTTTGTAATGGATGCAGCTGGAAGTGAGCAGCGGTTCTGGTAACAAAGAACTGCCCTTCCTTCCCCTCCCTCCTTTCCTCCTCCTCTCTTCTCTTCCTCCTTCCATCTTTTTTTTTTCATCCTTCCCTTCCTTGATGCTTTGTTTGCATATTTCCGAGTGTGTTTGTGTGTGACGAGCCAAAGTAAACAGCAGAGGAGGAGGAGACTGGTTTTGTCTGACTCAAATGCAGCCAAGAGACGGAAAGAGAAGGAGAGTGGGAGGAGGGGGAGACAAAAGCAGGACGAGCTGCTGATGCACTTGAACATGTGCGTCTGCAGATTTAGAGTGTCATGCCCGTCCCCCGTCAGTCTAGCAGGCGCTTTGCTGCTGCGCTAATGCTATGCTAATGTGATGCTAATTGACCATTCACTCTCTTAGCGTTGGCCGTGCTGATGCACACAAACGGATGTGAGCTGAATCACCGTTGGCTTGCATCGTGTCAGCGTTCATCAGCACAACTAAGCATACAACAACAGACATGGTGGGACGATTTAAAGACATGCAGGGCTCAGATGGTTGTGAGACGTCAAACATCAAGCAGAGCTGCACTTTGAAATAATCATATTTAAATGACATACAAATGAAGAAGAAAACAGAACTTAGCTCATGCAGCTGGATGGTAGCTGCAGGAGCTGTAGTGTTTGTCTGCTTGGAGCGCGTCGGTTTAGCTTCAGGTGATTTACCAGAAAAGGGTGGCTGATTCACAGCTGGGTCGGATCATTTATATCAGGCTGCGTAGAGTTTTCACTAAGCCTGCGGCAGATTGATTAACACCCATTTTTTGACAGGGAAAAATTGTCTCAGGAGAGCCGGTGAAAAGGTGTATGCACTCAGTTGTGGTGAAGCTGCCGCAACAAACTCAAACAAAGAAGGTAGTTGTCTTCCATGCAGCTTTTGTTTGGAAGTGTTGTTTTTGTAGCCTGCGTTAATAACTTAAATTTGGCATGTATTGATGTAGTTGAAGGATTATATGATTTATTTTGTAAAATTCACTGACATCTCTAATGAATGTAAGCATAACTTAAACACTGATTGTTTTCCTACTTTCATTTTTACAATACATCCATCATTGTGTTGGTACCCAAAAGGAGCAATTCATGATTGATCTTGTCCTGTAAAGTAACATTTGCAGTAGTGTGTCATTATGCAGCATTACAATCAAGACTTAAAAAAACATGTTATGAAGCTCAAAAATGTCTCTAAGCACTAATATATAATGACACGGGAAATACTTTAACTGGGTACAAGACTGTATTGATCTGATCTGAACCTAATCAATACTGACATGATGGGTTTTCCTTGTGAGTCATTGTGAGCGGTCGTCGTTGCTCAAGTGGCTGGCAAACAATGAGGAGGAAAAAACACTCAATTTGTCTCATTCTGCCAAGTCATGACCTCACCTCACCAGAGAGAAACCATGAGATGAATATTTCTCGTTCGGCACATTTGCTCCTCCTCGTGTCTCGATGAAGTCGCTTGTTTATTCTCTCTCACTGCAACGCTGTTCTTTCTAATACTCATTCAACAGCTTCAAAGTGTATTCATAGGAAAGAAATATCTTAATTGCGATTATTTTGCCTGATTTTGCAATTGCAATATTATTTGCGATTTCAAAAGTTAATTCTCATTTTCATTGAAAAATATAAAAAAGTCTGTACAATATGATGTGATTACATCCCTGCAGCACGATAATATTCAGTTTAAGATAGTATTTATACACACATTTCAGCCTTAACAAATATTGCGCCTAAAAATTTCATTAGGCCATATTGCGATTTCAAATTTTGATTAATTGAGCAGCACTTATTCCTAGAGCTGTTAAATTGAAATATGTTTCATGTCCATCTCCTTCCCCCCGCCCTCACAACCTTCCTTGCCATAACGTGGACACAGGGAATGAATGTGAACAAGCAGAGAGGCCATACAGTAACTGTGAGTGCATGTGTGTAAAGGAGAGAAAGAGGGCTTTGTTTTACAGTCAACTAGAAAAGTCCAAGCTGACGTCAACAAAATGCTAAATTACAGAAATAAACTGCTTCAGTGTTCCAGATTTTTCATGTCAGGATTTTATGTTGAGCCTGAAAAAGGAGAGGTGTGATATCATGCAGAGAAATGAGAGTTTAAATCGTATTTTCACAGCTTTTGTTGGCCTCCATTTGGACTCCTGGAGTTCATCAGTCTTTCTGGTGTTAATGAGCCCAACAGTTTTGGAAAGCTCATATATTTTCCTTTCTTTCTTTTTTTTTTTTCTCTCTCTTTACAGTTGTTTGATAGTTTTTCTGTAAGAGTGTGACAGGGTGAAACACTAGGAGTCAAAATACACATTTGCCTCATTCAGTCTGGTCCTGTACTGTGCCTTTTAAAGATCATTTGACACCTTAACAGTTTCCTACTCGAGAACCACAGATGTCTTCATCAAAATATGTTAATGTGACATCATGTGACATATTTCAATGAGGAAATAACACAACCCTCCTGCAAATAAATTAAATTAGTTTGCCATAAAACAGGCCTTTGCTCAATTCAGTACACTTTTGTTTTGGTTTTTTTGCAGCTACAGACTTACTTGGTCTGGTTTGACCAGTACCTTATTGTTGCTAATATCAGATAACTTTAAATTGATATATATTTGTAGCTAATAATACAGAGTCAGTCTGTAGACTTCATGACTCTTCTTGTGCTCCTGTTGCACATTTTAGCATCTCACAGATGAACACTGCAATGCTTTTATCCCAGAAGTAAAAACAAGAAGTAAACAAACGGTACCTCACCAGGAGACGTGTTTGCCTCATACTATATAAGGAATGTACTTCTAATGTTTGTGGATCATTTTCAAACAGTTTTATATTTGTCTGTACTTCTAGTATAAAAATCTGTTTGCAGACTTGAGTCTGCAGTTTCGCTTGAGTTGTGTAATCTATGATCATCCATCAGCATTACAATATTGTCTGTTCTGCATTCCTCATAATGATGATGTAGCAAAAGTTACTGTAGACTTGATGTTCACTGTGATGGATTTCACAAACTCAAAAAAAGACTTTCAAATCGTTCAATTGAAATGAACAGTAAAGAAAATACGCCCAGGTGATGTAAATCTTGATTTGTAGTAAATAGACGAAAGCAAACCAAACCACTGGTGTGCGTTAATGAACAACTAGAAAGCAAAGAGCGGATTTGTTTCATTTCTGATCCCCAATTCAGGCATATCGACAACATTGCAGCAGACAAAGAGGCTTTATGCTCGAAGCGCCGACAGTAATGGCCTGTTTATTTCCTAATTCAGCACTAGCAGAGTGTTATAGCCGTTTTCACCAAAAGTGTGTTAAAGCGCGTGAGACACTGCAGAGTGTGGAAACAGTACCAGTGTGTAGTAATGAGCTGAGCAGACTGGGGATTTGGGGAAACGCTGGTGTTGCCTCCGTCTTATCTGCTCGGCTCTGTCGTGCTCTGAGCTGCTTTCCTCTGCAGCAGACAAGTGGGGGGGAGCTGCTTAACGCTGCATTTGCATCCTTGGAATACACTAAAAGCTGTTATCGAGTGTGACTAAGAATAAGTATGATGTTAGAATTTGTTTCAAGCATCCATTTGTATTGTTATATTTACATTCGTGGATTTTTTTTTTACTCTGTAAATAGCAGGATTTTAGCGGAAAATATCATCCATCGCTATCACACACACACATATACACACACACACACACACACACACACACACTCTGGTTATGCAACTCATTGTGCGTTGCGTTGTGTAGACCCTTTGTTCCAGTGTGTGTGGCGGTGATGATGTAGAGACATGAGTGTGGTGTTCTTTCAGTCTGAGACTGGCCCCTCGCCTGCACTTCAAATAAATCACTTTCCCTTCCACAAAACCACGCTCTCTTTATACACACACACACACACACACACACACACACACACACACAGTTTTCTGGCAATCAGATATTATTTCTGCCCTCAGAGGAAAGTATTAGCTGTAGAATTTCAGCAATGCCACCTTAAAAAAAAAATCAAATAAAAACTTAAGAGTTTGACTTTGCGGTGTGTTGAGTTCTTTTCTGTCACTAGCCTGTAACTGTAACTAGTGCCTTTGAATGCTATTTTTTTCAGAAAAACATAGGTTTCTCATTTTGCTGGAAATCTGTAGCTCAAAATGTGGTGTCATCAAGACATCATTGCCTGGTCGTAAACAACCACTGGAAATGCCTGGTGGTGTCACAGCTGTGTCCAAAACTAACCGTTCTCTTCACCTACCAGAAGCTGTGAAACCAGGAGATATTTTTTCAAAATGACATCTCGGTACGTTTCCAGTCTGTGTTACGAAACAAGAGGTAAACCTCTAAAAGTAGCTAATACCTCTGTTAATTAGTTAGAGGGGTTGGTAGTTGGAACTTTGGAGAGAGACAGGCAAGCTGTTTTCCCTCTGCTTCCCTCTTTATGCTAAGCTAAGCTAGTCTCCTCTCAGCTCCAGCTCTATGCTCAACTCACATAATGACATAAGAGCAGTACCTAACTCTCTTTGAGCCCTGCAGCAGAAGTGTGCAGGGCAAGTAGTTTTTACCTAGCAGAAAAGTCAGCTCAAAATTCTAAATCGTGAATAGAAATTTAATAACTTGGTAAGTAAAGTGTATTTGTACAGCACCTCTCTGGAGCAGGCGTCACAGAGGACTTCACAAGACAGTGAAAACAGAAAATAATACATGTTCCTGCTTGGTAAAATATCAGTTGGACACATACACTTAAATGGTTCCTCCTCTCTGCTGTGCGGCTCTCAGGATTTCATGCCTTCTTGCTTCAGGTGAGTCCGTACACCGAGAGCAAATCTGATTTCTGTGCTGCTTCCTCTCTCCCTCTCTCTCTCCCGTTCTCAGAGAGCAATCTCATCCATTGTCAGTTAACCTATGTGATGGGCCGTAACCTGACTACGCTGTTGAAACCATTTCCGTTCAGGAACCATATCAGCACACTGTTGAAACTTACGGTACTTTGCTCCGGTCTGTCGCATGGACGGCAACATCTCAATCAAAAGCACTTTTTAATCTTTTCGTCAGTGTGTTGCTGCCTCTCGTGGTGGCAGGACGCTGCTTTCATTCCTCCGTGTCTATTTTCAGCTCTTACCACTAAATATTTTTGCATTTTGTCATTTTTCTAAGAATATTTGCTGTTTACTTTCCTGTCTTTATTCAGTTTCAACATTGTTTTCAGTGTATTTTGTCCTCATATGCTCCCTGTTTGTAGTCTCTTAACCTTTCCAAATCCAGAGTTTCAACATTAGTGCCTCGCGTTTCTTACATTCTCCTCTTCCAGACTTTTCCTAACTCTCTGATCGGGTCTGTCAATGTGTTTGATCCCGCCCCGCCCCGCCCTGTGTCCCCCTGTGTCACGGCCGGTTGAGCTGCAGATCCGATTGGATTCGGAGGAAGAGAGTTCACACTGCTCTGCCTCCTCATCCATGATGGAGAAACGACAACATCTCTCATCTTTCACTCTCCCCTTTTTTTTTTTTCTCGCTCTGCCATCGCCGTTGTTATCTGTCTGTCCATCTTTTTCTCTTCGTCAGTGACCATCTCTTCCTCTTTCCCTCTCTGTCCTGAGCGGTTTCCCTCCATCCACCCGGCAAAGGAGGGCTTGGCGTGCATTTATGTCTTTGGCAATTCATCTACCGATCTCTGTCGTCCTTTTACCACTACTGTCAACTTGTCCCTTTCACAGAACCAACAATGTGATTACTGTGAAATATAGTGAAATGTTACCTGACAAAACTGACTCAGCATGTTGTTGGTGTTGTTTTCCTCTTCGGGTACCTAATTGCCAGTTTTTGCAGCTATTTGGGATTTCATACTATGTGCTGTAATGTCACAGTCATAGCAGGTCGCTGGAGGTTCACACAGCTGACTGACAGTCCAGACAACTCTTTGGCAGGTCTGCTATTATTATTACCGGCTCACTGTCTCACTGTCATGACTTATTGGCTCACTTGAATAGAACAGGGCCATCGTTAATGTTATTAGTAACACCTGTGCGTTTCCTGCTGTGACCAGTCAAAATGTGTGTTTTTTATTTTTATTTGTATGATCCCTTTAATTATTTCAACATTTCCCAAAATTATATTATAAAGGCGAAAACACAGGTTTAAAAGCTCCATTGTACATTTGAAAACGTATCACACCTCTGGCTCCGTCCTGATTAGTGATATGGGAATATCTCTTTTATTCATACACTCACCCTCCAATAGTGAGTAGTGAATAGTACTAGTTTAAATACGCTTTAGGATTTTGTGTCGCAAACTCTCATCGTTTCCTATTGCTAAATCACTCATGCACAAATTAGCACAAATTAATCCCCCCCCCCAAAGTCTGATCCAATAGTCCCGACATCTCTTCAACACCCAGCCAGAATCAGTGGTTCCATTATCGGGAATGATGCTAAAGTAGGTAAGGTGACAGGGAGAGAGAGAGAGAGAGAGAGAGAGAGAGAGAGAGAGAGAGAGGGGGGGGGGGGGAGTGAAGAGATGCGAGGGAGGGAAGGACAGCGGGACATGAAAAATGAAAAGGTCTGGAAATAACCCAAAGAGTGATGAAGGGATAGAAAGAGGAGAGGTGAGGGAGGCTGACAGACTTGTGGAAATAAACATCAGACAAATGATCAAATCCCCTTCATGCTGATGCTGCACTGCAACTCCACCTGGACATGAGAGGAATTATTATTATTATTACAAGGTTTCATTATTTCAGCAATTCACTTTAAACATTAAAATAACATTCAATTTTACATTTTGGGAAAATCGAAAAGGAAAAAGAATGACAACATTATAATTGTTTCTTATTTTCTTGTCCTCCTCTCTCACCTTTTTCTGCCCTCCAGTTCTTTCTTTTGTTGTCGGTGCTTGGTTGCAGAGAGAGTAGCTTGTTTCCATGGAAACGGATTGAGCCAGATGAGCTTAGCTTCTCACACTGCAGCGCCTGTCCTTACTGTGTGTGTGTGTGTGTGTGTGTGTGTGTGTGTGTGTGTGTGTGTGTGTGTGTGTGTGTGTGTGTGTGTGTGTGTGTGTGTGTGTGTGCGCATGATTGGTCTTGGGTCTTAAGAGAAGGAAGCATGATGATTTATGAGAGTCTAATGCTCTGGGCCGACTCTTAGATAAAGAGGATGGTTTGTGTGTTTGAGTACGTGTGTGAGTTTTTAGCAACGCAACTCAGTTTTTGGTTCATGTCATTAGGGCTTAGATCTATGCCTTTGTTTTTCCCTCTTCGTTTCTCCCCTTTATGACTCTTTCTCCTTCTCTTTATTTCTCTCTTTTTTCACACTTCTACCTCCACCTCACGGCTGTAATTTCACACTCTTATCATCAGTGTCGCCGTGGTGATCAAAATCACTATGGGGATGATCAACATCACTGTAGCAATGACATCTGGGGCTCGGCACAAGAAGAAGAGGAATATATATATATATATATATTTATATATATATATATATATATATATATATATTTATATATATATATATATATTTTTATATATATATATATATATATATATATATTTATATATATATATATATATATTTTTATATATATATATATATATATATATATATACATAATACCACTCCAAATGTCAAACTATACCTTTAACGAGGTTCAATCCAAGTGCATCTTGGTAAAATGGGGGGAACTGTCAACATTCCCATGCATCCAGGAAAATCTGCAGTCTTCAACGTTCTGAAAAATGACAAAATTGCTTTAATTGTACTAGAACGCAGGAGGGTTGGAGATGTGAAAAGGCACTTAAATGCATTATTGTCTCATGTCTGTGCATCAGCTGGCAGTGGCTCTGTTCAGATGAGATAAAGGGGAACTCATTGGAAAATATATTTTAGTCAGTAGTTAATATATTTTTGCTAAATGTCTGCTCTTAGGGGAAGGTTAAAAATGCAGCCAAGAAAATTCTTAGTTGAAAAGAGTTGGAACTTTGAGTGTATGTTGTGATTACACATGTTTACATCTTGACATTCCACTACAGGTAGTAGTCCCTCTGTGTTGTTTCAGACTGAATTACAATAATTCTTCATCCTATCGAAACAGTTCACAGTTGTGTCACTTCTTACTAATGACACTCTGTATGTGTCTATGTTGCAGAACTCCCAGAGGAAAAGAGGAGCACGAGCCAACAACAAACCTGACAAGAAGCTCTGTCCACAGGTAACACACACACACACACACACACACACACACACACCTATGTTCCTCCATATGGTCCAACAAATCAATAAGAGAGACAAAGTGCTGTTTCAGCTGCTAAACCTTTAAGACATTTAGACCTGGAGAGAGTGACATTTATCTAACACACACACACACATGCTTTCAAAAGGACATGTAACGCAATCACCAATAACAAATAGCTGAGTGTGTATAGTTGAAACATCTGCAGAACTAGAGAAACATACAAACATTACAATACCAAGCTGTTTATTTTTGATTCTGCTGTTGTTCCTGTTAAGATTCTTTTTTATCTATTTGCATTTATTTACTTTATGAGGCAGTTTACCCACACATATCATTTAGTTTATTCTCATTATTATTATCTAAAATACTTAAAAGGAATAACATCAACAGGATTTGACTTGTGCGCCCACTGTGCACAGGCACACACTCCAATATTACATATTACCACAACGACAGTCCTGTTTGGGATGTTTGTCAATTTCCTTGTAGTCATGTCCAGGTAAGTAGTTGAGGATCTCCTAAAAACATAAACAAATAAATAAGTAAATACCACCATATTTTCATGGCGTCAGCATCGCATCGATGCTGACAGTTTTTATGGTGTCAGCATCGCTCGAGGCAGTGTCGTCTCTGCACAAATGTAATTGCATGTACTGCAGGCGACAGGAACTGTTATTTCCTCCTACATGTCTCAACATTGAGTGTATCGAACAGAGCAGCATGTGTTCCAAACTGTAAGAATCAGAGTCAATTGGAAACATGCTTCTTGAATCCTGCAAGGACAGTTCGTTTTCTCCATCGACAAGTTGATGATTCCATTCAGTCGTGATGAAGGAAAACGTGATCACGAAATCATTTTGTGCACAGAGGAACATGATGACTCAATTCAGTTATGTTCAGTTCATTTAAAAACAAAAGTCAAACAGTGAACATTTAATTTCTTCATGGAAAAAATAAAGATTTTTATTATTTTGTAGCCAAAAAGAATCACAAAATGCCTTGTCGTTCATGTCACATAAGTATTTATGGCAACCTGATCTCTATAAACAGATTCTTCATTCAAATGTAGAATCTGGAGGCAACGGGAGAAGATTTAGGTATTGGAAGCGTTCTGGTTGCCTTTTGTAATCAGTAGTAGTGATAAACAGAGAGCAAAAGAGGCGGAACACACTGGCCAAAATGAGATCTCTGAACCCACCGGGTATCGCCCCATGATATAGATTTTTATTGATTCAGAATTAGAAAGAATTATTAGAATTAGTCATGCATGCATCTCAGGTTGCTAATCTCACTGTAAACAATGAGCAGTGCACAGAAAAGGAAGTTTTGGCCCAGATATCTGCTGGCTACACCCCAGAAACACAGCCCCTTATTCTCTTTATACTCAAACCACCAGAATCAGGATTTGATATGAACTGAATGGAATCAATAAACAGAATCACAAAACAGTTGCATAACATCCCCTTATTTTCATTTACATAGAGCAAGTGCTGTAGCAAACCTGCTGCTTCTGGAGACTGGCACTCTAATTAAATTACTTACCCAGTTAATTATCACCTATACAGCCAATCCTCCATGAAACAGCTGTGTTATTCTTTTTGTTTCTGTTTCAAACACCATTTGAGTTCGGAATAGACATGTTAATGTTGTCCGGGGCACCCGACCACGACTGTCATGTTGGAAATCTATCATGTTTGATCCTTTAAGTGTGTTCTCACCTCACAGCTCACAACTGGGCTGTCTATGTGTCTCTCTGTCGGCTGTGACCTATTTCCTCTGGGGATCACACTCTATCTGTCCAAACAAGCCGTGTGCAGTTTGAAGCAAATAAATCAGCATTTTCCTCTATTCCTCCTCATCTTCACATCATCTCTTTCTCTCTTTTCTTCCCTCCATCTTGTCCTGCAGGTGTTTGTACTGACTGTAATCCTTGCATACCTGTTTTTTCTTTATGCTTGGATTACAGATCATGCCTAGACACCACACTTTAAATCTCTACCTCCTCTTCATTCTGCCTCACTTCTCTTCCACAAATAGAAAAAAAAAATCCTTAACTTCACTTTCTGAGGTCTCCTTCCCTTCTTTATTTTTCCAAATCGCTAAAATAATTCAAACACAGCTGAAATACTTGTTTTTTCCTCTGCGAAGAAAAAAAGGGCACTCTGGGAGTTAGAAGTGTATGAGATCAGGTTTAACAGAGCAACGGAGTACACAGAGATACAGATTAAAAACCCAAAGGAGTAATTTATCCCCACAGAAGGTGTTTGTGGTGAAGTTAATTCTCTCACTGACATCTCTCCCCATCTGCTAACGCAAACCCAGGCTTCCTCTCCAAGCCACATACCATAAATGGTCGACTGGCTGGCGCTCGCATTGCTTAATGTGGTTGGAAAGACTCCACAGGCCGTAAAACAAATACAGCCACGGAGCTGCTTATGAGGAATGAGGCGCACAGGGTCAGCAGTAGCTACAACGGAGTTTAAGATAGAGATACATACATCAATATACGGTACGTTTATGTTGAGAGCTTCATACAATTCCTAAAAAAAGGGGGACGTTTAATGCTGAATCAACTGGGTTTTTTTCGGTCACTAGGGGACAGAAAAACACCACAACGGGCTGAAACGCAGCCCTTCTGTAGTTGGTTTAGCTAACATGGCGCAAAACAGTTGTCTGTTCACATCCAGCAGACACAGAGCCACAATAGCAATTAGCTGATGTCATGCCACCTGATGAATGTAAAACGCCCACTCTCTTTTAGTTCTGTTTTTGGTCTCCACCAACTCCTGAGGGAGCTATGTGGCTCTTTAAATGCTAAATGCTCCACTATCTTCACCAGCTTGTCACCAACTGTGTCTGTTTGCTCTTTGGTGCAGGGCAGGTAGTGTACTATGGGGTTATCAGAGTTTTTTTAAAAGACACTGACATGCTCTACAGAGCCACAGAGTTGATCAGTGTTTAAAACAAAGTAAATAATACAATCTTTATTTTACAGATTAAAAGGTTAATTCATAAGCAATAAAACACACCCATACCCACATTTTTTCCTGCTACAGCCTTACTTGGTGTAATGTCAGCAAACTTAAGATAGATATGGTAAACATTAATTTAATATGCTGTATGACGTTGTCTGACGCAAACCACTAATGACTGTTTTCTGGACTTTCACTCTTTCCTTTGTGTTATGTCTTTTTTTCTTCTTAAAAGCCTCACAAGGAACAAACACAGCATGACTCTTACCTCACCATTTGGTAGCTGAAAGCCGCGAGCTATTCAAATAGCTCTTAGTCATTATTTTTCAAGTTCAAGGCGACTTTAAATAGAATGAAAAACCAATTCATCCCATTTGAGTTGCAGGACTGTACTGAAATGTGGCTTGTGTTCAAATGACAGACAAGCAAACAGTTTAGTGCATATTATAACTGAGAGAGATGATGCCCCAACATCACCATGGTTAGAAAAACAAAACATCAGGACATAATTCAATAACAGAATCACCACATACTTCACTCCAAACCTCTAATGTTGTCCAGTTGTCTGCGTGTTTAAGCTGTTATCCATCTGTGTGTGTTTCCATCCATGTCCGGTTCTCAGTTAAATGAATTACCTAAAATGATGAATCAATTATTAAAACGTCTGTCACTGTGTCACAACTGTACATTGCTTGATAACAGACGCGTGTACGTATCGGCCTCTCTGTGATATGGCAGTTTTTGTATCAATGTCACCTCGGCGCTCTCTTCTCTTTCTGCTCCGTCACCGCAGGAGGACAGCTCGGACCTGAAATGTCAGCTCCACTTTGCCAAAGAGGAGTCAGCCCTGATGTGCAAGAAGCTGACCAAACTGGTGAAGGACAGCGAGGCCATGAAGGAGGAGCTGGCCAAGTTTAGGTCGCTGTACGGGGACGTCAACGCCTCGCTCACCGTGGAGGAGGTGAGGGGAGGATGAGGAGGACAGATATTATCTATGTATAGCTAGAGATTTGTTTTTAAGCCAATTTACACAGGAGCAAAAAGTTTATCACATTGCACTCTGTCATCGTCAGACAGTGATAGATGAGCAAATTAGGGCAGACAATGTAGTGGTTAGTGAACAAGACCAAAAATCACCACACAATGGAGGAGGATTTCATAGGATTTCATATTTAGAGGCTAGTGAGACAGCTAACAGACATATTTTCTGACAACACCTTAAGGAAAATATAAACCCTGACTTTCCGTCTTTATACCATTTACCTCTGTACCTCTTGATGTTTGCCTGAGAGATGCAAAACGTCACCAATAAGCTATTATGGTGGTCCCAGTTTGTAAAGTGCGCCCCCCCCCCCTTGTACCCCTATAAACCCAAATGCCTAAAACACCTTGGAAAACTCTACAGAGCTGCATTTGTATTGTTTTAGAAACAGCCAAAACTCCCCACAAAGCTCATTAAATCCAACTCACTTCTGAGCCGATTCAGTGACTGATGCTGAAAACAACAAACAAATATATCGTTTGTTACAATATTGACTTTCCAGTCACTTGCATAATGATTAGGATTTGAATACCCACGACTGAAAATGTTGTTATTACTATTGATAATGATATTTATAGGACAGTTCGTGATGTAAGAAAATGGGGGTAGAAACACTTATAAGCCCTTCAGTATTTCATGCTAACAGTCTTAAAGGTCAACAGCTGATTTAATGAACAGGTGGGAGTTGATTAAGAAAATGGTTCTTCTCTCCAAGTGTGTTTTTTATTTGACTCCCCCTCAGGTTGCTGACTCCCCCCACACGCGCGAGGCGGAGATCAGAGTCCACCTGAAGCTGGTAGAAGAGGAGGCCAACCTGCTGAGTCGACGCATCGTTGAGCTGGAGGTGGAGAACAGGGGGCTCCGAGCTGAGATGGACGACATGAAGGGACCACAAGGTAGTTTGTAAACTCATCTCTATTACACATACGCAATAAAAGCTGTATCAATATTCTTATCAAACGCTTTGCAATAAAATGTCGAACTATTTCTTTCAGATTATACCTGCTTTCAGACATGTTGTGGATATTTATAATTGCATGATTCATCTGTAATTATTATTTCACACACATTTTAATTTCTCTTCTTTTTCTCAACTGCCTGACCGCTCATTGTTTTTTTTCCCTAGATTGTCCACAGGAGCTTTCTGGTGTTGGTGGCAGTCTGGGAGGAGGAGCCATGGTACTCGGGGGAGGGGCTTCATCTGAAAACGTCATGGAGCTCCAGAGACACCTCCAGTTTGTCGAGGAGGAGGCAGAGCTACTGAGGAGGTCTCTCATCGAGCTGGAGGAACAGAACAAACTCCTGATGAATGAGATAAACCGCTATAAATCTGATCTCCCGCCACCGACGTCCGCACTGTCGTCCAACTCACTGGCGTCGCTGACGGACGGGCTGCTCAACGACAGCCCGGTGCACTCCATACAGGAAGGGGCGGTGCTTATCAGCACAGACGCCCCGGCCCAGGAGGAGGAGCTCAGACTGGCGAGGCTTCAAATTGGAGATCTGGGCGGAAAGGTGAAGAAGCTGCAGTACGAAAACCGAGTGCTTCTGTCCAACCTGCAGCGCTGTGATCTGGCCTCCTACCATGCCCCTTCCTCCTCCTCCTCCTCCTCCTCCTCTCTACGACTGGCTCTGGAGACTGACGCAGAGGCCGGAGACTCAGCTGAGTGCCTCCCAAGGTAGTCTTACGTTTTCAGTTTCCCTCACAACATTTGTGTGTGAAATTGTGGTTCTCTACTGGAAATATTTCAGTGAGAGAATATGTTGTTGAAACTCAACCACCATCTTGATAAAGCGACATGTATTAGAAGTCCTAAACGCACTCTCTCTGTGTTTTTCCCTCAGCCCGCCGCACCGCAAAGAGCCAGTAGGGGGTGAGACCGACGCCCTGGAGATCAAGGAACGGAAAAAGAAGATCGAGGACAACGCTGACGCAACAACCTCACTCCCTGGGTACCTGGGGCAGAAGGACCATGATGCCTTGCTAACCATGAGGGACCAGGCTCGCTTGGTTTCCACCGCCATACAGCTCCTGACCTCCCCAGAGTCTAACTGCCTCTCCTCCTCCCCATCCATCTATCAAAAGGTCTGCAGCAACGAGGCCGCAGAGCCGTGTGACCTGGAGAAACCTCAGCCTCACAGCCAGGTACGCGTCAGGGTGTTGTTCTTCCACAATACTGTCAGGGGGAACCCTTTTTTATTTTCAAAGAGATAGCTTTTCACAATAATGTCCGTGATAAAGTTTGTTATTTCTTTGTTTCCGCAGATTTCAGAGCTGTCTGACCTGGCGGACCGCCCCCTGGTTGGTGCTCTGACCAGCAGACTCCAGGCCCTGCACACCCAGCTACAGGCCTTTGTGGAGCATGTCGACAGCCTGAGTAAACCCCCAGCAGGTGGCAGGGACCCTCAGGTTGAAGGAGCGTCTCCTCTGGCCTCACCCTGCGCCTCCCTCCTCTGCTCTGGGGACGGGCAGGATGAACTGAGCACTGCCGTGGAGCAGGTAAAAGACGGGAAACACACTCCTCCTTTTCACTCCTTGTCACTCTGTCTCTTTCATTTGTTATCAGTCTTTCTTTTTCAAAAGCTTTTACTTTTGTTGGGGTTTTTTATTTTCCGTTGTCACTAGTTTGTTTTTCTATTCTTCAATTTTGTGTTTGGTCCAGTGCCTAACCATTAGTTTGGCTGCATAATCCTCCCAATCCCATCTAACCCTGCTGCTTTAGTTTCTCCTCACACTGGAGAATGGATTTACACAACACGCTCAAATCTGATGAACAATGGCAATTTTAAATATAAATTAACCTGACGTGATTCCAACACAGTTGTGAGTGGAAAAATATCCCTTTGGTGACAAACAAACAAACAAAAACTGCCCCTGCTGTATGGGCATATTAAATGAATTCAGATTTGAGCTGCCAGTGTAACCCTGTCCACACGATGCCACCCATGTCCTCTGCATGCTAATAAATTGCTTCCTAACCTGGTATCTAGATGCTGCTTTAGGCCTCAAATGGAGCCTGTTTGTATCCATGGACACAGTAGGGTTATTAAGAGTACATAAAGCACCATTTATTTATATATGTTTTCATCAGCATCATAAAACCAACTAGGTTTAGATCGAGTGAGGTTGTGCAATATCTATCATAAATTTATATAGATTTACTCACATTTATTATTATTTTATCAGAATAAAGGCCAGCAGGACAATAGCATTGTTTGGCCCATATTAAGATTCATGTAGCATCATGCAATGTAGTTGATTAGCAAATAATAAACTATAAACATAGTCTATAAGTACTATCTGAGATTTTTGATTTGAATACTTAAAATTCAAATTAGTATTCTGACACCAGATAGTGAGTACTGTATTTTTATAATGACTGTGTTTTTTTATAATAAGAGGAGTAACGTTGGTAGAAACGCAAGACGACAAATCCACTTAAAAATAAACTTTAATTTAATCGCTAAAATACCAAATCTGGAGTCAAAATATCTGAGTTATTCAAATCCAAGAAAGAAATGGTGATGAAATCTACCTTTGATTATTATTAAAAGAGTTGTCCACACAGATTTCTTAAAGCAGCGGAGGAGACAGTGAGCTCGGTCTCAACAGATTTCTGACATTCTCCTCTGGGAAATTCTTGGGTTACAGTTGATTGTCGGTGATTTATGTTTTAGTCTGAGCATCAAATTTATTTTAAACTATATGATGGTCCATATTCAGTGTAAGATACGCATTTATAAAGACACATTGGAATCAGCAAAGATTTAGAAGTTACACTCGACTGAAGTGCAGCTGCTAGTTTAAGATTCAACTGTCAGGAACGTGCTTTAAAAAAAATTTAAAAAAATGTAATTGGTTATTTAAAGATTGTGTCACCACACTGACTTTCAAGACTCAACAGTAGACACAATTTACTTGGGATGGATATTTTTGTGATTTGGTGTCCTGCCTTTACAACAAGAGAAACTTGTTTCTTGTAAAAGTCTGTCTTTTCTAATCTAATCTAGCTTGCCTGTCTGGAGGAGGCTGTGGTGAAATTATACAAAGTTTTAAGAGAATACATCATCATGTTTAGACTCCATTAGAGGCCAAATTCTGAGTCCCAACACCCCCCGATCTCTCCTCCCCTTCCCTTTGCCCCTTCCTCCTTCCCCCCCTCTCTCTCTGCATGGGCACCATAATCGCCGGTTTCTGCACTTTACTTCCATCTCCCACTTTGCCTCCTTTCTCCCGGTACTCATGCCTCCTCCTCTTGGTCATATCCTTAAATGCTGACCTACTTTCCTCTGACTCCTTGCTCACTTCACATTCCTTTCCTTCCCTCGGTCCCACTCTTCCTCCTCTTTCTTCTCCTTTTGTCCTTGCTTTGCTTCCCCATCCACACCCGTTTCTCCCCTCTCCTTCTTCACCCTTTTGCCCCTTCGCTCTGACTTTTCATCCTAACCGCCTTACTCCTTCTCGTCTTCTTTTTCCCCTCTTTGCCTCTCCCTTCCCTCCTCTTTCTCCCATTGCTGTTTCTCCCCCGTCTCTCCTTTCCTCCCACTCTTCTGTGTCCTCTTCTGTTTCATGTATCTCTCCTCCCCCTCAGCCATTCATTCTGCCCTCCATCCTCCTTTTCTTTCTTTTCTCCACCCTCTCCTTCTCCTCTCTGACCAAGCTCTTTCTCCTCTACATCCTTTTCTTCATCTTGTGAGATCCATACTCAACTGTTTCTGTTTTGTCCGTTGTTTTCCATTTTTCTCAATGTTGTCATATGGATCGACGCCATTTTGGTTGAATTGTTTTTTATTCTTATGGTTGTGTTTGTTTGTCTTGTTTTTTCTTTCATTACTATCACTCCCCTCCTTTTTGTTTTTGTTCCACCACGTCTCCTCCTCCCCTTTCCCACCCTCTGTCCTCTATGTTTTTTTTTTTGTTTCTTTTGTTTTTTTTATTCATTAACCTGCCCATGCATGCATGCAGCAGCCTGATTATAGGGACCAATCAGAGCCGGAGGTGAAAGGTGAAATCAAGGAGAACAGCCAATCAGACCGCAATGAGAAGCAAAAGCAGGATGACGGCCGGCTGGAACGGGGAGAGAAGGAGACGGACGAAGCACTGGTGAGTCGCTCTACAACACAACCATCCCCATCAGGACAGACACAGACACACACACTTGAGCCTGAAGCTTTAATGTCAAATGTCTCACACGCAGACAGACAAACAAACTCATAGGCTTTTGGCTGGTCGAAGTCTCAACATGCCTTCAGGGCAACAAACAAATGTCGAGTCTGCTCCTTTAACAGTCTGTCCGAGAGGGTAAAGTAACTAGGGAAGCTGATGGTGAATGTGAAAGGGGCTATAACTGCTGTTTTCATATTAATAATGGAGCAAATTACTATGTATGTGTAAGGGATAACAATTAGTAATCAACTCTGCATTTATCTTCAGTGTTTTTTAGTGTTCTTCAGCTTGTTCTTTTGCAGCCCTAATTTATTCATTTCTTCCTTGTCCGTCTGGTCAAACAGCGAGTGAGGGAGCAGATGGTGGAAGCCAACAGTTTTTACAGCTCAATATTTTATATATCGATTGAATCCACTAAACCACTCTCACTTTTGAATGATCCAACGATCAAAAACACACAACACAAACAAAAAGGCGCTCTATCTGCCGTTTCCCTGTGACTTTAAAGGGTGGTGTTCTGTCAGCGTTATGGTTACAGCTTGTTTCCACTGTGGCAAAAAAACCTAAAATTTCAGCTTTGATACATTTGCTACAATAACACCCCATAATACTCTCTCTGAATAAACATCCAAAACACAGTTAGAGAGAAGACATGTTGTCTTGCCATCCCGCCTGCTGAAGACGTTGGTGTGTGTTTCAGGAAGAAAAGAGGACAGTAGGATGAAGCAAGACAAGGACAAAATGATCAGATATGGATTTGAACAAATATGTAATTTAGAGCGTGACCACCAAATCGTCCCGGCTGATGAATTAGCTAATTGGTATTAGTGTATGTGTCTACCAATAAGTAACAAGAAACTTTGTTCAACGTGTATCTTGTTCAAAATGTAAAAGAAAAAAAACATACTTACTAACGTACTTAGATAGTCAAGGCCCACTTAATAGCTTTTTGTAAAGCTTTCAAGTGATAATGGGTCATAGCTCGTATGTAGTGGATTGTCCTGTCTACTGCCTTCAAAGATGGTCCTGATGGCAACTGAGCCATCTCCATGACAACCGAACAAGCTCCATCTCCTGAGGAAGATCTGAGATGCGGTTAAAAGCTCTGGAAAAAGCTAGTTAAGTGGACCTTAAGATTTGGCGGGTCAAACTCCTGCTTAAAGACCATTAAGAATGAACTTGTACCCTCGACTAGTCTTCTTATTATTAATATTTGCGTTATTGTATCAGATACAAACCCATGAAAACGGGCCTTGACTGTACATGTGGGCTGCGTATGCTTGCATCACTTCTTCCTGTGCAAACACACAATGACAGGAAAGGTTAATCAAAGGCTCATTTATATGCACATGTGCACACACACACAAATTGAAGCTTGAAATTCGGGATGTGGTACAGTAGTGGTGAACTCATGCTAGCAACACAGTGTTGTCAACAAACATAAACAGTGACTTCACTGTCAGCTGTGGGATTGACGGGAAGAAAAGACCTCTTTGTTTGTCTGACCTTTTGCTGGCGTGTCTCCATGGTAACCAGGGATGTGTGTGTGTGTGTTTGTGTGTCTGCATCTTTATCCGAGCTTGAGAATGTAAAATAGAATGAAGAGCAGTGACTCAGCAGCACATACTGTAGTGTACACCCGGTGTTACAGAAACACCATCTCATTCTCTGCAATATTCAACGGTAGAGCTTGTAACCCACTGCCTCCGGTCTTTTTGCTAGGCTAGGCTACGGTGTTGGCAAAATGGTGTTATTAGTATATTTGGATCCTCTCATTCTTTGCACATTTGTTCACATGTTGCTTCAGTTTTGTAATGCACATTTTTGCATGAGCAGATGCCACTTTCTCACAACAGTGAGTCATACCGGACCAGAAACTCTGGCTGTGAGCAGCCCGGGTGCTGTTCGGGGTGGAGGGTGATGGAGGGCAGAGGCTGAGCCCAGTGGAGGGTGAAAGAGGACATTAATGGTACAGTGGTGGGTCGATGGATCGCACTCACTCAGCAGCCAAATGAGGCATAGGAGAGTGTGTGTGTGTGTGTGTGTGTGTGTGTGTGTGTGTGTGTGTGTGTGTGTGTGTGTGTGTGTGTGTGTGTGTGTGTGTGTGTGTGTGTGTGTTTGTGAGCGTGAGAGAGAGAGTGTGTGTGTATTTGTGGGCATACAGTTAGCGTGCCGAAGCTGAAATGTGATTTAAAGGGTGTTCTAGCACAAAACTGCCATGTTATGTGCTTCTCACACTTGGCTGTTTCTCCCTTTTTCATTTCCTTCTAACTCTCTCGTCCCTTGCCACCTCTCCTCCCATTACTGCTTTTTGTTCTTTTCTTTGATCTCTGGCTGCCTCCCTCCTTGTTCCCTACCCACCGATGTTTCCCTATCCACTGCTCCTTTCCTTATTTCTTTCTTTCCCTCAACTCTTTTTTTCTTTTCTTTTACTCCACCCCCTTCTTCCTTATCTTTCCCCCCCCGACTCATCCTTTCCTCATCTCCTTCTTAATTTCCTCCAGCCCATACATGTCGATGACCTCCGGGCTCGGCTGTCCGAAGCAGAGGAGTCGGCTCTTGGAACTCAAGTGGAGCTGGAGGAGGAGAGGCAGGCTCAGAGAGAAACCACTCTTAAACTCTCACAGGTCAGTTTGCAGCACTGAATACTGCCAAAACACACAAATACTGACCTGGAAACAAAAGACCCCTTAATCTCACGCAGAAACACCATTTTATAGAGAAATGCAAGTCCTCCCTGATTGTCCTGTGTCAAACTGCCTTTCCCTCTCAGATCCAGGATGAGCACCAGAAGGCTCTGCTTCGTCGGGACTTCCAGCTGCAGAGTTTGGCCCTCCAGGTTCGGCTCCAGCAGAAGTTGTGGAGCCAAGAGAGGACTCTGCTGGTCCAGGAGTCCCAGCACCTCAAACAGGCCCTGGTGCTGCTCAGCCTCAAACTACGGTGCTTCCTCAAACAGTGGAGGTTGGGCTGCAGGAAGGACACAGAGTGGAAAGACATCTTGGAGGTATGAGGGGAAGGGAAAGGAAAATGCTGATTGTCCACACCGTTGACATACTGTTATTATTTTAACCAAGAAATGTATTTATGTATCTAAAATCAATACTCTATTGTCCTCAAAGGATATCTCCATTTGTTCTCAAAAATGATGTAATCTCAGGTTTTCAATCACAGAAAGAATTAAGAGAAAATATTTTAACCAGGTTTAACCAGGTTCTATGCAGAGGACAAGTAACTTGGCCACAAGGCAAAGTGATTTAATTCAACATCAAATGTGAAATAACATGTTTTTTGTATTGTAACATATTTTGAATATTGTAGCTGGATGTAAATGTGAACAATTGTTGCCTTTGCAGAAGTAAGAAAATGTATAAATATGTAGATAGATAAAGACACAGAGGCTAATTGATTGAAAGGCGATTCTGCTCTGTGATTTTTTCTTTTTCAGATGAACAGTCTGAAGGACCTGTACCTGCTGTTAGAGGAGGAGAACCTGACGAGCCCTGCCCACCAGACTGACAAGAGGGCTGCTGCAGACGAACAACCACTCAGCCCAACTATCAAGGTCAGTTGAGTGACACACACACACACACACACACACACACACATACGTACGCCCACACACATATTCTTACATGTGTATCTTTCCATATAGTCTAGCGCCGTGAGCAGCACCTTGGCGGACCTAAAGGTGGCGCTGCAAGATTTGAGTGGAGAATTGCGACAGGAGAGACAAGGCTCCCAAGAACTCACACAGCAGTTCGCCAAGGCCAAGGCGTCATGGGAGGTGGAGAGGACCGAACTAAAGAGCCTCATTACGCAGGTAAGAAGTATTTCCGTAAGTTTATACAGTGTAATACGTGAACTTATTTTCTGCCAGTTTTGGCAAAATTAAGAATATTTCACATGAAAGATTTCTCTTCATGCTGTTGACGCTCCTGTCGTTGGTTTGAAGCGGGCAGGACTCTGGACTAAAGATGATGTCACATATTTCTCTGCACCAATCAGGATTTAGAATTCATGTTGCCAGGCTGCTGTCAATCAACTTTTTATCCAGACTTTAATTGACTTTAACTTTGATTAGATATTTTAGCTGATTTAGTCATGAATATTTAATATCGCAGAGGAATACTTCCTATTTGAAACAGAGCTTCAAAATGTACTAGTGATACATTAAACATTACTTGAAATCAATCACCATGTTTATTTATGTTACTCAAAGAAACAAAATCATGGTGCAGGCCATTAGGAGACAAACTGATGCAACGTGCAATGTACAAAATGCATCATACTCTTTGATTTTATATTCTACACCCACTGTGTTGACCATTAAGGGAATACGATGATCCACTTTCCTTCGGTTGCTCTCCAGTTTTGAGTTTACGGAGACAGATGTTGACATTTAAAAGCCAACAGATACTCAGAAACTCAGATGTGGGAAAGTCGAGCAGAGCTCAACGAATTCAGGACAAGACAAAAGATCAATACAGTGGAAAGATTCGGTAAACAAGTAACTTTTGCTTCCAAGCCTGTGCTCCCTGCTTGCATGTGACTGGACAGTTATAGTAGACCTGTAGTTGGAAACAAACAGACAAAAAGAGAATAATATGTGGTGTTTCTGTTCTGAAGTGGCCAATATTAATTTTGACAAGTGGTTCTTGGAATTGCTGACTATTGCTGCTATTTGGTCAATGTCTACTTCCAAATTGCCAAGTGGCTTATGTATTTGTGAATTTGAGCCTTTCATCCCCTCTCTCTGTCTGTCTGTCTGTCTGTCTGTCTGTCTTATCTGCAGGCCGTGAGTGATGGTATTAATGTTTTATCCTCCTCTCCTCCCTCATTGTCTCTCTGTCTCATAACAGCAGCAGAGGTGGTAACTGTGTAAGTGTTAATTAACAGCCTCTGAGATAGAACACAGCCTGTGTGCTGCCGCCTGGTAATTGAGACAGAGAGAGAGGAGAGAGAGATAAAAGAAAGACAAAGAGGGCTGTTAAAGTTTGGCAATTGAAAAGCCTTTTCATATGTTACCTTTGTTCCCTGAGTGTATATGATTCTGCTATTCTATCATTAAAGGCCATCTGACAAAATGTGAACATATTGCAGATTTTGTGGCAGGCCCATACCTGCAGGTTTATCTTTAGCCTCAAACTAACCAGCAGCATTAACACAAGATGGAGGGTGTCAGTTTGCAAAAACATGTTTTTCATTTACGCCATGTGCTGTGGTTGTAATTTATGTCATCAAAGTAGTTTATTATACATGCATTGTCATTCGTTTTCAAATATTTTCTCATATTACCTTTCAACATTAAGTTCTTTCAACATCCTGTTTCACGTAAAAACCTGTAAAACCACGCAAGTAAATTATACCATCCATAGAAACCTCACCCTAAATGAACCCAAACCTAAATTCTAAACTCAAAAGCAAAAAGCCACACGATTAGATAAAGAACAGTTTGCACCTTGTATTTGATATATTTTTTGTAATTCATGTTTGGACTTTTCCAGCTGCCAACATGGAGTTTAAAAGTCCATGTTTAAAAGTTGCAAAATGTTAAAGCATCTAAAAGGAAATCCAGGAAAAGATCAGAATGCAGTGCAGCTTTAAAAAAGTTTTGCCTTTTTTCTTTTGTTTTCCTTCATTTACTGAACATAACAAATTCACTCCATTGGATTAGTTGAAAGGTAGTCTTAAGTAAAGTTAATAACACTTTGTCATAAATGTATAATTTTCTTGCTTATCTGTAAGACATGTATGCAAGAGGATGAAATCTAATTTAAAACTTGCACACTTTGTCTGGTGGCAAAATGTATCACCAGAGCAGCTACAGTTCAGTCAAAAAAGATTGTTTAACAAATGATGCATGAAGTAGCATTTCTATATTATAACCACAGGCTGCAACAACTAGTCACAAAGGGGGACAAACCATGTACACCAGAAACAATTAGACATTAAAAGATTCATCTAAATACATACACAAGTCAAAATACATTAAAAAAAGGACCAATCATTGCATCTCATAGTGAATTGAGTGCTATGATTAACTGAGGTGAGGAAAAACAGGACCACAAAATAAACACAAAGAAATAAGGAATGTTAAAGGGAATTCAAATTCAATGCAAAGTGATGATTATCAATATTTTAATATATTTAGGTTGAAAAAATGAAATGGGTTTAGTTAAGATTAGCCTGATCGCTTTATGCTAATGCTAATTATGATCTTAATCTTAAATCCTAATTCTAAAACTGAAATGTCCCTTTGTGAAGAAATAAATACCTTGGCTATGACAGGTGTGTTTTGGTCCACACCAGTACCGAAACACAAAGATACACACAGAGAGACACTCGCACACGGACAGAGTCATTAATCATCGTCATGATCAGAGAGACTCTGCCTTCGCGCTGTGGTGCCTGATCATTTGTCTTCTGATTGGTTTGGCAGCTCCTCTTGGCAACCAATAGGAGTTGCGAGCAGCGTTACAAAGTGATGGGACGCTCTCCTTTTCTTAAACGTGACGTAGCAGCAGGCTATTTATCAGATTAAATTTACAGACTAACCTTTGTGGCTTAATCAAAGAATCCAATCACACGGCTGCGATTCATTTTGAGTGAAACCAACCATGTCATGTCGGGCTGGATGTCGACACACAAAAATATGACTTTAATATTTGATTATGTTTAACTGTGTTGCACTTTATCACAGATTTTGTCAAATTAAAACAGAAGCACACACACACATTTGAAAAACTTTATTGGCATTATTCTCTTTTCTGCCCTGTAATATAAGCGTGCGTGCGTGCGTGTGTAGACATTCACCAGCCCACTGAACCACGTCGGTGCCAAGGCGTCCTGGCAGCATGTAGCTCCAGCTGTTGCTTTGTTGAACAAGTCAACTCAATTTCAAACACTGTCCTACCTGTCAAACGGCTTGACAGGAAATTATCTCCGCCGTTCAGCCTGATAAACAAACGCCGTCAGCGAAGTAGAAACAATATCCAGAGCCCTGAAAGCGTGCAGTACAACACTGCCTCCTTTTTTTTTTGTCCATTAATCAGTCATCCGTGCTGACATTGGGACATGTTACAAACACCTGTCGAGCGCAGCTGGAAGCTCTGATCGCTCACATCTGTTGAATTCACTTCACTCTTGAAGGGAGTATGAAGATGAAGATAAAAAAGATTGTCTTTTCAGACAACAGAAACGTCAATGTGCAACTCCAACGCATTTGTATCTCAATATTCAATGAGTCCTCATACATAAACAATAAACTACGTTATTTGTTTCTTCCAAAACAACACATGTGACTGTCTAGGAATGTCTAGTATAAGTGTTTTCTGATCTGCCACCTCTGCAGTCAAGCTCTGGTTAAATTGAGGCTTAATCTACTTAAAGACTTGAAAAACCTTCTTGCCGAGAGTTTGATGAGAAGATCGATACGTCTTCCACAACTGTATGCTAAATGCAGTCGGAATCAGCTAGCCTGGCTCTGTCCAAAGGTAATACAAATAACTGCCTACCAACCCCTCTAAAGCTCATTTAATTAACATGTTGTATCTAATCTCATGGTCCCAGCCTTTATGCTAAAATAAGCTAAAATAACCGTCTCCAGGCTCCAGCTTCATATTTAGCATAAAGGCATGAGAATAAAACTGATCATGTTTTTCCCAAAATGTCAAACTCTTCCTTTAAGGTTTGAGGGAAAAGTCCGATACAGCTCAAAGAACTCAATATAGCATCCTTAGCTTGAAAACAGAAAGCACTGCCACTGACAGAAAAATTGCAAAATTGAGGTTGAGAATCAGTTCAGCTTCAGTTGTAGATGCAACGCAGTCAGCTTTGCTATATTTAACATCTGCATGCATTATGTAATAGCTAGGCTCTGTTTTTATTTATAAACCTGGCACACATTTTGTCTCTCAGGATTGTTGTGGTTGCTGCTTGCCCTAGAATTAACAGCCAATGGTTGATATGGAGTACTGATAGCACTAACAGAGGAAACAAACCTTGTTGTTGTCCTGTAGTTAAAATCAGCTGCGGGCAAATCACATGCTGCCCAACATAGCACATCATACCCTGTGGGTCCATCTGACACTGACCAGTGGTATTGTTTGCATCAACAGTTACTGTTTGTTACCAGATCATTGCTAATAGAATGAACTACAGTAGAGTATCAGTATAAAGTATTAAGAATTGTATTTCTAATTTGGTATTGAATTGAAAATATTCTACAGGAAGATCACAGTGGCTTAACATGGAGCTTTTCCTTTTTATACACTCTCTGATTGGTATAATAATAACAATGGATCTAATGATAGTAAAATTAAGTAATTCCTCTTGACTTCCCACTTGGCACTTTAGGGCCCCTGTCGGTTTGATTGGGGTTTGTTGCCACAGCGCTGTTGTTGTTAGTAGCTCTCAGCTCTGTGTTTCCACAAATAGTTTCTATGTCTCTTTCTACATCTACGAAAAATTGCTTCTGCATAGATACTTGAGGAAAAACCCACATGATGAATGTGACAACTGTGAAGGCAAAGATTTAATCAATGCCTGACTTTTAGGGGGATTTTTTTTATGCTAAACCAGATTCCTCACTAACCAAGCCCTGAAGTGTCCTCTTGGGATTATTTTAGTAAAACTTAATTAATAAATCTGCTTTTATATTAATGGTTTTAGCTGAATAAATAAAAGTAATTGAACTTGCTAAATGGTGAGTGGAGAGTCGTGAACCAGACGTCTCTCATCCACCAATAAATGGTATTCATCCGGTGAAATCGCCCCCCTCTTAACGCCTCGGCAGTAAACCTCGTTAAGACGCAGGGCTTGTTAAGCTGCGTTCGTCTCTAACGAGCAACGCTCCGTTGCCATAGGAGACGGGAGATTGGATGGGCGTGTGTGTGTTACGCTGTGATTGGCTGCCAGACGGTTCCATTAGCACCATATACGGACGCCAGTGCCAAAGAGCCACGGGGGATTGATGGGCCTGGGGTTGTGTGTGTGTGTGTGTGTGTGTGTGTGTGTGTGTGTGTGTGTGTGTGTGTGTGTGTGTGTGTGTGTGTGTGTGTGTGTGTGTGTGTGTGTGTGTGTGTGTCTGCTTGTCAGGCTGATGGGCCTGATAGTGTCGGCTGTGTGAACTATGAGGCTCACACTGAGGAAAAGGGAAAGCAGAGCTGCTCATAAAAATTTCAAGCGATCCCACCTTCCAGGCTCTGTGACAGCAGGCCAGATTTATACAGAGCGAGAAAAAAACAGGGGGTGAGAGACCTGGAAATAGAAGGTGAGAAAGCAGTAGAGAGAGGGTGAAGGGGTGAGAGGGATAGAGATGGGGAAGAGGGGTACAGAGGGAGAAGGAAGGAATAGCTGAGAGAGCTTCAGTAGCAAAGATATAATCAAAGGAGAAGAACAAAGAGACAGTTCTCTAGGTTGTGGTCTCTGTCCTCCTCATCAGTCCCTCACCACAACATGAAGATCATTGGATGAGCAGCAGAAAGCCATCACAAGGATCTCATCTGTGTGGAGACTTTACTTTGCCTTCTAGTGGATGAGGTCATATAACAGACCTTTTCCCAATACATAATAATAATAAGTATTTGTGTGTGTGTGTGTGTGTGTGTGTGTGTGTGTGTGTGTGTGTGTGTGTGTGTGTGTGTGTGTGTGTGTGTGTGTTTGACGTGGAAAGTAACTAAGTACATTTACTTGGGGTGACTGTGGCTAAGTGGTGAAAGGGCCGCCTTTCATTCAGAGGGTTGGCAGTTCGATTCCCGGCTCATGTCAATGTGTCCTTGATCAAGACACTTAACCCCAAAATTGCTCCTGTAGCTGCGTCTACGGTAGATAGATACTGAATTGTAAGTCGCTTTGGATAAAAGCGTCTGCTAAATGACTGTAATGTAATGTAATGTACTTAAGGGCAGAGCTAAAGCAAGATTTTACAGACGTTATACTTTAATTGAGTATGTCCATGTTGTTCTGAGCACCAGTGTCTTTTTTTCAGTTGTTCCCAATGAAGAGAGATCGTATCGCGATGTTATATCTTATAAGATCATCATGTTATGATGCCACTTATAGATTCACTCAGCATTATTTTAACAATCCTGCTTTATGAGAAGTACTTATTACTAGTGCTTATTTTGATACCTTTTTACATGTTTAAATTGAACTTTATTATCCAAAAGAGGAATTGCTGTTAATATTTATTACATTTTAGAATAATAGTATAATGTTTTATATAACAGTATTTTTACATTGCAATATTGCTATAGTTACTGAAACTTAACTTATCTAACAGTAGTGATTTATAAAAAAATTAAGTTCATGAAAGTTTTCAATTTGCGAACAGAATAATGATCTCCACTTACTAGGATTTAGGGGGAAATGGGTGTAAATTACATTTTTACCATGATCTTCTATGTCTTTTCTCCTATCAGCTTGAGACCAAATCAGGAAAAGCAGCGTCTCTGTCCGTCACTGATGCACTGGAGCCTCCGGACCTGAAGGTGGCGCTGAAGAGGGAGCGTGAAGAGCACCAGCACCTCCTGGCCGATTCCTACGCAGCCGTGATGGACCTAACTAAACAGGTAAATGTCTGTCTGAATGCACCAAGTTAGGTTGGAAGGAAACTTTGTTTGCACAGACAGAGCAAACTGTGTTGCGAGATTTTATCACAAAGAGATAAATCCCTCCAGCTCAATTTCCGGTTGTAAAAACGTATTATTAAATTTCTGTGACGGCTCAAGAGTTGTGTTTTACTTAACATTGATCTAGTGTTAAAATTCATATTCTGGCGGTGTGCACACCAAATCCATCCTCTTCCTCTGATGTTTTTCCTCTTCTTCTCGTCTCTCCGCTGTGACCCACCTGCGGACCAATCAGCTTCAGATCGGGGAGAGGAACTGGGGCAGAGAGAAGCTGGAGCTGCTGGAGAGGTTCAGCCAGGAAAGAGCTCAGTGGGAGCAGAGACTGGGAGAGGCCACTGCACAACAGGGGAAGGTATGACATGCGTGTGTGCGTGTGTGTGTGTGTGTGTGTGTGTGTGTGTGTGTGTGTGTGTGTGTGTGTGTGAGCAAGAGAGAAATGTCAAAGATGAAGAAGAGATAAGGAGTGAGCGTATCTTGGGTGATGGAATCTGAGAGGATGAGGGTGTCTGAGATAAGAAGGACATCTAAAGTGTATCGAGTCATTGGATCAGATGTGGGGGTTCTTGGTACACTTTTTTCAATTACTTCCAATCACATCTGATGATTTCTCTGAAATATTATTAACATTTTACCAAAGCCATAGCTAGTGCAATATGGCTGCTTTCAGACTCCCATTAGCATTTCACCAAAAAAACTAAAACAATATAGAAAAAAAATGTGTCTATATTTCAACTTTGAGTTACAACTTAGTCAAATCTAAATGCATGTTTTTCACGGACACTTTTCATGTGAAACTCTTCCCATTGTGTGCACAAGCTCTATTTTTGTAACTAACAACTACGCAACATCTACTATTGCCTATTGTCAGTTTACTTCAAAGCAACTTCACGTCCATCTGGGCCTCCTTCCATTATAAACTCAACCAAACATATCATGCAGTACGTTAAAGTCGAAAGCAACACTAGAAATGTCAAAATAGACCAAAAATGCATGTTACTGTTGTCTATAGGGTGATATTTTTTCTCTTGGGATACTTTGCTGATGCAGACAAGTAACCGCAGCTGTTGATGACATAATGTGAGTGAGGAGGAGGAGCCTCTTTGGTGTTATTGCCTTACTGTGGTCATTCTGATCTTCTGATTATACATCAGAGCAGTCACTGCCAAGCTGCTTCAACATGTCTGGGAGGGATTTCATCAGTGTTTTAAAGTGGTAGTTAGTTTTTTCTCCATAAATACACAAAGGAATTAAGATATCTCTGTCTGCTGTGCCTCCGGTTCTCAGTCTGAGGGTGTCTTTTGTCTTCCCTTTCCTTTCTGTTCATTCCTTTCACTCCTCTTCTCGTCCATCTCCCTCCTTTTCCTTCCTCCTGTCTGCTGCGTGTGATCCCGTCTCACTCCTTCCATTAAGTGGCCGTGTGCTGCATTGGAGACTTGGCAGGAGGCCGCAGCTCGTCATACTTTAATCTACTCTGTCTCAGTCTTTCAGAGTGTGTCTGTGTCATGCTCTGTCACACACAAATCTCATCTACTGTCTCCTCTACTCGTATTGTGCTGTTGGGTCATCCAGAGACTTCTGACTTTTGATTACAGTGCCCCCATCAGGCCAGTCAGTGTAAAAGTAGCTGGATTTTAGTGTAATTTGAGCTTCTCGGAGTTACTGTAGAAATCTGATGTTTACTGTTTCCAGTTGAAATGGGATGTTGGGGTGGATTAGGCTAGATTTTCTAGAGGAAATGTATTTTAAAGAAAACATACAGTCCATACGTTTAACCAGTGGTACTTTTGTGTCCGACGTACCCCCACAGACACCGCCAGTTATGTTCCAATATGTTTATTTGAACTGATTTGAACTGGATTATTATTATTTAACACTTTTAATTATTTAAGTGGGTATTGTTTCAATATTTTCCATGCAATTGAACTGTCAGCGTTTAGGTCAGTTTGGTTAAGTTTGAAGTGGCAGTCCCCCTGGCAACTGCAGAAGTACCCCATTGGGTCCAAGTAACTCTGTTTGGGAATGTAGTCTAAAAACTGGTCTATATTTAGCGATCTGTCAGTGTACTATACACACCCATGCAGCGTGGTCTGCAGTTCAGTGAGTTGCAGGTGAAAGTCCATCAGTGTATCTGCACAACTAAGCACATTATCTGCAGATGTCCTTTTCCCCTCTTCCCACTCTGTCTCTTTCCTCTGAGGGGAAATGAGAGTGTGAGATCACCTCTCAAGTGTGAAACGAACTGACTCAGCATCACCATCTCTCTGTGTGTGTGTGTGTGTGTGTGTGTGTGTGTGTGTGTGTGTGTGTGTGTGTGTGTGTGTGTGTGTGTGTGTGTGTGTGTGTGTGTGTGTTTGCATGCTGTCTGTCACAGATAGATTATACTTGTCAGTCTCCACTTCCTTCTGCCAAAACAGCTCTAGAGGAAGTGGACAGCAATGAGATGAATGTGTCTACAGTGGATGTCTGCCAAGGTGTGAAAAAAAAAAAGTGTAGAAAAGGAAAATGCCAAAAGAACATTTTGCTCAAATGATGCAATCTTTCAAAAATGCTCATAAGATGTAAACAAAATAAATAGTTGTGTGGTTTCACTGACAGGTGTTTTTTGTCCTCACAGTCAAAGTCATTCGGCAGCGAGTCCTCTGCAGACACAGTCGTCACGAATGGAACAGGATCACCAAGGTAACAATTTCAACACATTACCTCACAGTTTTAAATCAATTAGTAGCATGAAATGTTCAAAACGGCTTCATGAAGGAGTGTGAATTTGTAATCTCGATGAACAGAGCATAACTTTGCTTCTCTTTTCTCATCCACTCCTTCCTCCTCTTTCAATGAAAAGAGCCAAATCCACATCAGAGCTGGATGGCCCAGAAGTTAACGGTGGGGCCAATCAGGAGGAGAGAATTCAGTTTGCTGTCCCAGAGCTGGGTGACCTCACCAGGAAGAACTGGACCTACCTAACCAATGAGGTGAACACGTTGTGAATTTACACATTTACTGTTTTAAAATGTGCAGTTTATTGGGATTTCTTTGCTTTGATATGTTTGACAAGACTAGTGAAACAAAGACTGGATTTTACTTTTAAAAGTTATACGATTTGTATAACAATTGTCATAATATCTGTTCTCTCCTCAAGCTGAAGACAGCATAGTAAAAATGTATACTGATCACTATTTTTTATACTGTTTTTTGTTTTTTTTGTCCCCACTCTCTCATCTCAGACCCCAGAGGTTGGGGACACCTGTAAAACCTGGGACGGTCCCAGCGGCTCTTGCAGCAGCTTAGTGGGATCAGAGCTGGATCTGGAAACCGTCCAGAGGAGCTACACTGCTCCAGACCGCACCGGCATCCGGATCTACTACAGCCCTCCTGCGGTAAGACGCATGGAGCACCGCAGAAGGAGCCAGGAGGCCAAAGAGTCACAGCGGGCCCAGAACGGGACCTCTTCCCTGGGAGTGAGTGGCTCAGACACGGGCCTGACTGCGGTGGGAACCCTTGAGGTTCAGCAGCAACAACCTCCATCGTCCTTTTCGTCCTCGTACGAGCAGTGGCTGAGCTCACTGTCCAAGCAGCACAGGGAGCTGCTGGAGAGCAGAAGCGGCTGCATCGCCGGTTCGATCCCCAGTGTCGCCAATGGCGTTGGCGGCTCGGTTGATGGGATGGCACCCTCATCGGCTTTCCACGGCCTGGAGATCGGGGAGATTTCCGCCAACTTGAGTGATGACATGAAGGAGATGACCAACTGTGTCCGCCAGGCCATACGCTCTTCCTCTCTGGAGAGGAAATCCTCTAAGGAACCTGGGAGTCAGGTACTTTCTTTTTAAGAATGAAAATACTTTGTAGTAACAATACTTGCTCTGTTGAAAATGTAAATTTATTTAAAAGTTTTGGTCAATGGACTTCAGATAACTGTAGCAGGTATGTGACAGGTATGTGCAGACTTTTTGAATGTTTATTTAGATTATACAGTAAGATTTATAATAATCACATCTCATCACTTTTGTAATGATTCCCCATCCTATCAAGCAATTTTGGTATATTTTTAATCCTATAAGGCATGTTTTCAAAAAGATGCATTAATTTGAACCTATAATTCTAAACAGCTTTTTGTGTGTCTAGTGTTTTATGAAAAAAGATGTTACTAGATAATAATAATAAAAAAACATTCACTTATTAAGATATTTTTGCAGTATACTAAGACATAATTTTCAGGATCATCTCTCTTCAGTGGCTGTTTCGATTACTCTTCATTGTTTTTTCTCCTTCTCTTAACACAATAACACACTAAACGTTCTCCATCATTTCCTTTTCTCCCCCCAGGGCATGTCCACCAGGTCCACGCAGACCACTGCGCAATATGTCAGCATCGGGCTTCAAACTGACAACCTTTCCAACAGCAGAGGGTTCCAACATAAAGCCTGGTCTCCTCGCCCCTCGCCAACAACCACATCCTCGCTGGTGTCCGCTCGAACCCGGCAGATATCCTCATCCCTGGATAAAGTTCACAGCCGCATCGATAGGCCATGCTGTTCACCCAAGTATGGCTCACCCAAACTACAACGCAGAGTGTCTTCTGGTAATTAGAGTTTGTTCTCCGGCCTCTAACATCCACTGTAAACACTATTGCTTGGGAGAAGGAGACATCCGACTGCTCTGTTTTTAGGCTCCACCTCTAGACTGGACGGCAGTTCCTCTTCCAGGGACCGGAGCCTGTGGAGCCTCCAGCAAAGATCCATCGGTGGAGGAGGAGGCTCGGCCTGGGCTCGCTCCACCACCACCAGGGACAGCCCCGTCCTGAACGGCCTCACCGACGGCCTCTCCAGCCTCTTCAGTGTGGTCGAACACACTGGAAGCACAGAGTCGCTCTGGAGGGCTGACGGAGGTAAGATACTGTGTGAAAATAAAACCGTTTTCATGGAAGACATTTTGTCATTTGACATGTCACAGTAGGAGAAGCATAGGTGTAAAAAATAAAATGATGGCAGAATGCCTCGGTTTCAGGATCCTGTTCATGCTAGCGTACTAAGATTATAACGGAAACTGTTTTTTAGTAACACCTGTGGTTTTGCTGCAAAATGTCTGCTCAAAATGTCTGCTCTTAAACAAAGACAATCAACCAAATTTGCTGGCATTCATTAACTTTTACTTTTTACTTTTTGCTTAAAATTTCAAATGGAGTCATTTATTGGAGTCATCGTGTTATTTTTGTCAGGTCTTTGACATCACTCCACTTTGATTATTTATTACCATTATTTTGTTACTGCACACAGTGCAATGCATACATTCTTTTTTTCTATTAGGGGCAGGTCTTAGCATTATTTGTTTTACACTTAATAATCGTACTCTCGTTATTATTCTTATGTTCTTGTAATTTACTTTTTCTGTTTTAGTTTACTTATTTTACTAAATGTATCTTACTCTTTTTGCCATTATATTCTATCCAGTCCGTATTACTTCTTATACACTATATATTTATTACTCTATTATTACAGAGTTATTATTATTATTGTTTATATTTTTACTTTTTTTGTTTTTTTCTTATTCTTCCGTGGTAATTTTTCATCAATCTCTGGCACAAGAATATCCTTCGGAATTAATAAATTAACATCTTATTCTTCTTATTTTATATGAAACAACTCAAGTGGAATGCAGTCTTATTCCCTGAGTTTTGCTTTTAAGGATTCATCACCCATCTTTACAAACTCTATGAAATGTCAAAAAATATTTGAGAAAGCAAATCAAAACTTTAGACATTTAGTTTTATCTGAAGTAGAGTCCAAAACTCAAACATATTCTGTTGACAGTATTATAGAACAAAGCAAACCCTTACCTATTTATGGTTTATCAAATCTGGTGTTACTTCATTTCAAGTACTACATCAGTTATTTAAATATATTTACATATTTTAAATTTGGAGTAGAAATCAATGATGTTTTTTATTAATATGTCAGGTGTACAGTGCAGTATGGCAACACAATATAACTGTTGTGTTTCATGTCATTAGGGTTTTGTCTAGAATATTAAATTACTAGTAGAGGTCAGAGGCAGAACACAAACTTCTACCATGAGTGAAAATTCAGAATCTTGCTTTTACAGCTAAAGTCTCCATTCCTGCTGACTGTCACTGACTTGACAGTGCAAGCATGAGTCCAAGATTCAATCAGCCCTGTAAACCACAATTTTTGGAAAAGAAATATAATCGCTGCCTTGAATCACTATTTTGCGATTAGGGGCCAGCCAGGGAGCCAGTCCAGCACGGCAGTCTTCTGCCGCAGGGAAACCCACCAGTGCACCGGTCTGTGGACCTGACCCCGGCTCTCAGCGGTACGGAGGCCTGGTCCAGGAGTTCTTCAGGAATGTCTGCAGCAGCCGTGGCCCAGGAGCAGTCGTCCTGTCTGAGGAGAGAGTGCAAAAAGACTCCAATTACAGCCTCGGAGGTCTGGGTGTCTCGGGAAGTTTCAGCGGAGTGGATGAGCCCAAGCCGGAGTGCGTGTCAGTCGTGGTCGGGGGATTCGGAGCGCTGGCTATAAGCAACGACAGTGTGACCAAGATCGTCAATAAGAGGTTCATGAGGCAGACGGTCGGGGAGGAGATGGTCAGTATCATGGGAGGAGGGAAAGAAACGACGAGCAACGCTGGTGCCGCAGGACCTGGGACAGAGGTGCAGCCATTGGAAATGTACTTTTATTATAAACTTTAAAGAGGACCATACCAGTAGTTGTTTTAGCCCATCTACATTAATTCACTTTTACTGTACATCACAGCTCTTTTGCCAAAAATGAATCTGTGTTTTAGAAAAGTCTATATATTCACTCTACTATTCCAGTAGAACAGTGGGTTTTTTCGAAAGCATGCTAAACAGTTTTAGATTTTTGTATGTATTTCCGACCGTTTCCATTCACTTCAGTACCGTTTGAAAATCAATTGGACTTTCAAAACTAAACGACACTCGTTGGTCATATTATCCTACTGTCAACACCAACTGACCAGACTGGAACACACTGTGTTCAACATCATGCTCAAATCTTATTTATTATGGGGTCAACAATCACAGTGTGCGTCCCGATCTTAAGCAAGTTTCAAACGTCTGCTAGAATGTCTTCAGCTTACAGAAATAAGTGGAGACAGATAGCTGCCTGAGATGGTAAATATGGAAAAATAGGCACTGCATTAGAAACTGGTCCTCAAAAGTTGTAGTTGAGAAGATCGATTTTGCCCTGGTGTGGTCTTTTTAAAACTCAATCTAAAATAAAAAAAATATGTTCATAATGTAATATGAAAACACAAAACATTCATACCTACCTACGTGTTTGGATAAATAAGACATCTTTCCATTTCCCAGGATGCACCCTGTGACTGTGCTGCCCAGTCCTCCTCCTGCCTCGCCCGACCATCAAGAGCAGCAGGAGCTCGCCATTTGGTCGGCCAGTGCAAGCACCGCCCACAAGAGTCTCCGGCGACAACCGAGGAGAAGGGGGACACCTGCAACGAGTGATGACACTTCAAAGACACGCAACACACACACACACACACACTCAATACTGATTCTTCACAAACACTGTACATCACTGCCATGAAAAACGCAATTCCTCACACCCCTCACGTCAGCAAATGTACATTCACACATACAACCTGCCACACAGGTGCACTGCCAAACATCACACACACACACACACACACTGCTAGCACACTGCACAGACTGCTCCACAAACCCACTGCCACATGCACACATCCATAACACTGCTCTTGGACTGTACCATTCTGATGCCAAGGACAGGGAGGTCAGAAACTCCAAGCCAGCAACAGATCCAACCATCACAAATCTACCAGCAGGACATAAAACACATTAATTTGACACGCTTTACTAAACAAGAGTAACTCTACGAACTGAAGAGAGTCTAACAAGTAAAACTATGATGTCAGGACCGGATCTACTAAACCCTTCAACCCCCCCACATTTACAGAATAAGGTACTACAAATTGTCCGTTTTGGACTGGAAAATCCACCTTTACGACGTCGTCTTGCCACTATGCTGTTGGACCAGTAGCCATGTTGGAATTACAGATAAGCAAGGAGGAGAAAAGGACGTGGTCCCAGTTTGAGTATGCGTTGAAAGTGCATGTGTTACTTTGAGAGCCACAGTATAAAACTGGAGAGGGGACATCCGTCACAGCTGGAAAGAGCTTCCACATTGTGGTAGCAACTCTGAAACCATCAGTCTAAGATCATTTCTCTCTGAACTTTGTCGTCATATACACACATGCTGTGCTGGGAAATGCAATTATGCCTTTTTGATTCATTAGCACAATAACATTCCAGCGAGTGTCACCAACAAGGATCTGACAATGCCACTTTTTGATGACGCCTCTGCTTCGGTTGCAGCCTGGTATTCAACTAGTCCTCCTGTTACGTTAGATCACGAAAGGAGAAATTTGAGTTCTATTGGACAACAAATCCCAGCATAACCAGACTTGGACTCCATGGATTGATGTTTGGACTCGTCAGCTTTATAAATGAGACCATACAACTGATATGAGTGGACCTCCTACCATTGTTGCGTAGTAGCAAACAGAAAGAACAAAAAAGCTCCCCATGCTTGCTCGAAGTATCTGTCCATTGTGCTCACAGAAGGACTTTGGCCACTAATACGGAGACGTTTTGTGGCATCGTAGTCATGGTTCCTAAACCCTATGAAACCCACTTCAAACATGTTACCCTCCAGAGTCTGATTGGAAAAATTATAGTTTTGGTTTCGACCTGTTACAGCAGGCAGAAAGTGCCTGCTCGTTTCCTATTTTGAGATATTTCTAACTGATGTCAGGATTCATCTTTAACCCTTTGATCATCGTTAACCTAAAAAGTCCATCTGCAGTTTTCACTTGGCATTGGATGGAGATGCACTGATATGACTTTTCAAACTTATTTTTTACTAGTTGTTGAGTGCCTCAACAACTAGTTTGGCATCCTGCTACACAAGCCCAAGCCAAAACATGAAAAGTATTCCAATTCTCTCCATTCTGTAAAAAACTGTACAGAACATTTAGGTGGTTTACACTAAATATCAATGTGACTTTCAGAATTAAATAATTAACAACACTTATGATATTGATCTGAGTTCCATCAGCTTTATCAGTGCATCCCTACCCTACTGTGCTTCATGGCATCAGATATGAGGTGTGTCCAAACTCAAAATGCTCATCGACCAGAAACACTCACTAACTCTAAGCAGTGTCCAAGGAGAATTCAGAAGCATTCCTTTTATTAGAGTCTTTCGCAGATGTGTATGTGTGTCTGGTTTGTGTGTACGTTTAGTCATTGAATTCTCAGCGTTATGGTGTACCAGTGCATCATTTCCAGGTCTCGTAAAGGGGATAGTTTTTAAATACTTCCTCTTTTCCCTCCACTCTTCTCTCACGCACAACTGTCCTCGTGTTGTAGTACTACAGCTACTCTACGAAATCTATACGCATTTTGTAAAAGGTAGCATTATAACGTGATCTTGGTAAACAACCAGCTAAGAGCTGTCCATTTGAAGCCAGAGTAGTGAAAGCACTGAGTTTTTACTTTTTAACAAATACATTCGAGACAGTCAGTAAAAGACAAAAAAAAATGTTACAGGGGTACTGATACAAATGGTCTTATTGGTGAATTGGAAACCTAAAAAGAATACTGTAAACTGAAAACAATCATATTTGGAAGGGTTTTTAATTCCATTTCTTTCTCCTGTCCCTTTGTTTGCCATGTTGTGTTTCTAATCAATCAATCAATCAATCAATAGATATTCAAAGTGCCTGTCAGATTACTTTTTAGTCAGCTCACACCAAAACTGGACTCCATATAAAAAAAATAAAACACAAACAAACACAGCGGGCCTTTTTTTTTAATGGGCGAGATTGTTTTTCTGCACATAATTGCGATCAGGCTGTAATAAGTAAAGCTAAAATAGAGTACTGTACCACAGTGGAGGAAGGACAAGACGGTTTACAGGTATAGTAGGACATAGTATGCACACTATACTAACTTTTTTTATACCAAGGGTTATTGTATTTCTGGAAAGTAAATTATTTTTGTTTTGTTTATTTTATATGGATGTTTTTGCTGATTTATTAGCCTGTTTCTATTATTTCTGTTTAGTTATCATGGTGCTACTTAGTGTGAAGTCTGCTGTGGGCTCATCTATTTGAATTATGTCTCTCCCGCTGTCTATTTGTGAGCTGCAGTCGAGCGTGTTTCTCCATCTCTGCACACGATTTAATGACTCTGCAGTTTAAAATAGGGCATTACAGTAACAGTGCATGTATTTAAATAACACAGGGAGGAAAACCCACAGTCTACATGCGGCTGTCTGTCTCCACATCAGCCCTCAATGCTGGTAGAAAACCCAATTATCTGAAACCAGTCACGGCTTCAAAAGCTACTTGCCACGGGAATAGACGGTCAGATGTTTGACCACAATTATACAACAGGTTGTTTTAGCCAAGCACTCTAATTGTTTAAAGACCACATGAAATCATATAACCTCATTAGAATGCTTCCAAATAGCACCGCTAATATGGTGGAGTACACATCCATCCCTGTCTAAATTCCATGATATTATCTTTTAAAGCTTTGTAGTTACATCACACAATTACAAACTACATCTGGTGTTGACACTTAAGAGAATTAACTGACAATACATAACGGCAGAAAAGGACGAAAGAGCTCGCTAAGACTTAGCTCGCTAACAGGTTCACTTAGCAAAGCAGTGACCTGTGAGTCAGAACTAGCTTTTCCATACTCCATACAAGTAAAACACTTTTAGGGGAAACTCCACAGAAAATCTACCGTTTGTAGTATCAAACTGTAAACTTGACATCCAGAAAGGTGGCTCTGAAAAGTTTAGCTTGTTTCTTCGCAGCTGTTGTCTGCTTAGATTTGGCAATTTCAAGGATTCCACAACGACCCAGTTTTCAGTTCACACTCCAGCAGCATAATCCACTTCTTTGCTGCCTTTCCGTGTTGTTTCCTACAATTATTCAAAATGTGGCTAAATATACTGCTTTGAATATACTATATACTAGTTTGGCACTAGCACGGTTAGCTGTTTGCATTTGCTGCACACAACTATGTATGCTAATGTAGTAATGTAAAGTTTTTTCCTAGTCAGGAGGTCTGGCACATTTGATCAAAACTCAGTACAGATATACCTCAATGACAAATAAACATATAAAGACTACACCAACCAGTTAAAAGAATCAAGACTGGTAATGATACATTTCTCACTTTGACCAAATATTAGCCTCTAATGCTATCTTCCTGCACAAATTACAGCACATACTGCATGTCAAGACAGTGATAGCTGACAAGCTAGCCAACATGTTAGCTTCACTCAAAATAGTTCACACGCGTTAGTAGTGTCACGGTAAGAGAGAAATCAAAAATTACTGAATACATTTTTCCCTTCACTGTGGCCCATGAGTTTGTTGTCTCCATTATGTTCAACATAAAAAAATAGCTTGAGAAGTTGATACACAGTGCAGAATGTAACCGCAGTCCAATAATGACATATTGATATTAGGTCTGGCACTATTTCTGTTTTTGGATTATAACTACAGAATATGTCATAGTAAAGCCATTAATACATCCCATTTGAAATTCATGCATGTAACATGTGAAACAGCAACCAAATGCCAGTAACAGGTCTTTATATATTTGATTTATTTGTGGGATTTCCAACAGTAAAAACAAGAAAACCATACATAAACCACTGCATGTATGAGTGAGTAGATGAAATAAAAGAAAGCATTCTATAGAAAGAGGAGGACCTTGGCAGAGTAAGTGATGATACTAAGGCAAGAAGGCAGTGGGATTTTTATTTTAATTGAAAGAACGCAAACCCTACAAAATAAAAGCACAAACCTGAAACAAATCTGCTTTTTTTTTTACAAAATACACTATTGACAACTACTAGAGAAGTGCTGGCATCATTTACTAAAACAATTGTCATTTAATCTTTCATAATTTCAGTACAAATATTTAAGCTGTGATGCGAAACGTAGATCTTTTCAAAAGTTCCTGATGTGGCCCAGCTCAATGACACGAGTGAAACAAGAATTCTTTATTGTGAGAAAGATTGTGCTCTACCTCTTACACCATTACCAAACTCTGAGACACCTCATTAAGTAACACGACGATAAGATACGAATGTATCTTTAACATTACTGTACATCGCCCTTAATGAGACGGTCACTTTGTGCCTCTTCTCTGCAAAGATGTCTGGCTTGAATTCAAACACTGTATTTTTCTGCAAATACAGACCTAGTACAAACTGCATGATGGTTCATTACATCTGAAGTTCAGATCAGATGTCTTAAGGTGTAGAATGATCTGTGTTTACATTCATCTTCCACTGTTGCTCTACTTCATACATTTTGACTGACCAATAAGGGACCTCAGTGTCAGGAGTACAGTACAACATAGAAATTAGTTTTGCTTTTGTGTGACCAGACCTCCAAACGGCTAACAATTCGGACCAAGGTTATGTTTTGATATCAGCCAACCACCAATCTTATGTTTTCTGCTGATATTGCAGAATCGAACGTAGGCCGGTATTTTAGACATGATACGATAGACAATTCCAGCACACGTTGAGACTGTGGATAAAACTGCCACTATTTTCATTTCATATTAGATGATGCAAAAAAATACAGAATGTTTAATGTTTTTAGCTATTTTGAACACATAAAATAATTTGTCTTTAATGCTTTAAAACTCGTGATTTTTCCTATAATAACATCAGATGTGACTGATATAGCTGGAAACACACCTCACAGCTCCTTCTGGTCTTTAACGTGGATGTATTTTCGCCAGCATAGAAGACTCAAAACCCTCTTCAACTCAGATGTCATTGGTCAGTTTTTACCTCGGCCTCTCCAGCCTTTCCACCTACCTGTCAGGTGTTATATTTGCTCCTCCCCCTCAGGTTATAAGTACCAGACATAGCAGCCAATGACAGGCGGTTTTAATGGGTCGCACGTCATCACCAGCCAATAACTGATGAGCTCTTACAGGTTGCATGGCACAAACCACAAGTCTCATTATTCCCTGTGTGTCTGTAAGCCTGTGGCCTGAAAAGCAGCCTTTTTAACGTGTTTCCATTCCATTCATATGATTGTTACATCCTGGGAATATGTAAATTAATTCTTAGCTGTTCATAATGTAGCTAAACGATTACCTAGAGACTGCCTGTATATTTGCTTTATATAACCTGCTCTTGTCTTTTTTTAATAACACCTGTTTTCTTGAATAAAATGAGAATTCAATGAATGACAAATTAAATGATATAAATGTGTCCCCCTTGTATTGCAAATTGGAAAAGAAAGAAAAGGTTTGTACTTGTACTATCTCCCTCCTTTTGTTTCTTTGAGAACAGCTGAATGTCAACAGCTGATCTGAGCCGGGTCGCTGTGGAAGTATGTAGCTCTCTCCCTTTATAGGCCCACACTTGAGCATTTCTTCTGTACATAGGTGCATTTTGAAGCTGACCAAAAACGAAAAAGGCAGACGTTTAATGAGTAAGATGAGGAAATTTGATCCAAGTGGATTTTTAAAAAGAGGTTGAGGATTTAAAGTTTTTTCTTTTTCTTTTTTCAACCGATGTAGCTTGTAAAACAAGATATTATAACTGCCTCCTGTTTGTCATAGAATTCATAAATAAATGTTTGTTGGAATTTAGCACGGTTTGTTTTCTCATCATTTTGTATATATTGAGCTTGGGTAAAATGTCCCCTTTTTGTCCACCTGTCCTCTACCTTCTTTGATAACAGATTAGTTGCTACAAGTATAGGCACCTAAAACGATTTGGTTTATGTTGCGGCCATAGTTGAAAGAAACCAACGATGACTGTTGTGAGTGGATGGGATGGCAACAGTTGTCAGTATCACAGACGGGAATAAAATGTCAGCATAATGCCTCGGCTGTTAAAGTGCTTATTATCTCTATGAATACAGGAGACCTAACCCACTGAGTGGAGTGGACAAATGGTGTTTTGTTGCGACAGCATTTGGAAAACACACACATTATGAAAGATAGAATTATACAAAGTAATTAGGCAGCACTCCCCTTTTCGCCGTAAGCAGCCAGAACTGCAGACTAAACTAATTCTGTAGTTGATTTTCAGTTTTTGTGAAGCTATATAGTCATTTTATCCCTTTGTTTGTCTTGAATCCCCATATGGCTCTAAGTGGAAATGAAGCTGGTATGTTTTGCAAATCTGTGAAGGTAAGAGAGAGACAATAAAGAGAAAACTGAATGGGATAAGAAGGAGAGAAAGGCCAGAGAAAATGAAAACGAGCTGAAAAACAAGATACAGTAGACGAGTAAAATTGCTTGAAGGAAGGAATAGAGACCAACCGAAAGAACAAAGGTCCTCAACACTTAGTGAAACTAAGAAACTAGCACGGTGTGTTTAGCCTCGGCTGAATCTGTTGTTTGTGCAACAAATACAAAGGATGGTCGCCCAACCTGCTTCCGGCAGGATGGGAGACTGAAAAGGAAAAATGAGTGGAAGAAGAGAAGAAGGAGAGCTTCCCTGCAGGAAATTAACAAGAGTACATCCCTGCAAGCAGCTCTGTGGCGCTGTACTTAAGCACAGTGTTGCTTTTAGCTAAATGCTAGTATTCAAATGCTAACACAATGTTAACATGCTGATGTTGCATTGGCCTCATTGTAACGAATGAGCGGGCTGCGTCTTTGGACCCACTTGACGCAGTGCTTAGTCGTTTTTGTGAACTTTTACTTCATTTAAGCATTTTTTTAAATCAGTCATTAATACTTAATAACTGTTTGCGGGCCGAGTTGACGGGCTGAGGCTACTTCAAGCACAATCAAATTAAGTACCACATAAAGGGTGTGGTTATAGTTAGCATTATGGTACCTCAGCATGGTTAAAAAAATGGTTGCCTCTATCGTAATTAATGACTGAGTGACACACCCACGATGTTCGTGACCTGTTGGTGCACGGACTGTGGAGGACTCCGCGGTGCCGTTCAAAAAGGTGAGCACAAAGACACCCTCACCGGACTCTCCAGATGAGAACGTGAGAAAAAAATCCCACTTCATTGCCCAGTAACGTAGGCGATATTTAAATATGTGCTTGTGTCTCTCCTTTGCTGTAATGTGTGTGTGTTTATATGTAGATAATATTCTTTACATGTCTGCTTTGGTGATGTTTTATTCCGCTGTTGATTCCATGAGGTGTTATTCATTGTGTTGTCCACAACTTGATTTATTTTTTGCCCATCATTTTTGTTTTTATGAGTTTTGTCTCTTTTCTATTTAATTATTGTCAAGATACACTGGGGAAGGTAGTTGTCAATGTATAATTGATAATCAGCTTTATGCACAGACTACAGAGTGCCCATCTGTTGGTTTTGTGGTTTTGTTGCTGATGTTGTTCCACTAAAGATGTTTTTTAATATAATCATATAATAAATCATCACCCTCCTCTTCCATAACGTTTTAAATGCCCTACTATTTACTTTTACATAAAGGGCCAGTGTTAGTGTTGGCTGAAATTGAGTATAATATGAATAGGTATGTTTTCTTTAGTGTATCATTACCTGAAAATATGAATAGTTGTGTTGAGCCATTTATATCTATATATGAAACGGGTCCTCTTCAGTCATTTCGTCCGCTCCCTTGTTTCTACTGTAGCCCAGAATGGACAAACCAAATACTGTCTCTAGACGGGGCCCTTTTAAGTTCACACAAATACTTTCACTTGTATAAAATGTCTTTAAAGTAACAGTGATTTTTACTTGAGTATGGTATCTACTACTCTTTTACCTCTGCCTTACATTGCAGGCTCACAGGTGGTTAAATGTGGTACTGATGAGTACACAGGGCCCTGCTCCCACGGTTGTTGTTGTGGATTTATTTTCTGTTTGCAAAGCCTATTCAACCAATATCCAGCAAGATAATAAATTAATTAATCAATCAATGCAGAGTACAATGCAACACAATCTTGGCTCTTGGACATCGTAGGGCAGATACAAAACAATCAGTGGGCAAAATGTGTTTGAAATGTGAAAGTTGATTAGATGTCTACCATTCAGATAATGTTTTACGTATTGATATAGTCATTTAATAACTCTAACACTGTTATAGGGTTATTAAAGTAATGTTTTTTAAAAAGAAAATATCCTCATTAAAATGCTGTTGGAACAATGGTTAAATGTAATCTTGACTTTCAGATAAAAAAACAACATTTTGACCTCCAAATCACCAAATATAGGATGTTAATTCTTTATGAATGTGTTGCATGCCCCGGGATTCGGGTCTGGGGGCTTCAGATGGGACATTTCACACCAAATCCTTTTTGGTTCCACTTCGTTCCAACAACATTGGAGTCGTGGTCAAATAATTTTTTTAAGCTTAGGAATGTTCCTAATTGAGTGAAATGACCCAGAAGTATGTGTCAGCTAGGATGCGAGCTGGTGGTATTATCTAAATGCTAAGGAAAGGTGCCTCAGTGCTTCCTTTTTTATATCCTCTAACATAGAGTACACTGGACCATCCTTTACAAAAGGAAAGGCGATAATGCCGTCTGTCAATTCCTTGCGACAGCAACATTTAAAGCGATGCTTATCCCGCAGTTAATAACATTCCCTGCTGTTTAATTGTACATTATTGATACATTGAAAACATCTTTCTTAGGAGGTGCGATTCTATTTTGAACAGGAAGCCTGAGTCACAGCTGTAAATTGCTTTTTTGTGCAGTTGGATTCTCTTAGCCCTGCAGTAGCCTTTTCCTATGTCCTTATGTATTCTCCTTCACAGCTTTCCTTGACCTCATGATGTTTTCCATCAAAGTCAAGAAAAGGTGTTCAGGAAAACCATTTTTCTGCCTATTTGACTGTAACTCCTGGTTTCTCATCAAGTCAGGTGTCTCACTTTATTAAAGCTCCAGTATTTACTGCTTCAGTCGCATGCTTTCTTTGCCACTTTTTTCTTCTCTCTGTTCAATTTCCTCCTGCTTTTTTCCACAACATGTCTTAATTATAAGAGCGCAAACAAGCTAGAGAAGGATGCCAGCGGCCCTGATGGACAGACAGGAAGTGACCTCATTACAGCAACCTTTTAAAAACAAAAGAACCACTTCCTGTTTTGACTGAACAAACACATCAGAGAGGGAATGGTAGAACTGGGTAGTTTTGAATATTTTGTTGACTGATATGTTACTAAAAAGTGAATTTGTCTTTGGAAATTGTGACATTGTAGGTTATTTTAAATTTAAATTTGTTATCTAAATTTATGCTTCTTTTGATTTGTTATTTTTACTTTTTTAGACCTGGACCTACATGCATACATAAATGAGAATTATATTATTGGGTTTCATGACATCCATGATCGGCGAGTGAGATGATTTTTTGGAATACTTACACATGAAGGTTGTTAGCTGTTAGCTTGTTAAATGATAAAGCTAATTTTCTGTCTTTAAGTGTCTACTCATGATGCTGAAAAAAACCTGACTCAATCAGGGCGCATAAATATTTCAGCAAGTATAGATTTACTTGTTCCTCGTGTTACGCCTTCAGTTAATTCCATGGATTTTCTTCAGTAGGCAATTTCACTGAGCCCAAATCCCAACAGTCAAACTAAGATGTAGATTCAACTCCAGGAAAGTTAGATTTCCCTGTTAATTCAACCAACTTAAGGATGTGGGTTTACAGGATGTGGAGATACAAGAGAGCGTTATCTAAACATACCTCTAACTTCGTCTGAACTTTTACTTGTTTTTATCTTTCTAGACTTTTGCCTCGTGGGTGTGTGTGTAATCTAAACCTAGCTAAAATAGGTCAGTATTAGAGGAAGCTTGAGGAGGCTTTATGTCAAAGCAGTATTCTTTTGTATCTGCCCATCTATCTCTGAGAATCGGTTGGCGGTGTATGAGGGGAGCTGGGTAAAAGACTAAAAGTAAAAAGTATCCTTCACAGGATGAAGTTAGACCCTTTTTTAATTTCAAAAAGGTTTGAGTTGCTGGAATGAATAATTCCCAAATCTAATATATGTCATACTCTTCAACAAACGTTGTCTCTGTACCATAGACCTGCATTGTTGACCTGAGACAATATAAAACCCATCAATGAGGCGTCATGATGAGGTCAAATCACTGGGTGCCATGCTCTTTCATTACCATAAACACTGTAATTTATTTAGAATAAATCCCACATACACCATCCTGCTGTGTATTGCTCCACGGCTGAAAATAGTCCCAAACAAATGCACCATTTACTTTATTCGTTAAAAAAACTACAGTGACCAGTTGTTTTCAGAAGTTCTGGGATCTACCTGTGGGATGAAACAAATCCAATGTGTGTGCGACTTATGGTTTAGCTGTCACAGTTTACATCACGCAGCCAAAAATACACCCACACGTACAAACACAGGATACAGTCAGTGAGGCTCCAGTGATTAAAACTAAACACAAGGAGAGGAACTCAAGCTCTTCACTCAAGACTAAATGCACAAAACACACACGGATACACGTGGAATCTCTCTCACAGAGACGGTGGAATGTTTGCCAAAAAATTTGATGTGGGCCAAATCTGCTCTGAGAGGAAGGGAGGGCCTTTCCTTTCACAAAACACTCACTGAGCCAAACTATTACCTCAAATGAAGACATAAACGACAGACAGTTAAAAGTAAGCATGGATTTCTGCAGCGATGAGGAAAACACATCAAATGTATACTTTGCTTCCACTCCACACTGACCTTTCCTCTCTGTCCCTGCTCCTTATTTCTCTATCAGATAAGTGATTACACTTGGGAGCCCTGAGGGGCTGTATTGGCGGCATAGGTTCAATTCAGACGGGTCAGTGAGTGTAATAAAGCAAGAGAGAGGGAGACGGGCGAGACCGGTACAAAGCCTGGCCCTAGTTACTGTGGCTACCCCTTGCAGTTCAGAGGAAGCATGTTTCCATCCACCTGAAATGAAAAAGTTAGTGTATTAATAAAGGCAAGATGCAACTAAGTAGACCAGAAAAAGACTTGGCGAATAAACCACACGAGGCACGTGACTTAGACATGCACTGACGCCCTGTAGGGCAATAAATAGACTGTAATGTTCCTCCAAATCAATACGTGAACCAAACATGAATGCATGGTTTGAGGTTTGGCTCTCTTTTAACCACGCCACCTCATTGTGCCCTCGATTTGTACCACTAACTGCTTATTATGATACTTTTACCTCCTAACATTCCCACAACAGTGGTAAATAGAAATTCACATTTTATTTAGCAGTTTTTTCTTCTTTTTTTCCTTGAACTAAGTCGTTCTCTTTGCCTGCAGCAGGACCTTTTGCCTGTGAATGTAAAGAACACATTATTAGGAATGAACAGGTGAACAGGAGTCCTGCATCAGATACTTACTGCAGGCGTAGGTTAGTTATTCATAGTGGAGCGTCAGATTTCACCTGTTGATATCGACACCACAACACCAGAGGCATAGCTTTGTGCTGTGTAATTATAGTTTTTGTTTTTTTGTTTATACTTTTTCATTTACGTTGTGATTTTGAGCTACTGCTTCGTACATACTTATAGAACTGGAATTACGTCCCCATTACTAATTACATTCTCCTTACTCATTACATACTGTCATTAACAGAAATAAGTTTTGTGCAGTGAGTTTTTAAAGTGAGAGCTGTGTCCGGGTTCTCGGCAGTAAGTCGGACTCGTTTCCGGTGAGGGTTGGCCTCTGCCAGGGCTGCGCTTTGTCACCAATCCTGTTTGTGGTATTCATGGACAGGCTATCGAGGCATAGTCGTGGGGAGGAGTGTTTACAGTTCGGTGGGCTGAGGATTGCATCGCTGCTGTTTGCAGATGATGTGGTCCTGATGTCTTCATTGGGCTGTGACCTCCAGCACTCACTGGATCGGTTCGCAGCCGAGTGTGAAGCGGTTGGGATGAGGATCAGCACCTCTAAATCTGATGCCACAGTTCTCAGCAGGAAACCGGTGGATTGCCCACTCCAGGTAGGGAATGAGTCCTTACCCCAAGTGAAGAAGTTCAAGTACCTCGGGGTCTTGTTCGCGAGTGAGGGAACAATGGAACGTGAGATTGGCCGGGTAAGGATGCCACCTGGGCGCCTCCCTAGGGAGGTGTTCCAGGCACGACCAGCTGGGAGGAGACCCCGAGGGAGGCCCAGGACCAGGTGGAGGGACTATATCTCCAAACTGGCCTGGGAGCGCCTCGGGATCCCCCAGTCAGAGCTGGCTGATGTGGCTCGGGAAAGGGAAGTTTGGGGTCCCCTGCTGGAGCCGATCCCGGATAAGCGGTTGAAGATGAGATGAGTTTTTAAACCTTAATTTGCGTAATCAACCGTCATGGAGCATCTTTAATAGCAGTGTTCGTAGCTGTAAATGAGGACTTGACCCAGACAATGACTGAGTAAACACAAACAAAGGGGGAGGTCAACAGCTTGAAAAGACCAAACATATTTCTGGTGGTGCGGTGCCCTCTTGTGGCGGAATTACTGTATGGCATTATAGAAGATAAAAACATAATAAAACACGTTCACATTAATACTCCAATAAAAAACTATTAATGAACACGCAAAGTAATGACGACACAAGTTATTCAAAGTGATGCAAAGTAGATAATAATATATAACATAATTAAATCAACACAAACTAGCAGATTCCACTAAAATGCAATAACATCCTATTTCAGTTTTTTCTTACCTTGCATTGTAGTTTGTAGATTACATTACATTACATTACGGTCATTTATCAGACGCTTTTATCCACATCCGCTTTTATTTACAATTCAGTATCTATCTACACCGTAGACACAGTTACGGGAGACATTCTGGGGTTAAGTGTCTTGCTCAAGGACACATTGACACGAGACTAGTAGAGCAGGAGCCAGGGATCGAACCGCCAACCCTCTGATTGAAAGGCGGCCCTGCTCTCCACTTAGTCACCCCAGATTCAGTGCAGCCTGTCGGGGATATTTCACACTAGAAGTTTTCTTAAAATCCATCTGGTTCCTTCCTTTAGAACAGATTTCATCCGCACATAGTTACATCCTCATAGACATACTGAGTCATTTGACCTAATAGCGCTTTCAAGCTGTCTGATTTGGCAGTTATAGGCTAATAAGGGACGGAATCTACTGTGTCTAGGGAGTCAAGGTGGATATAGGAAAGGAAGGAGTGCTTTGGATCCAGTGTCTTGTGCAGAGGATGAAGTGAGGAAAGGTAGTAAAGAAACTGTAGCTGCAGTGGATGTAGAAAAGGTGCACAACATGCTATGTAAGGAAAAGATTAAGTTACATTAAATGGGAATTGGAGGACAAGTTTTAATTGGGCAATGGGCTTTTTGAATAAGAGAACTATCCAGGTAACAGTAGGATCTGAAATTTCAGGGGAGTGTGCTAAGTCCTACTAGTCTTAATTATGATAAATGACATTATTAAAAATGTATAAAATGTTATTTGCAAATGATAGGGCTTCGTGGAAAAGAGGGAGAAATTTGGGTCTTTTAGTTATAAAATTGTAAGAGGGATTAAATCAAGATTGAGAATTAGAGGAAAACAGTCATTAGAAATGGTATGAAAGTGATTTATAGACAGATTTTAGAAGTATATTTTGACTCCAGCTCGTCATAAAGAGAACACATTAAAATTATTGTGCATAAGTGTAAGAAACGCCTTGTAGGGTTGGACAGGGGAGCGGGTATTGTATGCTTGAAATATGTTATGAAGCTCAAATTAGATCCAAGGTTAGATTATGGGAGTGTCGTTTATGGATCTGCATCGGAAACTGTACTTAGAGGATTAGATAAACCACTGGTTCACATCTGTGCTGCTGACGTTCCATTGTGAGACACACACTTCACACACATAAGAAACTTAACCCAACACCAACACCTCAGAGTACAATTATCGGAACTTCCTTAGCTCCTCCCCTTATCTGTAACTATTTTTGTCTCAGAATACTTGTGATGTGGCTGCTATTCACTTTTGGTGCGAACAGTATTCTTTTATTCTTAATAACAGAAGATTGCGCTTTGAGGCGTTGGGTAAAGTGCCACACTGGCATGTCTTACGGAGACAGTTCAATAGAGTCATCGTTAATATAAAAAAACACTTGTGCAAAATGTCTGATACACAGATGGTTACATTACAATTTAGAAATATACAATTTTTTTCTGCTTTGCTATAATAATAATAATTTGTAATATTTTTTGTTGATTTAGGGAACCGAGATTATGCAGCGCTGCTGTGATATGAACATTGTTAGTACTTTGCACATGTTATTTTTGGTCAAATGCCATCAGCTGGTTAAAAAAGGCCAATTCTGCAGACATAATTAACAAACATAAAGCATTTTATTACAACCAACAAGAGGATAAATGTGCCACTGAAGACCAACTGACACATCTGACGTAACAGACATCTTTTTTTTTTTTTTTACACTTACTACTTAAAGAAAGTCTTAATGAAAACATTAAGACTTTAACAAACTACAGCATTTTAATAAATCCATGTAAAACAGTCACCTTATATTTTAAGTTGCATACTCTTTAAAATACAGGTCCTATAGATGGTGTGATTATGTACAATATTTACATCACATTGTACCAACAAAAGTATATGAATGACATTTTTACACTTTGTGTTGCTAAAAGGAGTTGATAACCCAAGCGAGCTAAGTTTGACTTAACTAATTGAATTGAATGAAAACATTCAGAAAATGAACTGCACAGCCTGATCGTAATGTTTGCTACACAAAGCTACTGGCTAACTGAGGCTGTTAAATAGGCCGAGGCTTCGTCATTGCAGCAATGAGCGCGCCGTAATGCACAAGCACGTCGGCATCATCTGTAGCTGAAAATAAATTGGGCTGAGATGCGTGACAAGGGGAGACATTTGGTGTTAGAAACATGCATCTCTATTCACAGTATTCATACATGAAGACAAAGGTATTATCCCGCCTCCTTTAGCCTGTGTGATTATGACTGATGGTCATGAAGGCAGGAGAGTTCAGGTGGCCACAGTGATTTAGTTTTCTGTTCACAAGGCTGCAGCAGCAGCATTTGCCTGAATATAGTATGACTACCAACAGTTGAAAATAGCATGCGATGAGTGTAAGAGGGGTTGGCTAAAGGACCTGTCCCACAGTAGTTGCACTAATCTGTAATATTGTCCCAACTTTAGAGACATCTGTAACTATTAAATTTCTCAAGTGCAAAAAAAAAAAAAAAGGCAGCTCCAGCCTAACTTGGGCGGGACTCGCCTCCATCTATTTACTGGGGGTGATTTTGTCCAGTCCTGGCCATGTGGGGATGTAGTAGCGATGCAAAGTGCCTTCCATGAGCCTCTCCATCCACAGCCCCAGGCGATCCAGCTTGTGGTGGATCTGCAGAGTGGATAAGCTGCGGGATCGCTTGGATCTGCGCGGCGGGTGGTCGTCACGGGAGCTGGACCTGGACCTCCCCCCCGAACCGGCCCCTTCGTCCTCAGATGACTTGCTGTCGGGGTCCTCCCCAGTGTAGACGGGCTTAAACAGACAAAGGTACTTTTTGTGGCCGTTGAGTGCCAGGACGTAGCCGGTGTAGTCCATCTTGTGGTTTCCCCCGTCGTCCTCGTCGATCTGCATGGCGTCCTGGGCGTATTCCAGCAGTGTGTTCATCCACTCGCCATGTTTGTCAATATTCAGAAAGGAGAAATGCAGTGTCGGGCTCCTGGGAGAAAGAATGAATGTGATGACGCATCAATAAGCAGGACTGTTTAAATGTTTTAAAAACGAAATGCAATGGACTTTATTTGATGTTTAGCTTACCCTGTGAAGGAGTAGACCTCTTTGGCAAACTTGCTGAGGAGGATGTTCTTGGAGGCGTCGGTGATCACCAGCACTATGTTCATGTGTCCCGGCCTCAGCTTCACCAGGTTGCTTATGTAAGTGATATCCGTCAGCTCCGTCACCTCTACAAAATTCTTTTTGGGAGGCCGACTGTAATCAATGGCAAAAAGACAAAAAGCTTGAAAACATGATGATACATCCTGCACTCGATAAAGCATAAATATATATGGAAATTATACTTGTATTCTTGCCTTGAAGCACTACCAGTCCCTGGCGACCCATTTTCTGCTTTTGTTCCATCTTTTGCCTTTGGTTTAGTCTGCTTATCTTCACTTGAGTCACTGAAAACACACAACAAAAAGAGGGATGCGCAGGCGTAGAAGAGTAAAAAATGAGTGTATTGTTACTTTGTTTTCTCTGGCTTGTCTTTAGCTTCCTTTATTTGTCTCGCACTAATCCCAGGAGAGGCGAAAGTTTCTATAGTTAAAGTTTTTAGTGGTTTAGATGAATGGGCAAAGCAACCAACCTGAAGGCCTGGATGACCACAGTTCCAAACAAGATGAACAAGGCAGAGAAGATGAGGGACAGAAGAGGCATCATCTCACGCCTGCAAATCATCACACACGACTTAGTGCAACTAGACACACAATCTTTAACGGTCAAATCATTACACACACACACATATATATATATATATACGTATATATATACACGTGTATATATACGTGTATATATATATATATATATATATATATATATATATATACGTATATATATACATATATATATACGTATATATATATATATATATATATATATATATATATATATATATACGTGTATATATACGTATATATATACGTATATATACGTATATATATATATATATATATATATATATATATATATATATATACATATATACATATATACATATATATATATATATATATATACGTATATATATATATATACGTATATATATATATATATACGTATATATATATATATATACGTATATATATATATATATATACGTATATATATATATATACGTATATATATATATATATATATATATATATATATATATATATATATATATATATATATATATATATATATATATATATATATATACACACACACACACACGTGGAATGGCTCAAATTAATCTAAAATTAAATTTCTGCCTACCAGTTGTTGTGCAGAATATCATCAATGACTTCAGAGAGGTAATCGTACGATGCATAGATCCATCGGATCACAAACATCTATTGAGTGAGATTATTACATTAAGTACCGGAACTGGTGGTTGACGTTTAACACAGATGAGCACAAAGAGAACATACTGAGGCAAACTCGTTGTTGAGCTCGGGCAGCATGGCATCGTGGACGAGGATGGACGGGTCCTTCTGCAGTCGCTCCAGCTCCTCCAGAAGACGCTGCTTGTCCTCCTCGCTGCCGTTCCAGGCCGTCACTGGCTTGAACAAGGCCTTCCCTGCAGCATTACGCCTCTCCAGGATCACCACCTGATTTAAAAAAAAAAAAAAGCACTTTGGTTCGTTAATATGAATCTTGACTGATAAACTTTTTATGGGGGGCATGAGCTATTTTAAGACCTGCGTGGTAGCCGGCGATCCCGGCTGACATCACTGTCTTTAAGAGGCTGTAGCAGGCAACGTTTAAAAGCTAGAGCAAAAATTATGGGAAGGGGGAATAACACTGGTATGGCCATTTTCAAAGGGTTCCCTTGACCTCTCACCTCAGGATATCTGAATGAAGATGAGTTCTGAGGATACCCATGCAGTTTAGGGCAAAAACCAAGCAGTTGTTGTTTTTTGCATGAAGTATAAATGTTATTTTCTTGGATTTTCGTACATTTTTAGGGTATAACCAGAAAGCTGAAACTGTTGTGGTTACAATGAGCTCAATTGTATTAATTTGTGATGACGTTAGTCCCCAAAGTAGCCATTTCACACAGTGAGACCACTTTTTGGAACTTAATTATACACTCAATTAGGTATTTCTTATCTTTTTTCGAGCTGAGGCCTGAAAATAGGTCTCGTTTTTAAAAGGTTAACTCACTTAATACAATAACATGTTGTAACCTCTAGAATAGTCGCAGCATCAGGACACTTTACAACCACAAACAAGAGACTGAGGGCATTCAAAGGATGTGTGGCTTCCCGAGGTATGTTGACAATAAGAGGGTTTCTGAGCAGTTTCCAGAACAGAAAAGCTTGCCATCCATTCGCCGAAAAATGGAAATCTTAGTCCAAAGACTTATTTAGAAAATAACATAAAAGTGGATTATTTAATGTGTATAGAAGGGAAGTAACAAGTAACGACTCAAGTGGAACTTGCGGCTGTAGTGTTGGACATGTGTGAGGGTACCTGTGCCGATGACTCTGCACTGTCCTTGTTCTGCATGAAGATGTCACAAAGAGGTTGCTGTAGCCGTTGGTACACATAAGCAAATCTCACAACATCCTTGGTATTGGTAGAGGCAAATGAGAGAAACGCGTGGTTCCCAAAAGAAAAGGTCTCTTCGTCACCTGTGATCAGCAGGACGCAGTATCTGAGGGGGACGAAAGACGAAACAGTGACTTGGCAAATGCATACTACATATCTTTTAAATTACTTCTACAACAAAGAAATGAAGTAGGTGTTTGGTTCTCTTACTTTCTGCGTCTGTGGAACTGTTTGACGGGACAGAGCTCATCAAAGAGCTTCTGATTGACCAGCCGTGGCACGAGGAGGAATCTGTTGTTTGACATGAACTCATCGATGATTTGCTTTTTCATTCCTTTAGCCTGCAGATAACAAACGTAATCACTTTTTTTTTTTTTTTTTAAAAGGAGTGAGGCAACATTTCAGTGAACACAACTGCGCGTAGATCAGTGTATATAGAGAATAATAGCTCACTGCTGCTGTGACTTACCTGAATAATGTCAGCGGGCTTGTCGATGTTCTCTTTGAAGACCAACATGGTCGGAGCGTAAGTGTTGATATTGAACTGTTTCTGCAGATTAGCCGTCTCTGAAAGGCCCTGGTCCACATAGCCAAACTGCAAGTAGTCCTTGTAAGCAAAAGCTGTCAGCTATGGAGATGCAGAGATAAATGATTGGCATGTTTGTGTTAGTTATATAAAGACTGTCAGTGGAACCTGAGGTACATTTCACATAGAAACTGCAAGGCAAGAGCCTACTTTGTAGAGCAGAGGAACCACAGGCACTTGGTCGAACAGAAGCACGTGTGGCTTGTTAAGCTCATGCCAGCTGCTCAGGAACTGCAGGTCATTCTTGTCGGTGACCTGAAGTATAGAAAATGCTTAGTGTTTTTGAATTGTGTATATTGTATAGCCATTACAATATTGTTCACCTACACTTTACATATAAATCAAGTATTTTAGTCAACATCCCTGTAATGTGCTGCATCCACAATGTTCATCACAAGACACGTACCCATTCCACAAGTCTCTGAGGAAGAAGGTCTTCCACAAACTGCCTCAGGTGTTCCTTTGCTACAGCGTAATGGAAAAACGTCACTTTGCCATTTATGACTCCAAGTATTGATGGCGTGCGATGAGCCCCGAGGTGATTGGCTAACCGTCTCTCATAGCCAACATCCACCACGCCGATCCCGACACCTGCAAAGACGAGACATCCACAAACATCCACACAATTTCATAGATGATGGGGGCTGCTGTATAATTCTGGATAATTTATTGGTTAACTTCAAACCTAGAGTCTCCATCTCCTGCACCACCTCTTTCCACACAGGTTCAATGTGGATGCAGCTGAAGCACCAGTCGGAGGTGATCTTTATCAGGTACGGTCTCTTGTAGCTGTCGAGCACCACGTCGTTCACGTACTGGTTAAAGTGCAGCGTGTACTTGTTGTCTGCAAAGTCCCTCTGGTTCTTGCTGTTGAAGGGAAAGTTGTAGAAGGACTCGTCGAAGTAGAAGCTGTCATGGCGATGGGCGTAGCGAGCACCTCCGTATGGCTGGGTGTCATCAGTCTGCCCGTAACGGTCATAATTGGCCCGTTTGTCTTCACTGGACAGGATCTAGATTTGGGATAGAATGGATATCCGAATGGCAGACATCTTTCTCTCATACAATATATTGATGAATTGCATTGGGGGGAAAAAATGACTAACCTCATAAGATTTGGTAATCTTGATGAACATGTCCTCAGCACCTGGGTTTTTGTTTTTGTCCGGATGCCTTGAGAAGAAGATGCTTATTAGTTAAGATTTTAATGAGATTCCTAAAAACAGGTCGGTGTCACGTGGACATGTTTACCATTCTTTTGCAAGACGCTTATAGACCTTCTTGATCTCAGCCTGGCTGGCGGTCCTGGTTACTCCCAAGATTTTGTACGGGTCCATCTCCGGCCCGGCATGGGTCGCTCCTGTGAGCAGCACTGAGAGGACCACCACTACAGCCAGTGGCACAGACATCTTTGACGCTGCCATCACAGAAACCTTTTAATCACGAGAAATATCGCCATCACGTTGAAGTGGATTCATTCTGAGGACAATCAGACCTTTAAATCTTTTATTTAATTTAGCTGACATGCAAATCTAACACAGCCTTTCCTCCAAACTGACGTTAGTAACGTCAATGATAACAAATGATGAAGATAACCGGGGTGGCTAAATAGAAATGACATTATAGCATGCTAACTACAGAAGCTAGGTAGTATATGTCGGCTAAGTAAGACAGCAACAGACATTACGTGATCATAATCCTGCTGACATGTCACTGGGCTGCATTAATTATCCTCGCGGGTGGAAACGTTCGCACAGCTTCTTTTTTTTAATTTTCATTGTGGTTAACCTTAGTTACGTTGCTGTGGAGCCTAACAATCCCAACACAGCTCTACATTCACCTCAAGCAGATGCAGTCCACCGGTACTACGCCTCATATCTGAAGGTGTTCATGTTCTCCAGCTTGTTGGTTCACACTGATGCTAAAGACAGCGACATGCTCAGGGTGTGTTCAGCAGCATCACACAGCTCTCCAGCGCGAGCTCACAACCTGCTGCTGCGGAGCAGGAGAAGAGGGGGAGGCGCCCAGTGTCGACATTCATTTTGGGAGATTGAGTATTTAGTGGCTTCATATGCTTCGTGTGCATGTGTTTGGTTTATTGCTCGGCGTGCGGCGGTGTTTAGTCTACATGTACTGCGGTACGCTGGCTGTGTAGCAGCGCCGCGCGGTAAATTAAATCAAACGCATTCTGTTTTTTTCCCCTCTGTGCTCTCTCAGTGGACCAATCACAGACGACGCTGATGTAAACAAGGAAATGGCTCATGCAACCGAGCACAAATACGATACATGAGAAAGAAGCGTATCATGTTTGTACATGAACACGGTTTCATTTCCGTTTCGCAAATGAGTGGGAGCGTTTTAGGATAGCGACTCTCTGTAGTTACAACTCTTATGATCACGTTACTCGTCTGTTTCCCTCACTGAGCTCGTTATTATTGAATTGGGAATGGAGGAAGTCCACAAGAAGATTCTTCAGCGCAACAGGACCAATCTCGTGAGAGACGTGCACCCATCAAACCTCTATGATGGCCTCCTTGAAAAAGGAGTTTTTACCCAAGACATGATCGATGAGATAAAGGTGAGCCAGCTGTGTAGACCAGAGCATCAAGATTCAGCTCAATTCTATGTGCACGTTGCATTTAATGTGATGCTGGTACCTTGTTAAATGTGAAATACACTACCTGACACCACTAGGATGTTGTACTCTGTTTTTTTTTTATTTATTATATTATTTTGTGTGCTGTACAATGTAAGAGGCTTTTTGTGGGATTTAAGTGTTTGTTTCTGTTTATTTGTATCTATTGTTCCCAGTTGGGCTTCAAGAGATCCTAATACAATATCAAATCAAAATCACACCTCTTGCCGTCTCTTGTCAGAGCGCTGGGACCAGACGGGACCAGGCCAGAAAGCTAGTGCAGGACTTGGAGACCCGTGGGAGTCGGGCCTTTCCGTTATTTCTGGTGTGCCTCGAGCAGACAGGCCAGCACAGTTTGGCAGAGCTTCTTCAGTGTGGGGCTCCAGCAGTTCAGCTGCAGCCTGCGACTCCTAATCAGGTTGACCTCCCTCTTGTCCGGCCTCTCCCACTTTGTAAGTGTGTGGGGATACTGTGGTGTATTTAAGGAGTATTCATGTCATAACTGTCTTTTAAAAATAGTCTCTGTGGGCACGTGATCACATTGATTTGTAACTCTCTGATTTTGTAATATTAACGCTTGGCTCATAATGTGCTCTTTGTTTCTTTTATAGCCCTTCCTACTGATGTTGATCAGCAGAGAAAAGACGTTGTCCCCGTCTATCCAACACAGAGACCCAGTCCTACTCCCAGTCCATGTAAGCTTTGTGATTAATTAACATGCTGGTAAGAGTCTGGTACGTTTTCTTTGATGCTTAACACATTGTGATGCTCATGTCACAGCCCCTGAAAGGGAGTACATAAGAACAAGGCCACCAGGCAGAATTCGACGGGATAGTATTCAGGTAAGTACCATTTATTTATCGTGCACTGTTCAAACCAACAGAAAGACAAAAGTTGTTGTAGAAGCCATCTTTGCTAAATCTCAGAATATATATTTACATCATGCCTCTTTCCCCGCTTCCTTTTTCCCCCCCTTATGTGTGTGTCAGAGCTATAAAATGGATGCCAGTCCTTGTGGACATTGCCTCATAATAAACAACGTAGAGTTTGAACCCGAGAGCGAGCTGAGCAATCGCAAAGGGTCCAACATAGACTGTGACAAGCTGGAGACAAGATTCAAGGCCCTCAACTTTATTGTGGAAGTTAAGACCAACCTGAAACAAAGAGTAAGAGTGATTTCTTCTGCTTCCCCTGTTTGAAACCACAAAGTTAGAGGTCACAGTTGTAAAACTAACAGTTTTCTCTGCATTTCAGCAAATCAAACATGTACTGTCAGCTTTATCTAAGAAAGACCATTCACAATACGACTGCTGTGTGGTTATCATGCTGTCCCATGGGACTGAGGTAAGCCACGTCATGTATTCATCACTTCTCCGACCTGCTCAGGTTCAGATCCAGATGACTTGTAATGTATGCTCATATTTATGTCTGTAGGTGAGTCACAACCGCTTCCCTGGCGCCGTGTATGGCGTGGACGGACAGCATGTCCCAGTCCAGCTCATCACAAACTACCTCAATGGCCAGCATTGTCCGTCATTACAGGGCAAACCTAAACTTTTCTTCATCCAGGCCTGCGGAGGAGGTATCTAACATTGTACTTACTGTTGAATAACTCAAAGTAGCATCCATAATCCATAAATTTCAGCAGTCTCATAGGGATACATTTGCTTTTGTGCTTGAGGTGAACGAGACACAGGATTCGAGGTGTCCCCTGATGAGGTTGAACCGTCCATCGGTGGAGCAGACGATCAGACGGACGCCATCCCGATGTCATCCAGCAGCGACTCTCTGAGCACGTCCGACGAACTGGACGCCAGAGCCACGCTGCCGACCCCGAGCGACATTCTGGTGTCCTACTCTACTTTTCCAGGTGTGTTTGCGTCTCAGTGTGTGTGTTGCAATCATGCGTTCACAGTCACAGATAGACTTGACTTGCCATGCATGCGTTCCTAATGCCTCATGTGACAAACGCAGGTTATGTTTCTTGGAGAGACACCCAGTCCGGCTCGTGGTACGTGGAGACACTAGACGGTATCCTTGAGGAAAACGCTGCTACCGATGACTTGGTCACAATGTTGATGATGGTGAGTTTCTCTTATTATACCAGCAGAATTAGCTGGGGCTCTGTTGAATCCCCGTCTCCATTTCAAGCTTTTTAATTACCTGATTGTTATTGATTGTGCTTCTGTCCAGGTTAACCATGAAGTCTCCCAGAACTCTGCAAAAGGGCTCTACAAGCAAATGCCTGGTTCCTTTAACTTCCTCCGCAAACTTCTCCACTTTCAAACCCAAGCATAGCGGCGAAGTTCAGCTTTGCACTTCTCAGTTTCACTTTCAAGAAATGTTAGTCTGTTTCAACATCATAAGGCCTGACTATGATTTCTTGGGATTTTTCCTCAGCAGAGTTGTATGAATTTGCAAAATTGTGGTTGTAATTTTACAGACACAATAATAATGTCTGAGTGTACATTTCTATTGTTTGTCATGTCTTACTATGTTTTTAATAGTTGTCAACTTTTAAAAATTAACTATTTGGGTATAGGTGACATTTCAGGGAGAAAATATTTACGTGCTGTGCGAATGTGGTTTAGGTTAGTTTTTTTATATTCTTGGTGTCTTATCATCACAGCAGCTGTCAAATTTCAATCAATGTTAAAATCGTTCTCTGCAAATGATATAAAAAACTTTTCTGACTCTTATTTCAAGTCTTTTTTTTTTTTTTTAATGGGGGTGGAGGGGAGGAAAGGCTGTTCATTGGCTACATACAGTATGAGCCACATATGAGTGTTAAATGTGTCCTCCCATTTCTTCCAGCATAATTAAATATGTATCTGAATCCAAGAGTGTCGACCCCCAGTGACTCATTTCTGCAGCTGTTTTCCACAGCTGCTTAGCCCAGGTCCAGCTGTCAGCTCAAACTGTGCTCCAGAAGCTTTCATGCACATAGTTGGCCAGTGGTTGAGTGAGACATTTGATTAAAATCTAAACTCCAGACATCAGGAAATGGTGTTTGTGACTTCCAGAAGACTCAAGATCGCATAGGTATCTTCTGTGAGTCTTTCATTTCCCTCTCTATTACATTTGAAATGGTCCGTCCCCCATTAGCCTGAATTTGTTTGCCAAAAATTTAACAAAGCTATGTGACCATATTCTCTAATAACAAATCCGTCTGTATCAGGACATGGTCTGTCGGAAAGCATTTCAATGGAAATGCATAAGTCCCCCGAACGGCCTATGATGGAAAGATGTTAAAAAATGAGAATAATTCAGTCCAAGTATAAAGTACAATAGGTGTGTAAAATGACAATTCTACACAGTTGCACACGATACATTTTTCCCCAATTTATTTACACTCCGTAAAACAATACAAATCTCCTTTTTAAAATGTTTACATAAATACAGCTGAATCTCGTTTTTAATACTGCACTGTTGATTTGTTGATGATCACGACTTGTGAACGCTGACAGGCAGCCTAGATAACAGGGTTATCCGGGATCACTAGTGTAGAGTTTAGAGAATAATAAATTGGTAAAAACCGGTTTGGTGACTTTGTACCGAAAGGTGTGTTTCTATAATGCGAAAAAAGTCCTTAAAAATCAATTCTGGTTCTGAGTTTCTTCATCATTATTGTGAAGTCTCTTCTTCATTGTATCAGTAGAGCGTCGGGCTCTGACTCTGATGAACATCAAAACTTTTCTCCCTTTGTGTCCCTGTATTATAACCAAACGTTGTTTCAGAGTGATACTCTTCATGCAGCCAACCATGTCTGGCCCTTGGCTCTACCTAGTTTTTTTTTTTTTTTTTTTGGACAAACCATTGCATACCATCTCCTCACGTGTTTCGTAGCAGACTCATAGGCGCCAACTGAACACTGTTGACTGGAATTGTATGTGGCCATGTTTTCTTCCCATTCTGGATAATGTTTTTGCCAGTTGTCTCCAGTTATCAGGACAAAAACATTGTTATTTTTGTACTCCTGCAGTTGTATTTCCTACTCCCACTTGGACTCACGTTTTCCAAAACAAGACAAACATCTCAATTTAGGTTGTAAATGTGCCATACTTTAGCTCAGAAGAACACTGCACTCTCTTGCATTTTTAAGAACATGTAATTTGTTTAAATAATGTTTGGCAGCCGGCTTTGGATATTTGGGTCCCTCTGAAGCGCATATCTATCTCTGTATCAATGATGATATTCACTTTAAGTCAATGTAAACAGGATAAGCGCATATGGAGAAAATACCCGGTGGCAGTCTTTTAGATTCAAGCACTGCTTTCAATTCAACACAGTACTGTAGATCATAATATTTTATTATGGCTTTGGCTATTGTATGGTCATATTTATCTTATCACCCCTTCTTTATATCTGTTGCTATCATATGGAGCTCATCTAATCTGTGGAGTTCCTCAAGGATCAAACCTGGGACCTGTCATATCTATTATTATTATCTGTCAGTTTGGCAGCGTCACTTATCATTGCTGTATCGATGTCCAGCTTTATGCATTTGTGATCTAGGGAGTTTTTTAATTTGTCTATTTTAAATAATTTTCTTGAGATTAGTCTATTTTTCTGCAGTTATAAATCATAACAACACTGAGTTCTTGTCTTGGCCCCAAATCATACTTTTGACATTTTATATTAGCACACTGTTACTCAGTTTAACTTTGAGAAACATCTTAAGTTAGTTAGTCTTGTTTTGTTCACTAATAACATTCCCAAAATATGACACTATGGTACAAAAAGTGACCAGATAGAAAAGCTATGGAACACATTTAGCTTCGTCAAGTCCATGTAACAAATACACAAGTATAACTAGTATATTAGTGATATTACAAGTACTACAAGTATTCAGTGTATTTACATTGTATTGATGTTACTATTACTATGTTACTTATTATTTGTCGAGAACTTAAAACAGTAGGAAAAGCCAATTATTTTCAGACAGCTGCTCCTCTCAGCTTCCTTAGTTTCCCTGCTTGCGTGTCTGTATGCTTGGCCAGGGTCAATAAAGTGCTCTAAGACCGGATGTCTGTCATCCCTCATGGGATTGTGATGTTATTCTCATTTTGCAGACTTCAGCCAGTTGAATAGGAGCCACTGGTTTGTTTTGCACAATAGACGTTGACTGCCCTAGATCCAAATGAATAAATAGTGTCCGTCAGGCTCACTGGTCATTTACCACGGACGTCTGCAGAACCATGCCCTGCCTCTGCACCACGCTTGGTGAGTATACTGATGACCATAATAATAGAAATATGGCTTTCTATTTCTGAAATTTTAAATGCAGTTTTGTAAAAGTTCAGTTTTCTTGCCGAACAAGCCAAAGGATCCCTTAAATCTCTTATGTGCTGTTTCTATTTCAGTGTTGGCAGCGACCTGTGTGCTTCTAAGCCCAGGTAAGTGTATGTGTGTGTGTGTGTGTGTGTGTGTGTGTGTGTTGAATACAGTTTTATGTGTGTATTGTTTGTGTTAAACTACTACTTTCATATCTCTTTTTAGGTGTTGCCACAGAGACGGTTGTCACCTGTAATGTAGCCACTGTCCATCGCCTGAGCTGTGGTATGCCTCGCTTTCTGTCCGCAACGGTGCATTTTTATTCCCAGCACAATTAAGGATTAAGTGATCACTGCGATCAGACAAAACCAGTGATGACGATTTTACTCATTTCGTAATTTCTCCCTCTTTACTGTGTGACAGATATCGGAGTGATCAGCGTGCAGACAGTGATGTATGGACGTGAAGACAAAGAGACCTGCAGTGAGGAAAGACCTCTAAGTGAGCTTGCCAATACGGAGTGCTCTCAGGAGGGCACAGCAGACGTCCTCAAGAAAAGGTACACATTACATGTACTAGTAATAGAATGAAAATACACAGTTTTTATTACATGTATTCTAAATGTAGCTACAAAGATATTCAAAAAAATATTAAAAAACGTTACACCAGACAACAAAAACAATAGAACAAACATTTGTATTACTATTCATATTACAAGAAGCTGCAGTGCCATTGATTGCTTCCTTATTCATTGTTTGACCTAAACAGGTTCCAGATCCCATGTGCAATAGTTTTGAGTGTATTCTTCCGCTTCCTTATGTTGACGGTGATTAAATCATCACAGAATGAGGAAGGAATTGGTCTACTACATCGTCACAACAATGGTGTTTTCTTGTGATTCTGCATTGCATCATGTTCTCCCTGTTGCAGGTGTGATGGAAAAAGGGTGTGTGAAGTAAGCGTGAATGTCTTTGGAACTCCTGATCCATGCGCCGGCACCTCGAAATATATACAGACCAAGTACACCTGCCTCCCCGCAAGTCAGTCACATGTCTGCATGAACTTAAAGCAAGGCTGCAAAAAGCCTAAACTGTACCTCTGTACTGTCCGCAATGTATTAATTGTTGCATGAAAGATAAATTGAGATTCCAATGAATTTTCCTTTACTCGTTTCCACATTTTAAGCTTTAAGTGCTTTGGGGGATTCAAACTGAAGGCATTATGTTTCCATGGAGTTCAGTCAGTCAGCAGTGGGCTACACTTAAGTTCTGTTTTTATCAGTGTGATCTGATTCGAAAAGATCGCAAGAAGAAAAAGGTGTGACTGTTGACACAAAATGCGTCAACTGGGTGTTAATAATGCATGTTTAATGTGATCCATGTTATTTTGACAGTTCACCATGTGACATGTGAGCACTCTTTGGCCCACCTGCACTGTGGTAAGATCACATCTTCTCTTCATTGTGTGTATGGTGCATTAAAATGAAAAACACAAGCTTTATTGTATTTTCATGTCACTTCCTATCTAAATGTCACTTTGTCCGTTGACCTTTCAAAGCTAAATTGTCTTTCCTCTTTGCTTGCCCCTCTTCTTGTCAGATGTTGGTCAGGTTATATCAGTCTATGGTGCCACTTATGGACGCTACGACCAGACCACATGCATCTACAAACGGCCTGCCTCCCAGATCCAAAATATTGACTGCTCACTCCACACCAGCAGCGTTTCTGACAGGTGCAGTTGCCCACTCTTTGTCAATTTGTGCTTCAGGTTGAAGGCTGCTGAAATCAAAATCATGCTGTATTTAACTTTATATCTGCAGTGATTGCTGCAAGTTTGTGATGCCAACCACTTTCCCGTATGCTCCAGTGCACATTCAAGCCTGTATTCACTCATGTTACTCTGCCTCCACAGATGCAATGGGAAAAACAGCTGTATTAGCATAGTGGACAACTCAGTGTTTGTACACCAGATCTCAAGAAACAATTTCCGATTGGCACAGATACATAAATCCAAAAGAATCGTAATTCTTGCAAGCCGAAAGAAAGTAAAATTGAGCCACAATGTTTTCACTCATGTCACTCTACATCCACAGCTGCAATGGGGAAAATAGCTGTACCATCAAAGCGAGCAACTCAGTGTTTGGAGACCCCTGTATCGGCACTTACAAGTACCTGGAGCTGGCTTACATTTGTGAATGTAAGTAGCTTGAAGGCCAGTTAGCACTGTTTCACCCTACTGATGCCAGTCTGTGGTCTAAATGTGCATAGGAAAACATGAGAGATTAATCAACATGACATGACTGTTTGGAAAAGGAAATGTACTTATGACTCCTGGTGACTAGTAGTTCTTTTGATTACCAATGTTGAATGCACTTATTGTAAGTCGCTTTGGATAAAAGCGTCTGCTAAATGACTGTAATGTAATGTAATGCTTAAGTAACTATCTTTTCAATGATAAAAATGCTTGAAAAAATCAGGCTCTAGTAATCCAAAAGTATTCAGTTTTCAGTGTGGTTAAATTGGTTCTTGATTTAAGAAACATTGAGCTGTGCTGATGAAGTGTAAAATGCAGCATTTTTGCCATCCTGCAGAAACACAACATTGTGTGCAACCAGTCACTTAGATATTTATCTGAAGTTAATCTTTCGTCTGTTTTTTTACAGATCCATCTACCCTTCCAGAGAAGTCTCTGTAAACATGCTGTAACCACAATAACATCACAATAAACATGTCTAAAATAAAATATGTTAAATCAGCAGCATGTGGCTTGTCGCAGTTTGTGATTTGGTTTTATTATTTTGCTATTGTGCAAATGATTATTGAACAAAAATCGACAGAATTGTGGACAAGCAAAGCTCCACTGCAGTGATTCTTAGTGTGTGTTGTTTTTGGGTTCTTCCAGGAAGTCCAGAGACAAAAAGAAGATAACAATAGGGGCTGTGGATTGCTCCAGGAAGTCATTGCAAAATGAATTTGTGTGTCAGTTTGTAGACATACATTAGGAGGACTTTCTCCAAGACAAAGAGCCCTTCTTTTGGGAAGTACATGTGAATGAGTGCACTTGTTGTCAGGCTGGAAAGACCATCTCTGAACAGGGTGATGACAACATATTACAACATAAGCACACAGCGAGTAATGCGCTTTGTAAATACCCTTCTTGTGAGTTTTGCAATGCTGTGCATCATTTAACATTCAGGTTTTTTTTTTGTTCTGAGCTTTTTTATGCATGCCTCACCTCGTGGTGTTTTCTGTAATGTCACTCGGCACATAGGAGCCAGTTGCGCAAGGTCAAGCTATTGTTTTGAAGCAAAGACATCCCTTGACCCAGCAGTATAAATACAGGTGTGTCTGTTCTGGCAATCATCAGTCCCACTGTGCACATCAGCCTGGATCTCCTAAAATCATGCTCAGCTTCAGACTCAGCACCTCACTGCGTGAGTACACAATTGACTGGCAACTAGAACAATAATTATGTGGGTTCATGTTTAAGCAAGAATTAAGACTTAAGAAGCTAATGTTTTAACACTTGAGTGGATGTTTCAGGGTCCTGGATGGTAGCAGTAAAGTCGGCCCTACACATAATCAGTGTTGCTACTCGATGAGAAATGCACTTTTTTTCAGGCACATAAAGGGGCCTGGGAGTGACATATATTTCAGTTTATTTTCCATAATCTTTTCGTCATAGAAGGGCTTATTACTATTATCATAGTATTTTTTTTGTTTCCTGCTGGTAAATACATTTGTGTTTCTGATGTCCATGCCTCTTAACATCTAATTTCACAGTTAGTATAATCAGCCCTTCTCCTCAAACCTTATTAGTATGAGGGGATGGACACCTGTGATTTTCCTGCTTTGACATGTCAAAATGTCTGCTGTGAAAAAAATGTTTATACTTTGATAAAGATGTTTGACAGCGATGTTTCTTTTCCAGTGCTGGCGGCAACATGTTCGCTCATGACTGCAGGTAAATATCTTAGCGAATGCATTATTGATGATTCTTGCATGTATTTTTTTTTTCTGTTACGTACCGGATGTGGCTTGAACGCACTTCAACTAATGCTTTCACATTTTTTATTTGAGTTGTTTCCACAGAGAGAGTCACCACCTGTTCCAACAGCCGGAATGTCCAGCGCCTGAGCTGCGGTATGACAAAACTCTCTAAGTCCACTGTGAGAGTATTTTATTCCCACACAAACAAATATAATGAAGTGAATTCTCCTGTTGCTGAATTTCTCATTTGGTGTGTGACAGATATTGGAGTGATCAGCGTGCAGGCAGCACTGTATGGACGTGCAGACAATGAGACCTGCGGTGAGGGAAGACCTCAGAGTCAGCTTGCCAATACAGAGTGCTCTCAGGAGGGCACAGTGGACGTCCTCAAGAACAGGTACACAGTACATGTACAGTAATAAAATATAAATATACTGTTGTTATTGCATGCATTCTAAATGTGGATACTGCTGGAGATGAGTCTCAGAATCAGGTCATGGATTCAATGTCACAGAGTTTGAAAAAAAACTCAAAATATAGTAATTTAGTGGTTGAAATTTGAGGATACGTTTCTTCTGTTGTGCAGGGATTTACATGATTAATATCTAACTACTAACTTAATTACTTTTGCTGTCTGAAAAAAGGTGAGACACTGCTGGGTTTCACTGCAAAGTAACGCAATAATGACTCACAAACCACAAATGAGATCTTAACTCCACATTGATTTACTTGCATCAATACAAAGTGCAAGTAAACCAAGTTGTCTCGAGGTCGACTAACCTAACAAAAGAAATGCACGCCTCTTCAGGCCCTTGGTTTGCATTAGGATTGAGAGTCCCTAATGCACCTGTTTCAAACTAACAGCTCACATCTGTGATACTCCTATGTACTGTATGTCTTTTATATCATCCTGTCTTCCTACAGTTTTCCCCTTCATCACACACCACACTGTATTCAGTATCTGTCAATGTTGTGTTGTGAAGCCACTGTTTTCCTGGTCCCAGTCCTCTTCCTTACCACCATGGCTCCAACATCCTGATTTTCATGCTATCTCTGCCACACACAACTTTGTACATAATCATAAACACCAGTGATGAGGATTTTTTGTGTCTTGTCATGTCATAATCAAGTGCATATATATTTGACTATCCTCACACGTGGAACACGTATTTTGTTGTGTGCACGCTAACACAGGCTGTGTGTCTGATTTCTCTTTTAATTTAATGTCAACAAAATTAAACAAGAATTTTGAACATGGCAGTAAACAATATTCAGGTTTCTGTTTTGGAAACATATTTAATGAGACAATAACTCATTTGCACATTTAAACTGAACATTTCAGATAACATGTAATAAAAAAGAAATTGCCTGTATGTAAGTAATCAACTGGGGAACTTTCATTGTGGTATTTGCTCTCTTTTAAATATTGACCCTATTCCCTCAATGTGTTTCCTCCAGGTGTGATGGCAAGAGGGACTGTGAACTGAACGTGAACGTCGTTCAGACCTCTAATCCCTGCCCTGGCACCACCAAATACCTGGAAACCACCTACACCTGCTTCCCAGCAAGTCAGTCACATGTCTGCATGAAACTAACGGTGAATAAAAAGCTAAAAGTTTGATGGTGTGATGTCTAATGTGATTCACTCATGTTACTTTGACAGTTCACTTTGCTACATGTGAGGGCTCTTTGGCAAACCTCCAGTGCGGTAATATATATTTTTTCTATTTTTTGCATTCATGCTGGATTAAGCATAATCACATTTGCAATGCATCCGACCTCTCCACCTTGTCAATTGTTCCTCTTTTTGACAGATGAAGGACAGGTAATAGTTGTGTACGGTGCCGACTATGGACGCCGTGACAAGACCACCTGCGTTTACAAGCGGCCTGCCTCTCAGATTAATAATGTCACTTGCTCAAGCCCCACTGGCAAAGTTGCTGACAGGTACAGCTGCAAACCCTTTGCTAAATATAAGGACTAAATCCAGATCTCAAGAAACAATTTCTTATTGGCACAGATACATAAATCTAAAAGATTTGTCATTCTTGCAAGCCAACAGAAAGTAAAATTGAGCCACAATATGTTTTCACTCATGACACTCTACATCCACAGCTGCAATGGGAATAATAGCTGTACCATCAGAGCGAGCAACTCGGTGTTTGGAGACCCCTGTTCCGGCACTTACAAGTACCTGGAGGTGGCTTACATATGTGAATGTAAGTATCTTAAAAGGCCCATTAGGCTGGTTACTCTGATGAACAGCCAAATACGTGATGTACAATATGGGGTAGGGAAAATGGCATCCAACTTATGCTCAGTTGCTTAGATAAACTGAATTGAATATTTTATGTTTTTGCAGATCCTGGGGTCACTCCACAGCAGCTTGCAGAGCATTAACCTGTGTTAACATGCTGAAGTTTCAGTCATATAATAACCTATAATCATGCATTCAATCAACAAATTAGCAGATGTAGCTGCAACGGCTGAACAAAGAAAAACAAACCTACAGATGCTCAAGATAAATTGTGTGTGTGTGTGTGTGTGGGGCATATGAAATAAAATGAATGAAAACAGGAGTACATTTTATTAAGTCTAAGTCAGACATTATGCTGCTGCTTAAAGGGAAAGTTACACTATTATAAGGTGATAGTAACACAAGTCTTCCAGTACTACAGACAAGTGACCAGTCCAAGTTAATGTGAGTTGAACAAAAATGACCTTTCAATACAGACAACTTGTCTTCAGTTTGTAAATAATACAAAATAAGTATATTTGGTCATACATTTTGACATATTGATCGTGTTTTCAGGAAGCAGCAAAAAGATTTACCAACAACAAAGCTTTCGAAACACATTCGCCAACAAGCAACGCTTCAATCCCAAAAACATTTCCTGTGATCCCTGAAGTAAAAAGGATGTAATTTAGCTGCATGTTGTCAAACCTTAGCCTTAATGTCCCATCATGTTAATCTTTTAAAATGACTTCATTTGAACGAGTGTAACTATCAGAGGTTATCTACAACAACGTCTACCAGATGACGGTCAAGTTGCTGATGTCGTTGCAAAGGTCGGTCTTTGATGGGTAGACGACTTTCAGGTTTCCGTCCTGGTCCACCGTGCGAACCTGTTGCACGATCAGTTCGCTGGAGGGCTCACTGCTGGCAGCCGTGTCCGGTGGGCCGTCCACTTCCCCATCTGACCCCGCCTCCTCCCGATGCTCCGCCGTGAACTTGTTCAACTCCGCCATTTTCTGTGATGAAACAGGGAATGCACTCTAAATGCCCGATATGTGATTTGAAATTCAAAGCATTAATATAGCAGCAAACCACTATCTGTCGCTCTCCCTTTGTATGTTTTGTTTATGTAGCCGGTCCAGCTGTGTATTTTAGGGCATGTGAGGCCCAGTGTTTGGGCTCTCTGCGCTGTGCTCATACAATGGTTACCGCTGATAACGCCATCACGGCCTACTGCGTCGCCTCAGAAGCGTAACACCCACCCTCCAGTTCCCCCTCAGGTTAACACTGTTGGCTCGGTTAGCTGCCGGCTCAGTCGTCACCATGTTGAGAGCCGCGTGGAGGCAATATCTCTCAATCACAGATTTGTTCTGAATTTGGAATTGAGCACTTTAAACAATATTTCAAAACAGATTGTGTATGACTGCAGCAAAGACACTGGAATCAAAACCACAAAAATCACTTTGATGCATTTCATTCAAAATTGAGATGAAAACTCCTAAAGAGACCTAAAAGTGAAGTTTCTTCTCACTCCATCAGGCCAAAATGTCCACAGGATATACAAGACTGAAATAAACTGAGCACTGAACTCTCCATGAGCTTTCCTCTAGCGCCACTGAGGGAGGAAAAATGTATGCGTTTACAACTATATTACTTGCTTCAAAGTTTATCTCATACGTTTGTTCATCTATCTGTAAAATGTATGCATTTACAACTATATTCCTTGTTTTGAGTTTATCTTATACGTTTGCTCAGTTATCTTTATAATCTTACATTTATACTCTTTTGGATCAAACTCAGTTCATGCAGCTGCATAGTCATATATTCACAGACCTATGAATAGTCACGCGTTTCATGTCACGATACCTAAAATTTGGTATGGTCTAGTTGAGACCGACAGCAACGTCACCCACACAATGTCCCCAGGAAACAGGATGTCCTTTGTGTATAGGCGGCTGGATCAGTATGTTCGGCATATCTCTGGTCACTGTGACACACATATGACTGTGTTGTCGAAGCCAGAAGTTTGGCAGAATCATTAAATAAAACAGTGGGGGGGACTGAGACAAAGCCTGGGACAGATCGAAGCTAAATCCAAACAGCACAGAGGCCCATACATAGTAGATGCTTAGACACTGGTCATTTAACTGCATTCCTGTTGAGAGTTAGTCTGACGACAAACAGGGACCAGTAGGATCCTCTGACAGGTGTCTCTCCTGATATTGATTAATTAGTAGACCAACAGTACATCTCATGTGCCCAGATGTCCAAAATGCCCCCAAGGAACCTGATCTGAAAAACATTATGAATCCCTACTGTATGCATGATGAACAAAATTACCGTTTAGAGGAAAGTTGAGAGCTGATGAGTAAGAGGAGGGGGCGATCATGAATAGGGGGACGAGGTTATAAAGTAAAGTCTTTGTTGTGGAGAGTTGAATCCGGACAACTCGGTTTGCTTGTACTCTGTGTGATGCAAATAAACCTGCATGAACTGAAGAAACTTCAATCTCTCTTGTGTTCTGTGGGTGTTCGTTACTGAGTTCCTGGTAAGTGAGAATCCTGTGGTATCTCACCACGAGTCAGATAGCAAATAAGTATTAAGCCAGCTTTTAGATATTGAGGTTAAATCAACTTTAAAGTCCAAGCCACCGATCATCAACATGGAAAGCAATTATGAAAATAAAATCCAAGTTGTAATAAACTTCTAATTCGTTAAAAGAAAAAGGAGAGAGAAAAAGTGAAGCTTACCACAATCAGAGCGTCCATAACATCTTTACAGGTCTGCAGGCTGGCTGCACTCGTCACCTCCAAGAACAACTCTTTGGTCGTCTTCTTGATCTGTAAAGTACAATCAGCTGATCATGTAATTATTTCTATTATATCATGAGAAGACAGACACAAACTGTGGGCCTCAGTAGGACACGGCTTGATGTCAGACGTGTTGTTATTATCTCCACCAGCGGATCATGCGATCAGCTGCAGTTGTGCGCATTTGCGTCCGTGAGTGAGTGAGTGTGCACCTGTTTCTGTCCACGGCTAATCTTGCATTCTGCTGCAGCAAACGGTATAATACTTTGGGTGGCCAGTTATTGGCTGCATGCTCAAGGACCTATTGTGGGTGTGGTGACTCACAATTTCTCAAAACACCTTTTATTTCCTGTTTTATACTGCCATTGACTGCCTGTTGAATCCTCACTCACTACTTGTAACCGGCACCCGTCCGATGGGGGCCGCTAGTAATAACACAGCTGAGTGTGCAACTGCTACTCTGCGCCCCCAGAGGTAAGGGGATAACAGTTTGCGGTGTGTTTGTCTAACAACTAACGAAACTATCAGTACACAGTGAGTTCAATTTTGTTTTGGGCAAGAATGTATGACGCATGTTATAGGAGCCGATTACCTGCATACATTGCCGCTTGTTTTTGAGTTTGAATGAAGTTTGCTTTACATCACCTCACCTCCCATCGGTGTCTAGACGGGGGTTGGCCAACCGTGGGTTGAATTCATTCAATCACACAATACAGCAGCGGTTGTTGCAGACACACCTAGTGGAGATCTGCTCTCTTCTGGGTGCAGCTGTTCTAGTTGGGTTCAGTTTTCTCTGCCATCATCATATCCACCGTATGAAATCTTTCCTTATTGGAGGATAAAATGATGATAACCAGAAAGAAAAGAGATATACACACCTTGGTTTTCTCACTGTTGGTAATAGGTGGGAATGAGATCACATGTCCCTCTGCATCCACTAAGCAGGGATACATGGCTTTTCCCTTCAGAAGCTGCAGGTATCTGTAAAAAACAAAATAGCTGAGTGACGACATTATCAAAAGGGGTTAAGCCAATGTAATAGATGCATAGCTGGTGATATTCTTTCGAAGCTAAACTTGAGAAAGATCAGATTCAACTCTGTCAGCTGTCAAGATTCTTTGATTTGATGCATTTCATTCAGCGTGTGAGACACTGAGCTTGTCAAGTAGTTGCTTGGTCTTCCTGACTTGTCACTGTTAAACTGACAAAGTCATGAAGGACTTTATTTCAGCTTGTGATACCTTATAATGTGCAACAATTCATTGCAGGTTGAAATAAATCTGACTAAAGCTGTGGTCCAACAAACTTCTACTGCCCTCATGTGTTCAAACACAACAGCAAACCAAGTTATACAGATGTCTTGTGTACCACTTTAATGTCAATTTTTTTTTTTTTTAAGTTATTTTGTTTAGAAAATCTGTTTGCGTCTTCAACACAAAAGGTTTTAACCAAAACTTCCCTCCCTCGACTTGAGTTAACTAATGTGGATCCATCAGAAACACTTTCCTCAAAAGAGCTCATGTTGTAGAGAAGAGTCAAGGTTGTACTGACTTGTGGAGGCCAGTGACGTTCTGCCTCTTCTTCTGCTTCCTCAGCTCGTCGGCCTCAACCTGAAGGTGTCTTATCAGCTCGATGGCCGTCATCTCTTTGCGACCCAATGACACAACCTGTCGAACATTGTGTTTTTTAATGTGATGTTTTTCAGTAAATTACATATTATTATCGTTTGGCTGGCACAAGATGGGGATTACAATGAGCCAATCAGTCTGCGTTCGCATACCTTCAGCTGGGTAGGTGGTTTGACATCATACGTCAGTGGAGCTTTGATAAGCTGCACATCGTGACTTGCAATGGTGGCGATGGTCCTTTTGCCACACAAGTCATCATGAAGCTTCGTCTAGAAAAAACAAAAAGGTGATTATTTTTCATTCTTCCACTGCACACTTATCAGTCATGTCCCACTAAAATAGTACAATGTATACCACCTTGTGAGGGGGTCTGTCCTTACCTGAGCCACCAGGAACCGTTTGAGAGCATTCCCAGACTTTAGGTTCATGCCTCTGACCACGCAGCACACCAGGTACGGTCGGACATCTTTCACCTCCGCACTCACCGTGACCGAGAGTGCAGCGGGACTGTCTGAAACATGGAGGACCCTCACCACCATCTTGTTCAGTTCCTCCACCTCATCTTGGTCGTCGGCCACCTTCTTCTTCCTCTGCTGCCTTTTCCCCTTGTCTGCCTTGCGACCCCCGTCCACGTCACCGCCTTCCTCTCTTCCTTTGCCTTTTCCCCTGAGGTAGTCGAGGATGGACTTGGTCTGGCAGCCGTTGACCATCTTCTCCAGCCGTTTGTCGCTCAACTTGTTGCCTTTGAAGTTGATCTCCTTGAGCTTGGAGCAGTCGCTCAGATCGGAGGGGATCTCCTTTAGCTTGTTGTTAGAGAGGTCCAGCACCTGAGGAGCACAAAACAGAGTGCATATGTTGAGTTTGGCACTATGGAAAAAGAGCATCAGACACCCCTAATGTTTGAAGTGTTATGCAAAGAAAAACAGACAAGAGTACACTGCATTTAAGCTGGCACAGATGCATACTTGCCAGTCTGTCTTGTGTGCTTACCCGCCAAACTCCGTTTAAAAATGTGACATTTTCATGTTGCATTGCATATTAGCAAACGTGAAAACTCGTTAGCTATAATTTCAGATATCCACAAAACATACGGACAGCTTTTTTAAAATTCGGCGTACATTTGATCCTTACAGAAGCCACTTAAAGATGACTTGATGTGCATACAAGAGCTGTTTGGGAGTTAAGTTCTACCCACCTTTAGAGCAGCTAGCTTATGAACATCTCCACTCAGCTGTTCAATGGAGTTGTCAGAGGCGACCAGTGTGCTGAGAAGATCCAGTCTCTCGGAGTAAAAGTCAGCGGGGAAGCCGGTGAGGCGGTTCTTAGAGACGTTGATGGTGGACAGCTTGGTGCACTGGGTCAGCCCCTCCGGCAGGACTTCCAGGCTGTTACAGCTCACATTGAGAGTGGTTAGCTCCTTCAACTGAGTGATTCCCTCCGGTAAACTGCTCAGGTTGTTGACTGAAAGGTCCAGGACCTTCAAGGATTTGAGCTTCCCGACGACATTGGGGACAGAGGCGAGCCTGTTCCTGCACAGGATGAGGCTCTGGAGGTTCGTCAGACGCTGGATGTCCTCGTGGATCTCTGTCAAACTCGGACACTGGCTAACTTCCAGATAATTGAGCAGTGTGAGGGAATAGAGGGCAGAGGCGAGTCCCCCGTCAGAGGAGATCCTCTCGTCGAAAGCTGGACCCTGAAAGACCAGTTCACGCCTCTTCTCTGTCGCCGCTTTCTCTATTTCTGGCCAATTCTCCATGTCCCCCATGCTGACGACTGGACACCAGTTGTCAAGATAGCCGAGACAATAAAATGCACGACACCGGTTTTTTTATATTTCAAAATAAATTAGCACGTTTTTTTATATACAGGTTTGTGGATGATAAATGTAGGTCTGCCACAATATACCAAATAATTATAATCGAAACATAACTGGAAATGGATAAATACTTAAAAATGCAATTAATACAGAATTGCGAGTTTTCATGAGAGGGCCTGTGCATTTCTTTTTAATTGATTGCATTTTTTTGTGTGATATTTATATCACGAGTCTTACATTTGCTTGTCCCTGCAGATATTGTAAGAGCTAACGTGTTTACGAAGTTACCTTTACATGCTATGACTTTATTTTGGAGACAACATGTTTGACTTCCTGTAGTAGCCTAGTAGAAACAGACACGATGCTCTCTTCCGCCCGAGGACCGAGAAGAAGTTGTGAACGCGCATTGTAATATGTATATTGAATGTGGATCGATGTAACAGTTGATTCAAGATGTAGGGAGACAGATAATACAATCAGAAGTGTGTCCCGGTAGAGTTGACTTGAACAAATAAAGGTTGATGTCTAAAAAAAACTTATATATATAAAACTACATTTACGACAATCCAGTGCGAATGACGACGACCTTACTACTGCGCATGTGCGCGCTGGTTGTTGTCAGCGGTGGTTATGGAGATGAGATGGGTCGACGAGTTGTCAATAGTACTGTGATGTTCGTGGTAAGATATATTTTGAATACTTGCCAGAAAACTTCTATTTACTCTATAATGTGTACCAAGAAATTGTAGGATATGGCGAATGACAGTTGTCAGGACAATTAGCTGGTCGAAATACCTTTAAAACTACAACTAACGTGACTGAAGACTAGCTACGTCGGCTGATTGAGTCGTTCACTGTTAGCTAGCATTAATGCCCCCAACATGTTCAAGTCAGTTAGCAGGGCTTCTCTGCTCCTACCTATGCCCCTACACAAGGGGGTTGTGTATGCCATATCCGGGATAGTTTATTTTACCAGGAGAGATGGGAAACATACGCCAGACTTAATGCACTAATATTTCCTATGTCATAAGTAAACCCTTCAACAAATCTGTAAGCCTCTAGCTATCGCCATACTTACTGCGACACACACATATTCAACACGTAGGTGATGAATTAAGTACTATGTAACATTACCAAACCAAAGATTGTTATTATAAAAATATGTTAGCGTAAAACTAATGGACTGATATAAATACATACATTGTTTATATTCTTTTCTTCCTTAAAATGAGTAATTTCTGTGTAATTGCTGACAAGTTGTTGAGCATCATGTGGTCAAGTCTAGCTAATGACTTTTAACAGTTTTGTTGTTCAATGTTGCCTCTTTTTTTATAAGCGATTTAGATGGACAGACTGCGGCGTCCTTTAGAATGTTTTTTAAACATTGCTGGGTACATTTGTCAGTACTAGTGCTCATACAATTCCTAAGTTTGGTAATTAACTGATACTTATAACATACTTTCTTTCATTTATTAACCTTGAGAAATATATACACATGTGTTTCTACAAAATCATTTTTTCATTCAGAAAACAAAGCACAAGCACCCATACAAAACACTGCGTTTGTCTATAATTGGCAACATTTTAATCTGGAGCTATCTGATCAAATAATTAGTAAAGTGGACTGACCATCTGACCAGATATTAAATTACATTTTTCCATCTTTAACAGTACAGTACTTTGTAATATGGACACATTTCCGTCAGTAGGGAAAACGAGGTTTGATACCCAAACATTAAGAAGATGTAGTTTACAATTTTTCTCATTGTCAGTAGAGCAGCTCTAAAGAAATACAATTCCAGGCCTGTAGAATGAATAAATATATTGTGCAATCACCCTCAATATCATCTTTACCTTCATCACTGTCACAAATTCAATTTGTTTGCTCTTTTCAGATATTAAATATTAGATACATTTCTTATTTGTGTTCTGTCAGTGTCCATCAGAGGGATGCCCCGGAAGATAGGATTCATTGTGGTCAACTCTTCAAGTCATGAGGACAACTTCAGTGCCAAGGAGCTCATGGTCCATGCACCCACAGTCAACGGCTGGAGATCTAGCAGGTACATACTCAAAAAACAGATGTTTTTTGTTAAAGGAGAAACACTGAAGCTCTTGTCCGATTTGAAATAATTTGGAATCATTCTAGATTTGAATCTTTCATTTAAAAACTACGTTAAAAAGGTGGTCAGTACTATCAATTTCAACCTGGCTAACTTTATGCATATGAGACCAAACTGAGGGCTTGAGAAAATCAAGTAAGTAATCATCAGTGATAGGGATATAATGCCAAATTGAGTAAAGGCAAATAATAGAACAGCTAAAACAGTCTGGTAAGTTCAATAAATGACATCACTTTACTATAATGCAGCCTTTAAAACCAGGAAAACACTTGAGCAATATTACGATATCCAAAATCTAAGATGGTATCTAGTCTATATCTGCCCATTCCCTAACCTTACCTAACAACAGAGGCACCATGTCATGATCTTCTCTCACATAACATACTGTTTTGCAAGCTGGTCACGAGCAAGTTGGACAACTCTGAAACCCATTGAGTCTACAGGTATTAAAGACACTTGACCAAATAGGCCAAGCTATCACGATTGCCATATAGTACAGAAGTACAATTTATTTATATTTGCTGGTTTTGAACATTTGGCAGACGCTTGCCTCGTCTTTACGGTTCTACATGGGTTTGCACCTCCCACACTGAGTCATTTCATAATGTGGAAGTGTAGTAGCGGCAGGGCAACAAGGGAAACTACCAGAGGGGGACTGTGTGGTACAATACAGACCCAGCAAATTTGGGCCAACAGTCTTTTCAGAGCGAGCACTAATCATACTACCTCATCTCTGGCACCGCCGTTAAATACCTAATTGTTTCTACTTATTTGCTTTTGTAATATGTCTATATATTTTATTGTATTGTATCATATTGCCCTGTATCATGCTGTACTGTGTTGACCTGAAGTGCTTGATAAACCATTGTATTGATAATATAAGGCCACTAATTGTAACAGCCTGCACAGAGACTACAGATGAAGTTTAGCTCTCTAGCTAATTTTTGCACATTCACATTGAGGTGGAAACTGAAATTTTGATTAATGTGTGTCCTTGGTAAATATATAAATTAATATATATTACCACACCACGTTACTTTCAAAAACTTGTATTCATTTATTTACAGCAGCAGTTTGTCATTAGTTTGGTCTACCTTCTTAAAGAAACTCAACATTGTGTGAATGAAATATTCCACAGGCTGTGCTCCTACCCGCAGCACATCACCCTCCAGCTGGTGGAGAGAAGTAGGGTGAGGAAATTGCAGCTTCTGGCCCACCAGTACCTGATCCCAGCCAAGGTGGAGTTCCACATTGGAGACGCCCTTCCTGAAACCAGCAGCACCTCAGGGTTCCCTGGGCAGCTTCGCAGACTCGGGTGAGACTGCAGACTCGACCAGGCTCATTTTTTTTTTTTTTACTGACACCTTTTTGCGTATTTTTACTAGAATTGCACATGAGGTTGATACAAGATGGTTTCGTAGATTTTGGATGATAGAGCATACACAAACAGGTTGTTTTTACGTGCTTAGGTGATTAAATGATGAATGCTTTCTGCTGACTTCTTCTGGTATGGACAGTTTTGTTCAGGCACCTGATGCTTACTGCACACTCAACTTTGTTCCTTTTATTTGGTTTTCATTTGGTATCTAACTAACCATATCAGCAAAGAGGCAGGAAAGCTTTGTGGCATAGCAAGGTTGGATCTCTCCAAAAGGTTGTATGAATGCAGAGCCATACGTTGCAATCAAGCAGACATCCAATGTGTTCAATGATATTTTTCTGGTAGTATAGTTGTGTAATGGCAAGAATGTGGAAAAACAATATTTATCACGATGCAGGGGTTACAATTCATTTTATTGCAATATATTGCATTTCCGTAAGCAAGGCGATATATTGATAACTTTTATGAATATATATATATCAATATATAATCTAATGTTAGCTAGTTTCCTGCAATCAGTGGGATCTGCATTTGCATCCAACATCATAGCACTACTTTTTGTGCAATCTGAACCTTTTCATGGAAACTATTGATCAAAAATATCTACAGTGTTTTTGAGAATCGATACAGTATCACAAATCATAATATCAGGATAATCAAGTCTTCCACCTTGTAATTGTGTACCTCAGGTGTTAAACCTCTAACTGAGGTATCAAAAGGTATCTGTACTTTATATCATCACATAATAAAGATGTAGAAATGCATCTAAGCCTTGTGTATCTCAGCAGAGGAGTTGAACTGAAAAGCAACATTCGACCCTGCAGGTACGTGTCTTTGTCGGATAATGAGAAGACAGGCTTCAAAGCTCGGGAGCTGAAGTCAGTCCATGTCGACGCCATCGGAATGTACCTGAGAATAACCTTCCATCGGAACCATGTCAACCATTACAATCACCACAATCAGGTAGTCTGTCGGGCGGTAATGATGCATCTACACCACCATTTCACTGCCTCAAACGTTTGTCTGATACAGAAGACTGATCCAAACTGTGAGTGTTGTTCTACTTTGTTTGTGAGTTCTGCCTTCCAGAACTAATTAGGTTACATTAAAGATAAATAAACAAAATCATGTTTAAAAGAAACCAATAACAGCAGCTCCAGACGCAGCCATTTCTTTTCAAAATTTTTGTTTTGGATCATTAACAAAATAATTTCCCCTCGCGGGATCAATAAAGTTAGTATCTATCTATCTATCTATCTATCTATCTATCTATCTATCTATCTATCTATCTATCTATCTATCTATCTATTTAATCATCAATCAATCATTCATCGGCTATTTTTCTGGAATTTCCTCCAGTGTTTGAAATACATAGAAGTTATTTTGTCTGGAAAAATCAAATTACATGTCTTACTTTGAAATGTTGTGTGTTGAATGACTGGTTTATGAGACACTATTGAAAAGTAATTTCCTGATATCGTCTCGTTAACTATACCCTCAACTTCATAAGCTTCATTTGCATTTTCAATAGTGCATGCATGCAAATGATTAGTTGAATAATCATTTAGTTGATTGACTGAAAATGTATTCAAATATTTATAATGAGACATGAGCTTACGGGACATACTCAAACGCCCCAAAATGCATTGCGGCTCTCTTAAACTTTCCAATGGTGGACCTGGTGATGGCATACCTAATTGTGCTTTTACCAGATTTGTATCTTGAATTTGATTTAGAAATGAGTCTTAAATTTCCTAAATTATTATGCTGCTTTAGGCTGGTGTTCTTTACAACAGCAGGACGGTGTATGTGGGATTGACACAACACTTATCACAGTTAGTGTTCATCATAACAAAGGAACATGTTGCCCAGTGTGGTTCACTGATGAAACAAAGGAATAAGTTAGATCAGGCTCTGATTACACAAACAGTACTTGTTATTAAGGTCAATTCATTGTTGGTTTTGGGCTTTTCATGTGATTTGTTGTTATTGATAAAAAACATATATAGAATATCAACAGCCTTATCTTTTAAACTGAGGTAAATTAGTTCCACTATTAACCTCCCAACACACCCATTTATCGCATGCATTGATTTTTGTTTTTCTCTCTTAGTTCGGTTCAACCACCTCACCAACATCTGTTTATGATTTCAGGTTGCTTTGGTTGCCATTAATGTTCTGGGAGATTCTTTGGATGGCGATGCTTTTAACACAATTGTAAGTTCTCTTCAACCGTCACTCATTACCGTACTTACATCTGCACAGCACCAGGTGTCGCTGTTGTGCTGTGGTTTTTTTGAGACATTGCTGTGTTGCCATCAGTCAATTAGAGTTGGGTTGATTTATGTTTCCTCATCCATCCGCTGACATTGTAGGCACTATGACAGACTTTTGGCATGTTTATAAGTATTCCTCACATATCATATACCATCATTTATTCCTAATAATACCTCTATATTCTGATTCTGATACTCTTTCCTTTTATGGTGCCATTTGTTGTGTGCAAAGTTGTACATGTTTCATTTTTTATTTTTTTATAATACAAAGAAACAATAGTAATGATGATGGACAAAAAATAACTACACGATATGCAAATCCACTGAAATATTACTGAATAATGTGAGACTTGCTGATTGAGTTTACCTGTAAGTTTTGAAGCAGTATTGATGGTGTATTAGATACTTTTATGAGAAGGATGTACTGTATTGTATGAGTGTCTTATGTCGTATTTATTTGTACTGACTGATCCAAAAGACACTCCATAGGTGTGTCTATGTGCATACTTGTTTACCTGAATGGTTTGTGTGTGTGTGTGTGTGTGTGTGTAGGTGCATGTATACGTGTCAGGAATGTAGTAATGAGACACAAAGGGAGGGCAGTATGTAATCACACAGGAGGCCTTTAGTTAGCCAGTGTAATCAGATAGTCCTGCAGACAGACAGGTCCTGGAGGAGAGAGAGCACCTTAAAACACACACACGGGCACAGAGACATGGAAAGACAAGGACACACACTTGCAGAGATTCCAGTGAACAGGCTGTGCATTGTTGCTCCACTAATCTGACTCTGAGCACCTTCCACCACAGCAGCGATCTCGCCTGGTGGGTCGGCTGGATCTCATTCTCTTATGTCTGTTCTTGTGAGTGGAAGTTGTGTTTGTCCTGTGGAGGGATGTGGACAAAAGGAAGGGTGTGGATAAAAAAAGAGAAAGCTTGTTTAAGTTTGTACCGCTTTAAAAAAACATCCCACATCTTCTCACTTACCTCTAGGGGGTATCCAGCCACGCAGGTCTGTCTTTGCACTCCGATGCAATGGAGGTGAATGGACTTGTGTTCATGGGGCTCACAGCACTAAAGAAGTGTGATGGTTGATGGTAAACAGAAGTGTTTTCACTATCACAGAGGTGCTGAAGCTGCCTTCATGGCCTCCAATAACTCTCCATCACACTGTCTATCCTTTCAATGATGCTTGGACACAGCAGACATTTTGACTTGCCTTAGTAGGAAAAGCACAGGTGTCACTAATAACATTAACAATGGCTCTGTTGTATGCAATTTTTATGGTATGCCACCCACAGCGTGACGTTGAGCCAGCATACATAATACCAGGACCCTGAAGCAGCTAAATGGAACGCTGCCGTCATTCATTTCATTAGTTACACCTGTGCTTTTCCTATTCCAACATGTCAAGATGTGCTCCAGGAAAGAGGCCTAGACCTGACCGTCGTAATGGTGTAGTTCTTTTTTTAAATACTCTTCATTTGTTAAATTATGATCCCATACAGCAGTTACTTCTCAGAAAAGAAAGACAAAGAGATTTATCAAACAACTTTATCATTGCTACTGTATATCCCTGCCACCCCACCCCACAATCATCCATCCAACATCTAAACCCAAAAATAAATTCAGATATTATAGGTGTAGGTGTATGTGGTGTAGGGTCTCTCTCATAGGTATATGTTGTTTTGTGGACTTTGCGCTGGATAATTTAAACAACACACGGTTGCCACTTTTTATAGGGGCTATATCTTTGTTGCAAAATAGTCCCAGAAAGCTGTTCACTGCCTGTGGATTTGTCCAGAGCAACAAGGTAGATTGTTTTTTAATGCTATACAAAATGCAAACTAAATTTCATACATCTCTATTAATTGGAGTGGAGGCAAAAAGTCTTTGCATGAGATAAAAACATTTTCTTAAGGCCAGTGCAAAACACATCAGATCTAATTTGTGCCAATGACACTTCAAAATAGGTACATATTAAACCATCAGTTAAGGTTTAGGTTAGGTAAACTAGATTAGAAAAAGACTATCTATCACAGTTTTTTTTTTTTTATTTCCTCCTAATAGTGTTCCATTGTATGAAGTGGTGACACACTTGGCTGCTCTTTGTCTCTTTGTCTTTGTATGAATATATGTTAGCTTCTCCTTAATAACTTCATGTTGTATGATTAGATAAGTGTCCACTATTGTTCGAGTTCCTACTTATCACTGGCGAACAGGAAGTTCATGTCTTTCATTGTATGAATTGTGGTTTGGTGCTCATGCAGTACTGCAAGAATGATGTCATCAGTAGACACTTTCTGTTCTAATAATGATTGGACACTTGGTTCAGGTGATAGCAGTGTATGCAGTAGATTACAAGTCTCCACATATGGCCATGGCCTTGAAGTGCTGATTCATGATTAGCTTTTAATTTATGTATGTGTGTGAGAGTGTACTTGTGTTATTGCCATTTTTAAGGTCCAAGGAGTTTTTTGTTGAAGTCATTCTGGCTGATCCAGTGTTTTAATTAGTTTTAGGTTCGGGGAAGGGTTTAAGTTGAGGGTCACCTTAAAGCTAGTGGGATAAGAAGATAATTATCAGGTCTTCCTGAACACAGTAATACAAGAGTATAAATGCATATGTGTGTCATTTTCCCCCATCTGTTTACCCCCAGCCAAGCAGAGAGCAGCTGATCGAACACTACCTCAACAGTACCCAGCTGGAAGCCGCCTTGGACTCGACCTTCATGGGGTGAGGCGAGGCCATTGAACCCTGGTTTCTTTGTCTTGTGACAATAACATTGTTCAACAAAGCCATTTAGTCTGGAAGCTAACCAATAAGGCATTCAAGGTCACACGCATTTGAGGAAAATGCAGGTGGCGGTCCGGCACAAAGAGGAAAACACATTTCGAAATATTCCTTCTTTTTTTTTTTTTATTCAAATACATCAACCCCCAAGGGACGTTTCACCTCAGGGTCTCACTCCTTGGGGGTCGATCCATGTTTTTCCCCTTTGATCAGGATTTGCACAATACTGAGCCCATTTAACTGATAATGACACATCTTCTAATCTACTATGGCATCACCCCAAATTAATTTAGACACTAAATCAGCTGTTCTGTTCTCCATATTCAACATGTTTTACAGGTGTAACAAGCTCAGACCTGATTTGTCGAAAGAAATGTTTTAATGTTTCAGTTTGTTGTTTTTGTTGTCCTTTTTTGCACCCAGTAAATGTGAGTCCATCTCCCCCTTGGACGACCTGGCCTTCGATATGTACCAGGACCCTGAAGTTGCCCACATCGTCCGACTCCTGGATCAAAAGAAGCAGGACATGGTCCAGCAGGAGAAATACGAGCAGGCCAAGAATCTGAAGCAGGCCATCGCAGACCTGCAAAAGGTACCGTGGTTTCTGGGAGGGGTAGACTGTTGTACAACAACAACTACCAGGATGTGCTCTCTCTCTCTCTCTCTATTAATGAATTACTCGCAGTCTGAAAAGGTCTTAAATAATTCATGTTTAAGACCTTCAATGATTAAAAAGGGCCTAAATACAGTTATAAGTCTAATATTAAGTTAACCTTAACTAATCGCCTACCGGCTCCTGCTCTATACTGACCACATAAACAGGAGAATGGTCTTAATTTTGTCCTGTATTTCTCAGCAAGAAATCCAATAACCACTTTTCACAAATTGTTGAACTATTCCTTTTAGCCTCTAATATTACAGATTTTACATCCAGTTATTTTACCACAACAGCATTTTAAGGTTGGACCTCAGTGTTTAGACAGACAGTTGCATTGTGTTAATGGGGTTTGAAGAATACGCCTTTGTTTCAGTACAAACAAGTAGTACGTGAACACACAGGCGCATAGACACACATATGCACACATGTGCTAAATATCCCTGGTTACTGGAAGTATTTTACATCCAGCAAAAAGCAGAAGACTTCCTGATTTGGAAAGAATTCCCAGGAAAGTACCTGGATCTCTACTCCCAGTTATGCATTCTGGACCGCTGTGGGATGTATAATAATCAAATGTTATCATATCTAACAAATAAACACTGAAGGCGGTCACACTGCATAATGAGCATTATAACTTATGATAGATTAAGTACATTGCTTCTGTACTGAAGCATTTTGAATGCAGAACTTTTACTTTTAGTGGAAGATTTTGACATTGTAGTATTGTTACTATTCTTAACAAAAGAATCTGAATTCTTCTTTCACCACTGTTCTGGACTCCTTTAAGCCATGATATCTTAATTGGTTTTTGACCGCTCTTATGTAAATAACATGCAGAAATGATCCTCCACCCACTGCCACTGCAAAAAAGTTCTCTCTTGCAAATCTCAACTTTGTGAGACCTGTGTTCCTTTTACACAGTGTAACTTCACCACTGTTTGTAACAGTAGTTGTTAAACATTGTTCAAATTCCTGTTAGCGACCTCCTTTGTATACAGCGTTACCATGCTGACCATGAATTCTTAATAAGCTCAACAGCTGCAATGATGGTCCTGTGGTAGTGTCTCTCCCACAAGCCTTTCTGTAACCAGATTACACACACACACACACACACACACACACACACACACACACACACACACACACACACACCTTGTTAGCCTGGCATATTAACACCACAGACAAAGCAGTTGCCAAGGTAGTCATGCTGAAAATCCCTTGTCATCGCACCCTCAGGATGTCAAAGGATGTTTTTTTTGGTGTTACATGATATCTGAAAACACATGACAGTTGTCGTGTTCATTGCACCACTTGGTTTTGTCTAATTGAGTAAAGAATCACACAGTGTTGATGTTCATGCTGTGTCACTTGGCACCTTGTTAGCAATTTATTACAACTTCATGTCATTTCCTGACTTACTGGAAATTTTTAGCCCTTAAATATGAGTGATTCACCATGTGGCTCACTTACTGTTATGAGGCATTGGGGCTGTATGGGGCTCCAGTTGGGTTTAAAGGATGATTCTGGATTATTGCAATCTGCGTCTTATTTGTGTAGTTTCGGCCAATGTTTCTATTTTTGATCATAACACTGTGCTCACCAAAAGTAATTGCTTTAATCGCTCTGGGAACACAGTGACATCAGAACAATCTGGTCTAAGGCATCAAAAACAAGCATTTGTACGGTCAGACAGGTTGTAAACACGCTGACGACTGAGCAAGAGTATCTAAATCACTTCACTCAGAGATGAAACTGAAAGTCAGCGCATCTGCATTTGTTGTAAATAATCCCTCGTCACACAGGGAAACTGTGAACAACTACAGAAAGTGCATTAGGTGGACCAGATGAACCAGGAATTTGAGCAGTATACTGTGATGGGTGTTGACAACTCAGTTTGGGGAATAATTTCACCATTCACCTTAGTTTTCTTTTCAAAATAAGTTTGACTAACGCGTGACTGCACATATATCTTTCATATATATATATATATATATATATATAAACTTCTTCTTAATAATTTCACTACAATTCCAGATGTCAGCAATTAGCTTGGGGAGTACAATGGTATTGTTACCAAAGCAGATGGAATTGTATTTAAGATCAGTGCCAAGGCAATGCACATAAACAGTGTACAGGTAATGGAAAACAATCCCTTAAACTGTCAGCAGTGCTACATAAAGATAGCAAATATCCAATAGACTTTTGGTCAATCTAGGCTCACACAGACATAAATTCAAGCTATCATGAGACCATCGACACCGTACAATAGCCCTGCCGCCATGTTTACCTGGGTAAACATACAGTAAAGGGTCAGGCTGTCTTTACCTCTCCTTTTTCCGGACTCTTCCAGGTGGGCGAGCGTTTGGCTCGATATGATGTGGAGAAGCGATGTGCAATCGAAAAGGAAGACTATGACCTGGCCAAGAAGAAGAAGGAGCTGATGGAAGAGTACCGGAGGAGCGTCTACCAGCAGCTGGAGGTCCACAACCTGCTGGACATGACAATGGTCAGTCTTCACCTGTTCACACCGTTTGTGTGATGGAAAAGATACATTTTTATACAAAGTGTTGGTGTTCATGAGTCATTCTGCCTAAACTGAATTCTGTTCTGTCCCTCCGTCATGTCACCAGATCTCACGGGCCGCAGATTCATCCTCAGCAAAGGATCTTCCGGCCCTTCTGCCTTCTCCAGGTCGCCGTTCAGTCCCCATGAAGCCCCTTGGGTCCACAGACACATTCAGGGAGGGGAAAAAAATGAACGCTCCTCAAAACCAACAATCAGACGCAGAAACTATTGTGGCCAAACTAAGCAGCCAGCCTGACACGCCGTGTACCCCTGCTGCTGTACCCAAGATAGACGTAAGTGACACTTTATCAAATCATGGAACACATCACAACATCTTCACTCAGCATGAATCACGACCAACACTTGCAGACGCTTAAAAACCGTAACAACTTGTTTATATTATATTTGTTGAAGATGATATGGATTGTAGTCTGGACGGCTATATCAGTAGCTTGTTCTGCTTGGATGAAATTCCTTTATTGTTGTAAGAATGACCGTAGCCTACAGTAGCACCTTGGGAACATGTCCGCTGCCGTAGGCCGCTGTAGTGTCGAAACACGGAGCACACAGGGAGATTATGACCAGCGGGGGCTTTTATGCTTTACTCAGCACCTACTAAGACTGGTCCTACTGCAGGTTTGGGTTTCGCTATTTAATTAAAAGTGTGCAACAGTTGGCTGACTCCGGCGGCTGCCAACCTGGCCTCAAGGCAGGGCTTTGAGCCTTGTACGAGGCAGCAGAGTGCCAGTTGGCCTCGGGGCACAAGAGACGGTGCTGACTGTGTGGAGATTGGGTTTGTATAGGTGGGGTTAAACGTTCATTGTCATCATGACACCTATTCAGGGATCAAGTGAGAGTCAGTGAAAAAAGAACGGAGAGGTGGAGATGATACATTTTTTTAATGTATGGACAGACTTGAAAGTGTAGATCAGTTTTTTTGGAGCCTTTAAAAATTATTCTGTTATTATTCTTTAATTAAATTAGCAAGAAAAAATGTTTGAAGTTGTATAATGTCTTATTCAAAGCTTATTCTAAGCTTTCAATACCAATGTTGTCTTGTGCCGATAGGTTACCTGTGTGCCTTATGATGAGAGGCCTCTACCAGCCTTTCAGAGGAAAGAACGGCCTGTGGAGGCCACTCTGAGCCCTGAAGACCAGCGCTCCCCCCAACCCGATGCTCAAAGGTCTCCACACAGCCCCGAGATGAGTGGAGAGCCAGAGCCCCTGACGGAGAAGGCCCAGAGAGAGGCTAGCCTTCCACTAGAGGTCTATGGAGAAAGCCTGGTAAGAAAATAAAGTGGAAACAACTGGCTTGCTAAGTTAAATGAGTGTTTTTATTTCTACTTATACATTGCACTCTGAAAAATACTTTTTTGGTATCTCTTCAGGAGATTCTTATGTATAAGCCAGATATTATCGCCCTAATTTATCTGTCCCAAATATATTTGTATTGGTGTATATGTCAGCCGATAAGTAACAAGATGTTGTAGTACAGAAATACCAAAGATATGTTAAAAAGGTACCTAGAAAAAGTTGAGATAAAAAATTGGAAATATATGTTTACCCACACCAATGAATCTAAGATTAACTCTCCTTTTAGCTCTTTTTTGGTTTCCATCAACCCCTGAGAAAAATATCCGCTCTGTAGCTGCCAGATACTATTTTTTCTCATTCCACAGTCATTTGATCCATTGATAATATAAGAAGTATTGATTAGCACAGCTTTAAGGGATCTTGTTCAAAAACGTGGGTTTGTAATGTACAGTGACGTGCGGTGAGGTTTGTGGCTGGTGAGGCACTGACACTACATTAGTCAGATTTACAAATATATGAACCCAATAGAGAAGCTTAAATCACCATTCAATTGTCAGCTTGCACATTGACTACTGGTTGTTTTTCATATCAGCATTATTTACACACACATAGGTAAGGTACATATTTGATTCCACCGGGAAAGTGTGTGCCGCGATCTGCCCCACCGACCCGCACCACCGGGAGCGTTTCAGAAGCGGAGCGCTCGCGGGCGCCACCCGTGAAAATCGTGAGATTCCGCGATAATCTGTGTAACAACCACGGATGTAAAAAGAGAACAACAAACACATAAAAGGTTACTTTACCTGTCCGACGTTGAACTGCTGTTGATTTGGTCATATTTCCCTGTTTTTTTTAGACATTTTTAAGCTTGGATATATAATCTTACATTTTTGTGGTCAAAGCAAAATATAAGAAGAAGAGAAGTGTAGAAGAAGAGCAACGACAGAACAAGCATAAACCCGACCGGTGGGCTCTCGCACGCCCTCTTCTTTGAGGCAGAGTAGTGTTTGCCTCCCCTCTGTGCTTTTTCACTGCGGTTCGATGTCAGATCAGCAACACTAAATATGTTTTACACACACGTGAAATACACTACCTATTATATGGAATGAAAGGATATATAATAAAAGTGTCTACAAATATTACAGTGGTGACAAACAATGAGAAAGCAAAAGACACGCGCTCAACCCAGTTTGTGAGGGATTGCGCAAGCTGAGGTGAGGCACAGCTCGTCGCTGCCTCACCTCATGTGTCTCCTCTGTTTGAACAGGACATGCGCTAATTCAGCAATTTTGATTATAAAAATGCTTGAAATGATTGGAATCATAGAGAAATTACATTTATAGCACAGATCAGTACAGAAATATTAATATTTATTTTATTTTAGCATTATTTGTTTTTTACTTTTCATGATGGCAGGTGAGGCTCTGGCTCACCTGCCTCCCCTGGCCGCACGTCCCTGGTAATATATGATCTCTCTACAGTTCACAGCATATATGCAAATCTCTATCCACATCTGCTGTAATACCTATATCACTGATATTTGCGCTATCTCTTGGCTAATCTTTTGCCCTCTCTTCTTTTCCAGGTGGCTGGGGCGTATTCCAAAACCTGGTCCCACAGAGAGAATGCTCTCCTGGCTGTGCACAAGAAGCTTTTGGAGCTATCACCCGCCACCCCCAAGGAGGAGCTGAGAAACATGACAAGAGCTGCAGTCTTCCTGGTCAAGAAGGCCCTCCTGGATAAAGTGTCATCTGTGAGTCACGTTCCTCAAAAGACAGTTGATGCTGTGAACGTTAATCGAACAGAAACTTTCGCCAGTAAAGCTGCCCTATTAGGCATTATAAATATGTTTACTTTATCACTGTCAGAGTCTTCAATAAATCACGTTCTCTTTTACAAACAGAGCTAACGTTCATGTAGTCAAATCATAAGCACACACAATGTTGACCCTGTCCCATATGCAACCCTAGTGCTCTCTCTCCCAGAGCTGGCTTCCTTAAACAAACAGTTTTGACAAGGATGGCCTTGTCACCCCTCTCTCACCTACAGCTTGTATGGTAATGAACAAAGTAGTGCCTCAATAATTCTCGTGATTTATTTTCCTAGCCACGTTGATACACAGAATACTCCATTAAGAAGTCAACTGGTTGATTTGCTGCTCCACAAACTTGCTTCACTTATTTAATACAACTTAATCTGCCAACTCTGTGCTCTAATCTGCATGTCATGTCGTCCTGGGTCTGAATGCAGCCCAGGGTGTTTTGTTACATGTCTAAATCTGCCTTGTAAACACACAATTCTACAAACATTGATAATTCAATTGACCTGTAAAAACCGGCTAGTTGGAATCTTTGCTTCACTGATTGTCCCTCTCCATCTGCATACTCGAACCAACTCAAAGTGGACATTGCCAAGTCGAGCCTCTTTGCTAATTGACGTCATCCTGGTGCTAGATGTCGGGGGAAAATTGGTTTCATGTAACTTCTAATGATTATTTCTTACTTAGATCCGTTGATCATGTGTTTTCTGTCTAGTTTGAACTTTGGCCTTTGGATAAACAGGCTCATGGGAACAAAGGGGGGCAACTTCCATTTGATAGGGCCTTATAGAGAACAGATGGTTACCTGATTTATATAAACATCCATAGGCCACATGGAACTGGACAGCTGGACTTTGATTGATACGTAGTTTCTGCTGAGGAGGATGATACTCCGCTCAGACAAGCATTAAGAAGGGCCTTCTTTACGGAGAAGGCAGAGTCTTCCTTTGTTCTACCATGGGTGAAGGAACGCTCTCTGCTATACAGCTGTATCGTAATCTATGACTCTGTTAGATTAATCTGTTAATTAATCTGTTCACTATTCTTTTATAATTTTTCTATATCTTATCCTGTAATAAATCCTTAAAAGACAGAAGGCTTGAGATACTTTTTAGATCTCTCACAAGGAAATACTTTAATTTCCACTACACTAGCCTTTCTTGGAAAGTCCACTAAGTTTGGAGCTAAACGTCCACTGGCTCTCTCCTTAGGTTTTCCACGCCTCCTTGAAGTTGCTGCGGCTACTGCTGAGCCAGCTGATCCCAGGTCTGGGTCTGGGCCGGGCTGAGGTGACCCACTGCATAGACCAGACTTGGCCCAACCTGCTGGCCAGGACTGGAGACTCAGCGAGCCGCCTCCGCGGCACGGCCAAGGCCTTCATTCAGGTATTGTAACACACTGGACTGACAGGTTTATGTGGCGCCAGTGGCACCAGTTGGTTTCCATTAAACTCTTTTCATAAAATATGCCATGATTCATATAAGGGTGGATCTGTTATGGTTAGGGATTTTTAGCAGTGTGAGAAATTCATTAGATCACAGCTAAATGGTGAAGTGATGAATCAATGAATGTCTTAATTCTAACGCTTTTGTTCAGGTTAAAGCAGATAATTATTCCTTTACTGAATGATCTTTTTCATGAGGTTAGAAAATGACACCTCCTGGTCAAACAGGCAGAACCATTGTGATATCTGTATGTAGTTTTTTGTCTGCTTTCTCGTATTGATATTGGTGAAAATATGGTAGATTAAATGATGTGTTCATCAGCAACCGCTGTATTACACATGCAGGAGAAATCGATTAAATTGACATGTATTTATGCAAATAACTGAATCCAACACTCAATAAAACTTTACACCAAAGGCAAACTTTGTAAAAGGTTGACCGTGTGTAGTTAGTACTACTGTATTGTTATAATATTACTACTACTCGATTTATTGAACAGAAGCCTTCCTGTCTGGCCATGGGTGCCATGTAAGAGGTGACTCTCCATGTTGTTTTAATACAGTCCTCATTGAATTTAAAACACCTTATAAATACACAATAAGATCAAGTGTGTTTTTGCTGTAAACATGTTGGCATGTCCTCAACGTATAGAAAAAACAATCTGTTCCATTATTCAACACTTATAGTATTGTAACACAGTAGTATATCAAAAGTCTTTCTAAGAAAAGCGTATTTGTATTGTCTCATTTCAATTGAATCCTGACTTTAAGAGTTTGGCATTTCTATTAGTAAATGACTTAAACCGTTAATACATTTGTTGTTGATCCGCTAATTGATTAAAAGGGTAATCTTAAGGCTGAATCCCTCCTGTAAGCCCTTTCCTAAATAATTTTGATGTCAGTAAAATAATAATCTCATTGTTATAATTAATAATCACATCAGATAAATACACATAAAACGTCACTGACAATGGCTTCCGTGCCCCTGCAGGTCAAACTGATTCTATTCATTTGTTTACTTAAGTGGGTTTTTATATGAATGTTGAATGGAGCATGTTTGCCTCCATTCAGGATGAAATCAGTCTGCATTAAAAAAAAATATGCCTTAATTACACGCTCCAGAGTAAGCAAACAGAGGGAATATCATATGTGTGTAACAAGTGTGAAATCCAATCCAACTTCCCTCCAAGGGCAAACTTTAGTAAACACTGCCTGCACGTGTTTTCTCTATATCTGGGATTTTGGATTGAGGCAACACTTTTAGTCAGAATATACTACTTTATCTCTCAGAAACCAGACGATTTTTCCAAGAAATATGCACCACCCATAGAAACGGTTCAGAGAGCGTTTAACTTATAAACAGTCAAAGAGAGACAGTGTGTCTCTGCTGGAACACTGTGTTCATTTGAGTGAGCATGTGCAGAAGCAGGACAGTTTATGAAGTCATGATTGAAAAAAAAAAAAAAAGTTTGAGATTATCAAACTAGTACTGTGAAAACAGAATGAGCTAGTTTTTTTTACATTTTTTACAGATATTGTTCCAACAGCATAATGTAAAATCATGGCCACGGATGCCTTTTGTTTAAAAGTGGAGTAGAAACGCTCCATGTTGTTTTCACACGACTACGGTCCCCATTGTAATGACACTATAAGAGCCGCATGTAATGTTGCCACTGTATGCTGTAGATTATTTTAACACCTTTCATACGTGTGTGGCTTTTTCCCCCAGAGTTTATACAGATGTCTGTAGGTATGATGAATGAGGTTGTGTGTGTTTAAGCAACCTGCTGATGCAGCGAGTAGCTGAACCAGGGCCGTATGCGTCATAGTCCTTAGTTCTCAGATTCAGCCAGTTTTGTTGGTTGGCGTTTTAATCTAATGAAATAATTTAATAAGGGCTTAAGCGTCCACCACTCACCTGGTTGAGAGGACAGTTACATGTATCTCCAGGCCATGGTCAAGCCCTACACCCCCGCCCGACCACTTCGCTCTGCTGCCTCAGGGCGATTGGTCGCCCCGTCGCTCAGAGGTCCCTGCGGCCGATCGACCCGGTCACGGCTGTTTTCTGTCCTGGCCCCACAGTGGTGGAATGAACTTCCCACTGACGTCAGGACAGCGGAGTCGCTGCCCATCTTTCGGCGCAGGCTGAAAACCCACCTCTTCAGGAAGTGCTACCTTGAGCCTTCAACTTAGCACTTATTGTTTTCATACTAGCTTGTTGCACTTATTGTATTCGTATTACTTATAGCACTAACTGTTTTTCTTGTTTCTGCACTGTACTTTGGCTCTGAGTTATGCTCTGCTTCATGCTCTTAGATGCTTGTTTGGAAAAGGAAATGGACTTATGACTTCTGGTGACTAGTAGTTCTTTTGATTACCAATGTTGAATGCAGTTATTGTAAGTCGCTTTGGATAAAAGCGTCTGCTAAATGACTGTAATGTAATGTAATGTAATGTAAATACATAAACAAAGTAATCCTAATCAAAGAGAGTGTGCCTATCGTATGTGTTTATTGTTTTTAAAAGAGCTTGTCACGTCTTAAGTTAGCTTGCCTAACATGATGTTGACCTCAGGGTTGGATTCACTGGCGGGTGAGATCAGAAAGTATTACTGGGCTGAGGGATTGAGTGGTGACTTTAATGTCCAACTCTCTGTGCACCTTGCGTAGTGTGCATTTGCTATAGCCGGAATCTGTTGCAGTGTAACTCGTGCATCGGTGTGTCTGATGACTAATAAAGGGATGGAGGTCTTTATGAGCTACACTAGCTTCTCTTTCAAGGAGTTTAACTTAGGCCACAACTGTGCAGACAGTTACCATGAGTCCCAGCCCTCTGAAATCATGACTGAATGCCTCTTTGTATGATGACACATTTGTCATTTTTTGTGCGTGTGTGTCAAATTTCCGACATACATTCCACTCACCTGGTGAGGTTAAAATGGCAAACAACTGAGAGAAGTTTTTCCAAGAACCATCCTCGTTCTTACCTTAATTGTACACTTGTATTCTCTGTCATGACTTGTCTCTCAAACAGATGCTTGTGTTGAATGACAAATCACCACGTGTAGCATCACACAGATATGTTTACTGTACAGCACAGATATTAGGATACTGAATTTACATTGCATGGCTTTTACACTGTAAGTTCCAAAGTCATTGTCTCTTTCTTATGTCCTTCTTTTAGGAAATTGCTGTTTTGAAGGATGTACGCGCTCTGCAGGTGATCCCTGGTGAGCTGGTGAAGCCCTTCAAATCCAACTTCCCCTCTCGTCTGGCTCAGAGTCGGGCTGAGCTGCTCCAGAAGCTACTCGCTGACCTGGGTACAGAAAACTCTGGCTTCACCCTGGAAAATGTCATGATGGTAAAATTCCTAAATAATGCGAAATGCATCTATATTTTGGATCTGTGTTTTCTCTGGTACGGAAGTTGAGAGAGGCCGAGGTGGCTTTCTGTTAGCTCAAGATCACAAGTTGATGATCTTGTTGTCTTGGGAAATCAACCTTTTGTTTGCTGTAGGAACCACATTTAGACAGTCTAACCCCAACATTCTCAGAATGGAAGTTGAGAACAGCTTTGGTTGCTATGATTTTCTTAAATCTTGAGATAATGACAACATTATTCCTTTATATAGAGGGAAAACAATTCAACCACAGCAGCCTTCGGTTTCCATACTCTTTAAATGTTTTCAGGGGATTTTATACCCTTAAAATCTCACAAATAAATGTAAAATGCCACTGTAGGTATCTGTGGTCACAGATTTCAATACTAGAGCTGTTAACAACTACTACTTTTGTTTTTTTGGCAAAGTGTCTATTTCATCTCTTCCCAATCTGGAATTAGCAATCACGACATATCCTCTATAACATGATAGCACAAGTACTGTATATAGATACATACAGTGCAGTGCCTGTATTATTCCACATAGAAGTAGTCATCCATCTGGCTTATTTTCCATTACATTTGGCTTAAATATTACACTGTGACTAACCAAAAAGGGATCAGTCCCTCCCTGACTTTCTGTGGCCATTCAGTTCCCCCAGACAGCATGTCAGTAAACTCCGGTCAGCTGAGACAATGTTGTCACCGTTGGCATCCACTTTACGTCCCCTGCACTCCTCTGGTTTCCAGCAGTGACCTAATCTCTACGTGCAAACTATCCAACTATTGACCAGGGTCCTCCCCTCTCTAGTTTACGGCCGCTCCTCCGCCCCATCCCCCTTCTCTCAGCCCTTCTCTTGACTCTGCACATCTTTTATCAGCGAGAGCAAATTGTTGGGTTTGTCCACTGAGTTTCTCCACCCTCTGAAGCCAGAGCCACACAGATGGCATTGGGTGGCCTGTGTTTGCATGTCCGCGCATGCTTGCTCAGCGCCTGTCGTCTTTGTATTGGCTGCCTCCCGTGTTTGCCTGGGAAACATTTCCAGTCTGGATTGAGACGTGACAGGAGGGCTGTGCTTTAATTCACAGCCTGCCTTTTCTCTGAATTTTCACATTAAACAGTTTGATGAGAAACACGTAGGAGACACCAGGTTTAGTGCAAGTGGTGATGGAGGAGGAGGGCTTATAATCAAATCTTCCCTTCAAAATAAGAACGGAAATATATGCACCTCTACACAGATTTCACCCTGTCAGTATGTATGTATGAACCTACAAATTCCATCACGGGGCCTTTGATTTAGTGGTAAGAGCCACCAAACACAAACAAACAAGTTGCACAACAGGAACAGCTGTTGTTTAATTAATTCATATTTAATAATTTAGCTGTTGCAGCTTTCCCCAACCACCCGGACGTGGACCAGCACCTGCCCACAAAGCGTTTGCCCATGGGAAATGGCAAAGAAATAACTAAAAAACAGAATAACAACAATAAAACATGATGGTCTATTTGTGCGGTAATCTCTCCCCTGCCACACCCACAACACACTCGCATGTGACACGAGATCATCAATGTCATCATCGTCCACCACAAAGAGGATCGGCCCGAGCCACTAGGGCTGTACCGAATGTCATTTTTTATATTGAAAGCTTTTATTGAGGTTTTTCGAATGAAGCTATGAAGGTCCGTTAATAAAGCTGCTTGCTTCCCTTTTTGTGCGCTGGCAAGCGGGAGAGATTTTAGGCTACAGTGAAAATGTTGTTTTTGAGAGGCCAAAGGCCTAAAAATATAGATTGAAGGACATTATTTCAAGAAATAAAAACATGTGAATTATGTAAATAATTACATCTTTTGACATGGCAATTATAGAGACACAACAGCGCTCACAGTGTGTGTTTGAGAGAGAGAGAGAGAGAGAGAGAGAGAGAGTGAAAGAGAAGGTGCAATCTTCTGCAATATTTCTATAAGACTTTTTTCTGCCAGAAAAAAACAAATGCTGGCAGTGCTTTTCAACTAGAAGCGCCCGGAGTGTCCACACAAAAGAGTTGGATCGCTCAGAAAAAGAAACCGCTATGGACAGCCAAAGTTATTAATAATAATTATAATTCAATGTCATGAATGACGCTTAGAAATGTTGAACTATTCAGTTCAGACCTACGAGCCACACCACCTTATTCCAGTAGTGGAAAGGCCATGGATGAGTACAGAGAAAGGCAGTGGGAGTGAGAGGGAAGAATCTAAAAACAGGTTTGGGAACCCTGATTAATTAAACACAAGGATGACTGAATCCTGAAATTCAAAGTAATTCCTCTGCTGTTATCTGCCTCTTTAAATGTCCTGACTAGCCCTCTTGATAGCTCTACAGTGTTAGCCCAGCTATATTTTGAGCATTCTTCCTTTTCCACCATGCTGTCACCTGGGTGATCTGCTCCGAAGCGGGAGCCAGAGGGGGAAAAAAGGGGGGTGATTGAATTTCTTGCAATTAAAATGAGAAGTGGGCGGCTGAGACAACAGAGAATAATGGCAAACTGTCCCAGAGCCAGTTGAACGAGGGGCGGCTGGTCTTTATACACAGTTTAGTTTTAACGTTCTCCTCTGGCGGGATGGCCATTGTGTTGCGACTCTCTGTACACAGATTATGTTGGATAATGGGCTGCTTTTACGTCACAATGTGCACTTCCCTGAACAATGTTGCTGTTTTTTGCACATGAAACTAGACTGCAAATATTGCTTCACAATACTTTTATTTGTTAAATAGCGAGCACTGAATATTCTTTGTGGCCTGCCAGGTTTCCCCAGCACACTGGAGGTGAGATAAGGCCAGTCAGGTTCAATTGAATGGCACCTTTCAAACGCAATTTAAACGCAGTAGAACAACATCTGAAAACACAATAAGGATGAATAAAGTCAGATCAGTTTCAGTGATAGTTATAGTTCCTTGAAGTCAGATGAAGGAGGAAGAACACTCTAAGAAACAGGTTATACAGGAAAACCGACAAAGGGTTACAAAGGGAACTTTGGTTATTTCAGGTTATTTCAGATTATCTCCTGATAGCTGTCATGTGAATTGAGCATATGAATATGTTGAGTGCCGGCAACCAACTTGGATGCACCGCTACGTGCAATGATCTCTCCTTTCGTCACGCTTCCTTGCAGTGAAACGGTCTGAAACTCTTTGTCACATCATGGTTCTCATGGCCAAGAAAGTGTTTTTCTCCAGAAGATTTCTAGTTGGGGGAGTCCGTTTTTTTTCTAATCCCTTACCCCGATGAAAGCGACCTGGTTTCTACCATGCCTGACGTTTATGAAATCAGGTCACTGCAGAAAGCTGTAAGTGCATGTACTGATGGCGATCAGCTCAAGTCTATAATCACCAGTTGCACAGGCTAACCCACAGTTCTGTGTCTAGATGTAAAGAAGAGGTGCTTTTTTAATTTTCTCTTTGTTATCATTCAAAATGAAATCTTGCTTACAGTTCCATATAAGTTTCTTATTTCCATTAAAGGTGTCTCAGTTCAATAGGTCAAACCAAAGCTGAAACTGCCTAATGAGATATGTTAGAACAGTAAAACCCAGTCATTTAAAAATTCCTGCTCAGTGTCCACATGTTAATAGAAAGCCCTGTTTTCCTCCATCAGTTCTGCACAGCAGCTTTGGAGCACAATGCACCAGCGGTTCGAGAGCTGGCGGTGCACATCATCTTATCCACGTACCAGCAGCACAGAGCTGCTGTCCTCCACTACCTGCCACCCAACGATGCTGCTGCACGAAAGAACTTCCTTTTCAAAACCCTCTTCGATGGCTTTGCCAAGATTGATGGGAGGCTGGTGGACACTCAGGCAAGACGTTTTTGTTTTTTTCTTTCTTCACTGCAAATTAATCTCTCATTCACTTAAATAAGGAATATAATACACACAACAAAATAACTGAAATCTCCTATTTCTATTGTGAAAATGTAACATTTCAGATGTTTGTATTAGCGTCTATATTGTCGGTGTTAAAAACAAAATTTGCATCTAACTGACAGGCCAACGGCGCGTTCACTTGTTCAAACAGATTGTAGTCAGCGAGGAGCAGCTGGTACATGGACAGTGAAACTGTCAGACATGGCAGATGGGAGCGCTCTCTTGAACGTTTTAGAGGGGACTGCATGACGTCATGTTTTTGTTATTTATTCCAAGCTGACAGTAACAGAGTTTCATGTTTCCTCCGCTGCTTTCCTTTTGCCAAAGCCAGCACAGGCAGTCTTGTCTTTTACTCACCTGGTTAAACAAATGATTCACAACAGATCCATGCATGAATATATTTGGTGGTATAATGTAGAAGAGGTTGCATCTCTACCAAATCCTTCATGTCATCACCAACTGGACTAAGATTGCACTGGCGACAAACCGGACTTTCCCATCTTCACAAAATGTGGTAAAGGATAGCTGTTAGCTGAAACCACAAACGCAGCCGGTAAACAAGTCAGCTTGAGTTACCGTAAAGTTTCTGACTCACACAGTGACCATGTTTCTCAATTTTCACTGGCATTATTAGCGACCTAGCCCTCCCATTACATAATGGCTCTAAGAGTCTGGACAGCTTTAAGCTGTTCAGTTTAAAAGATGGCGTGGTGAGCGAGAAATATCTGTGATCAAGAAATTATATAAACAGGAGAAAGAGAGAAGAAAGGGAGAAACTCAAATGCAACTGAAAAACTGACTATGAGTCACTTTTTTCCCCAGATTTTGAATAAGGGAGGTGGTCAGCAGGATGGGCAAAAAGAGAAGGAGGAGATCCACTTTCTTCAGGAGCAGCTGGCCGCCTTGAAAGAGATCACAGTAGGTGGAGTTGTCATTAGACTGCGATTACATCACTTCTTATAATGGCTACTAATTTGGATTTATGACTCTGGTAGAATTTTGGCTCTCTAGGTGGTCAGAAACTCAGTTATTCACATGAACAGATACCAACACTGGTACATTATATCTCCTTAAGAGTCGTACGAAGAGGAGGTCCACTATTGTTCCACAATGTCTGTAGTCACTGTAGAGCTTTCCTTCTATTACAGCATCTCTGTTTGGAACTGTGCTCTCTGAAACCTATTCATATTTCTCTATGTCTGCTTGTGAAGGAGAGAGGGAATGAAAGCAGCAACGGACAAATGCCCAAGAAAGAAGCCCCCAAACCTGAGTCCCAAAAAGCAGTCAAAACAAGTACGTACACATGTTTGACTAGAAAGAAGCAGACAAAAACCTCTCGGTTCCGAATCACATTAAAAATGTTCTTGAGTAGAGTTAAACACCATTTTATACTGTGCTCCACCAGCTCTGATTTGGATTGCTTTAAAGCACAGAGGGATATTGCTTTATGGCACAAAACAGCAACATGGTGCTAATGTAGTCTTTTGAGTCATGTGGCGCTAATGCCTTCGAATGTGACCTGTGATATATGAGTGGACTATTTTGAAGGTATCTCTGAGGACTTGTGACATAAATGGGAGAGCCCACAGTAGTTAGACACTTTTGCTTCAGCACAGCATTGAGATGCAAAAAAAAAAAAAATCAATGACCATTTCCAAAGAGGATAGGGAGTCTACTTTTGTTGTTAGTTGCCCAGCAACGGTGCTCTCGAGAGTTCAACCACTTGAACCCAAAGTATGGTGCTTCTCTTAGCATGTCAATAAAAAAGAAACAAAAGCTCCATTTAAAGACAATATAACAATAAGATATTACACCGATGCTGCCAGTCAATCCTACCATGAACCCAAGGAAATAGACTGCAGGCACAACACAATCAGTAACAGCAAACATACAAAATATAAGAAGTTTTGCTGCTCACAACTTAATGATTTTTATTTAATTTTACTTAAATATTTCGAGGCGAGTCATGACAAGTAACAGATGCTGTCTTCTTTATTTTCAGCTGTCACAAAAGTGCTGCAGAACAAGGTAACAGACAGTATTGACGTCCAACAATCTATCAACTATCTGGACAAGTAAGAGACTCAAAACAAAGACCTTTTAAAAAAATAAAATAATAATAATAATAGAAAGAATGTATATAGCATATTAGCCTTGCCCTGATATCACAGGTTTAATGTTGTCTGTGCAGTTTTCACACAGTCTTGTGTTTTTTCCCACTATTCCAGCCTGTGTATATTTTGTGGTAAAAAGGATGAGTCATTCACAGAGGACGGATTGGACCTTCACTACTGGAAACACTGTCCTATGCTGAGACGCTGCGACCAATGCAGACAGGTAGATTTCCAAAGGTGTCGCCATGTATGTAGTCCCCCTAAAAGAAGCTGTTGAATCACCAGCTCAGTTACAAAGCTTGAAGACTTTGCATGAAGCTCTGCGTTGTGTTCACAGGTAGTCGAGATAGCCAGCCTCACAGAGCACCTACTCGGCGAATGTGAAAGCAGGTCCAAGTTCAGCCAGTGCCCGCGCTGCTCAGAGGCCGTGGCCACCGAAGCGCTGACTCGCCATGTCCAGGGCCCCGCCTGCAACCGTGAGTTCTCAGTCTCACTCTCATCATGCCATTGGAAACTTTCTGAAAATTACTTATGTGTGGAAAATCGTGTAGTTCGTTTAATATGGGTACATTTTCTTTTCTTTTTTATCTTTATTGGATGGTAACAGTTTAAAATCAATAGGACATAAGAGTATGACATGAAACAAAGGTCCCAAGCCAGAATGATGGACATTGCGCATACAGTAGTAAAAGTGTTAACCGCTAGACTATCAGGACACTTTTAATGGGTAGTTTTCTATGTGACAAAAAATGTACTGGAAAAATTTGGTCATTTTGTATTTGTCAATGACCACTTAGATAACCACAACTGTTAAATAAAACCAAAATAACCTCATAATATATTGCTTTACTGTTGCACCTTGTGGCGCAAAGGGAGACACTCTCTGGCAGAATTAGTTATTAGTATAATATAAGTTATTTATTAACAACAATATTTGAAGTTCTCTCAATCCATAGGACATGGTTGGTGTCAGATTATATGGTGAGCATTCATGTAACAAAGCAAATGAGTACAACAGGACATGAGCTCCTTTCAGACATGCTTTTCTTCTATGTAGACGTGCTGCCAATTTAACATATCTATGTTTTCTAAAATGGTTGCTTTCAGAATCTGCCAACTTAGAATTTAGTAGCATTTACACAAGACAACGTATGAGACTCAAGACTGAATGCAATGCTGCAACATGAACAGAGACGGCATTCTCACTGTTACTGTGATTTTTGTTGTCTTGGCTCTGTACTCCTGTTTGTATTTATTTGAAATGAAACATGGACTATGAGGTTAAAGCAACGAGTTGATTTGATGGTGTTTACATCCTCATTCATAGGGATAGGGATAAATTAGTGGGTGAAGCAGAAACGTGGTGTCTTCCCTGGTGATGCTCTGTGAAGCCTGTACTGCAGCCAGCTGCACATCTTGCTTGTTTTGGGGGGGGGCACCACATGCTCAGTTCGACTGAGGTCAGGTCATCGGCTAGGCCATTTCAAAAAGATTCCACTGTTTGGCCTAAAATCTATTTGATAACTTTGTCTGTTAAACCGTTAAAGAGTTAAGATCCTTGTCTTGCTGTATTGTCCTTAAATTGGGGGATTGCATCTATCCGGTGTATTCTGGCTGGACCTTCTCTTTGGTTCCATTTGTGGCCAGTGAGTGTTCTCTCCAACTTTACCTATGCATGCTTAAGCTCACATAAGTAACACCACAATTCAATTCCAATACAACTCCAACACATGGCTGTGAGGCTACTTAGGTCTTTGTTGTTGTTTTTTGCCGCTTTAAGCCGACTTTGTTGACTTCAGACAAACTCTACTTGATATTATCCTTTGGATGAGTATAGGCAATTTTTCTTATGTACATCTGACAGTGTTTGCCCTCAAACCTCAAACTTCTCTTTCCTTCTCTCACAGAGCACACACAAAAACAAACTTAATTTCCTCAATTAGATCAAGCATAACATTTGATTCACAGGTGCTTCTCAGGTGGATGAACATACTTCTGCTCATGTTTTTTACTTCCTGGTTTGTACCTTGGTTCTAAACAGCCTGGAGTGCTTGAGCTGACCTTTGTTCTGCACCCAGTGCAGCTCAGATGTCTCTTTTAATATATTTGGCTCAGTTTGTCGGATAGTCATCCTCCGACAGGTGGCCTACAGCTCAAAGCTCTTTTAAAACATGAAAAATATTCTCAATGTTCTCACTATGCTACACGGAGCCTTGAAGAAATCAGAACTCAGTAGTTTTCCACAGTGTTGGTTTCAAACAGCCCTGTTGCCAGTATTTACTATCTGAACGCTGAGGTCAGCTTTTCCTATTGGAACTTCCTGTTCTTGTTGTTTTGTTCCAGTTTGAAGGCAAAGTTTACTGTCAATGTAGCATCCAAACTGATGACAGTATCAAGACTTGCACTACGTCTCTATTACCAGTCATATGTCTTCATAGATAATTGATATCAGTGAGCCTTTTATGTTCCCATAATTTTCATTTTCTCTGGCATGTTCTCGGGACCTTTTCTGTAATTGTATATTAGGTAGTTTAAAGGTGTTGTGTTTCTATTTCAGCCCCCATCTCGGGTAAAGGCTCCAACCACTGTCCTTTGTGTCATAACAACTTCATGCCTGGAGAGAAGGTGAGATTCTGTTTCTGTTTTTTTCTTTTACCTTAATTTAACCAGGTTTGTCCCATTGAGATTGAAGATCTCTCTCACATGGTAGACCTGGCCAAGAATCGGAACAACACACACAATGAAAGTCACTGTGAGGAACTGGTTATGAAACAGTCTCAGTTTAATACTGATGCCTCTATATGACCTACATACGTAAACGAGACAATCAGCGAGAAGACTGTCTATGTCTATGAAGTCATTCTTAAAGCTCGTCATCGGTGCCACCGGGTTGGATTCCGCACAAAATCAGATGAAATCATGCAGGTCCTTTTCCAGGACCTCCATCAGCTCAGACTCAGTTTAGCAGCGAGCAGCCCGACGCGGACCTACCCAGATCTGGCTTCGCCTTCAACCTGCCAGGAGCAGAGCAGAGCAGAGCTGCTGTTGGCCCAAGCCGTATTGCTGGGCCCACTGTAGGGAAGGGAGGCACGGGAGAACCAGAACCAGGACTTAGCAAGGCAGACTGTCAAACCCCCGCTGCAGTAAAATGAGAGGTTTCCTAAAGGGATTCTGGTGCTCGGACACATTACCACTTTCATCCACAGGGACCGCCAAAATCAACAAAAATGAAAGTTCCTTGTATGAACTTTAACATAAAAGCACGTAGATTTGAGATTTTAAAATGGCCTCAATAGATTTTACAATAGTTTTGAAACTTATTCAAGGTTATTGTGCTGTCTGTAGATTGGTCCATACAGTAGGTGGAGAAAATCTAAAAGTTTTCTTTCCCACTTCAGTTCTGACTTCACACATCAGCATAATCAATAACAGGTAAAACAGTACACTCCACCAACAATACTTGTTTCTAGTGTAAAAGAAAAAGGTTGCATGAGAGACAAACTGTACCAGTTGTGCCACTGACATCTCAGTGATCATGTTTTGTGTGAAGAAATGGCCTGATTAAAGAAAATTATAACATGTGGCATAAGCAATAAAAAGATGTGAAGCGTGTCCTTTCAGTGAACTTTAACAAAAAAGTGAATTTTGCGGTATCATTTCCTTTTTGCACATCAAGCTTATTGTTTCCTTACAAAATAATAAAAAAACAACAACAACCTAGGTCTCTTGTACAGGGCTGCTTCCAAGGTTATAATGGGGCAACTCCTGGTACGATTAGGATTTTCACAGAACTTGGGCCTGAACTTCACTCTGTGAGCGTTTATATTTTCCATCTTTTATATCAACACAGAAACTCAAAAAACATCTAATATGAGGCTTGAGGAGCAAACAGGTGTTGAGGTAAAACACTGCTATTGTTGGTCTTTTAAAGGCTTCAAAGCAGGCGAAGCCTTTGTTCATAATGGGCTGTTTCATTTGTCTCAGGATGAAATAGATACCATCACATTCTTTACATTCCTATTAGTTTGAGTAAAGTAAAGACAAAAATAACCAGATTTAGCTGTAAAAATATATTTTTGATATATATTTTTAATAGATAGTGCTTTCCATAAATCTTTTTTGTGGTCCAGCTGGTTTACGATAATTAAATAATTGTTATACTAATTATAAACACTGGACAAAAGATCTGTTGTAAAATTGTACAAGTTCAAGTTTCCTTTGATTCCAGCAGTGCTGACAGTTTTCCTGCTGAGGTGGCTCCCTGCTGTTTAATACGTCGGCAACGTTTGATCAATGACAGGAAAAGATAGCAGTTAAAGATTAACTTGAAATCCTTTTTCGATATATATCAATATATAGAATGTATAAATGGGGAAATGTAATCAAAATGTTTAACGATAGTAGCAGTATAGTAGTAGTAGCACTCACTAATACCTTGAGTAACATCAGTGTTTAATATGCCGTAATATAACCACAGGGGAAATAGTTAGCTCTTATCTCTCACAAGTAATCAGTGCTCATATTTCAGCGCTCTAGGAGCTCCTCATTCCTCACCTAACCTTTGTGACCGTCCACAGGCTTTTGGTGAGAGAAGTTTCAAATGGATACACTAAAAGATGAAACAACAGTGTAGCCTTTCATTTGTCTTCCGTTACGTTTCTGTCATCGTGGCGTCTAATGAATCATGCAAACTCGTCTTTCAAGGACCCACAAGAGCTCCATGAGTCAGTCTGACCGTCACCTGTCCTGACCTGGCCTGTCCCTGGTTGCAGCAGCACTTCTGGAAATTAAACTTCTGGACAAAACTCGAAAAACAAGAATCCAAACCGGTGGCTAAAACCCTCAGACTTCAGTTTGAATGTGGGGGGTCTTGTTGGAGAAGATTGTTCCCATCAGTGTTATTACAATCACTACCAATCTCTGATGGAAGATAGACATCTCACTCAAATGATGCTACTTCTGTGGTGACCACGGGGAACCGGGGGAGGGGAGGATTTGGGTTTGATTCTGGAGACGTAGCCAGACAAACAGCCACCACAGCCGAGGTAGGCGGAAGGTTCTTAAATTACGCAACTTCTGAAAATATCCAATAAAAGTCTTGTTCGAGACCCTGTAATTGGTGCACATATGGATTGTTGCTTCATAGGTCGATAGAGATCATTTATTATTTAATGCCTCTTCATCATAGTGTATGTCGTTTCTGCCTTGTAAATATTGTGCTGGCAGAATTCAAGTGTCGCTCCTGATTTCTGATTGGCCAATCCAATGTGCTAGTGTTTGCTGTGGCCTGTTAGCCTTTCGTTTGTGTGCTTAGCAGGAATGTGAGTCTCTTTGTCAACATTTTGGCTTGTCCTGGTAAAAAAAAAACACATAAAACATAAATTATATACCATGTTTCCAGTTTCCAGGACTTTATTGTTGAACCATTTTCATTCCCTGCAAACAACTTAATGTCCAAGTAGGATAAGACATGAGAGATGTTGAGATTAAGCCCAAATGTACAGTGACACTTATTATGCAGCCTTAGCTGTACCTCATTTGTGTTCTCAGTCGCCCACCTCTCACACCCTTAAAAAAATTAACGAAGAAAATAACTCACAGAGAGTCACATTCTCGCTGCCAGAGCTGTGAGTGTTGACTCAATGAAAGACTGCAGTGTTGGTGGGAGGGAGGGAGGGCAGCCATTCGGGCCTTGACTGGGCCTACAGTCACCCGTGGCCGTCCCAATTGAGAGAGTATCTGGGAGAGGAACGTTACTCACTGAGCTACTTTGTCCCTGTTGCAGGCCTGGAAGGCTCACCTCATGGGCAGGGAGGGCTGTAAACAAAACTCACGCAGGACTGCGGTGTCCCAGAGAACCCAGCCAGCACAAGGTAAAGCATTCATACACCCTCTGCTTACACCCGCCTCCCTAACGCTCCATGTAAAAGCTATACAAAGTGCCCATGCTTGTTGGTAGAATTTTCATGTAACCGTTCCCTTATGATTTCCTGCCTCAGGGCACAGAATAAGGTCCATTTAAAAAAGGTGTCAGGATTAAATTTGGAGCCCTGGTGTAGTGGGTGTCATCCATTTTGTGTGATATTTCACAATCATGGGAGTGGTTTCCTACAACAAGAAGGGTTGTATTAGGCCAAATCTTGTTTTTTTGTCGAGGGTATTCTAACATTACTTTAATAACCATCTTGATGCCAGAGTGAGAGACCACTGCTGATTATATATAAAAAGTTATTACGGTTTTCATTATACCACACCCCTTATCTGATACTATTTATGGGTGACATTTTTCAGCAACAACTATTCAGTTTATTTGAATTCCATGATTGGGTCTCTATACAGTAGTTTTTAGTGTTACTGGTGAAAAGACGCTGGACATCTTTGCCATGAATCTTCTCAGCACATGGTGGGTTGATCTGCGCTGTGAGGACAGGCCTTTTCTCACGGTGCACAGTTTGAACTGTCGTAGAAGGAAAAACCTGTGACTAATAACGCTAACGATGGCTCGGATGTATTCAAGGGTTCCAGTGTGAGTGACAGGAACCTAAAATCAAAGCAGCTGAATGTAATTCAGCCATCATTAACTTCATTATTTACACATGTGCTTTTCCTACTGTGACAAGTCAAAATGTCTTACGTTTCAAAAGACCGATATTATTAACCAGTCGCTCGTATTCTGTTGCGCTGCTGAAGGAGGAGCTGCTCAACTGAACTTCGCAAGCTTTATTAAGACACAACAGTATGGGGTGAGGGGGCCACTTCTGGGGGCCATCCAATCCCTGTACAGCCAAAGCGAGAGCTGTGTCTGGGTTCTCGGCAGTAAGTCAAACTCGTTTCCGGTGAGGGTTGGCCTCTGCCAGGGCTGCACTTTGTCACCAATCCTGTTTGTGGTATTCATGGACAGGATATCGAGGCGTAGTCGTGGGGAGGAGTGTTTACAGTTCGGTGGGCTGAGGATTGCATCGCTGCTGTTTGCAGATGATGTGGTCCTGATGTCTTCATTGGGCTATGACCTCCAGCACTCACTGGATCGGTTCGCAGCCGAGTGTGAAGCGGTTGGGATGAGGATCAGCACCTCTAAATCTGAGGCCATGGTTCTCAGCAGGAAACCGGTGGATTGCCCACTCCGGGTAGGGAATGAGTCCTTACCCCAAGTGAAGGAGTTCCAAGTACCTCGGGGTCTTGTTCGCGAGTGAGGGAACAATGGAACGTGAGATTGGCCGGAGAATCGGAGCAGCTGGGGCGGTATTGCAGTCGCTCTACCGCACCGTTGTGACGAAAAGAGAGCTGAGCCGCAAGGCAAAGCTCTCTATCTACCGGGCAATCTTCGTTCCTACCCTCACCTATGGTCATGTGGACTGGGTCATGACCGAAAGAATTAGATCGTGGGTACAAGCGGCCGAAATAGGTTTCCTCAGGAGGGTGGCTGGCATCTCCCTTAGAGATAGGGTGAGAAGTTCGGTCAGTAGGGACTCGGAGTAGAGCCGCTGCTCCTTTGCGCGGAAAGGAGCCAGTTGAGGTGGTTCGGGCATCTGGTGAGGATGCCACCTGGGCGCCTCCCTAGGGAGGTGTTCCAGGCACGACCAGCTGGGAGGAGACCCCGAGGGAGGCCCAGGACCAGGTGGAGGGACTATATCTCCAAACTGGCCTGGGAGCGCCTCGGGATCCCCCAGTCAGAGCTGGCTGATGTGGCTCGGGAAAGGGAAGTTTGGGGTCCCCTGCTGGAGCTGTTGCTCCCGCGACCCGATCCCGGATAAGCGGTTGAAGATGAGATGAGATGAGAACAGTTCTCGCCAAATTAGCCATAACTGAAATCGTCCAGTCAAATAAGCCAATCCCATCATCTAGAGAGTGATTTGATACAGTATAAAAGAAAACACTCAATGTGGCTCGTATGTTTACTTTTTCAGGGTTTCCTCCTGGAAATAGTTTGTTAAAGGTGGAAACTGAAGCCACTCAGATCCTGACACATCTTGTAAATTATGGCCCAAACAGGAGCCTCATTGAAAATGTAGCATTTGCTTTTTGAAACGTTGCCTCTGCCCTTTTTTCCCCCTTGATGATTCGTGTTTTATTTCACAAAAGCGTATTCATTTTGTATGATGTTAGTGGTCTTCGTGTCAGGCTTTGTGGCCTGCCTCTGTTAATTTCTCTGTACATACTTGAGTACATTTTGAATGCAGGACTTTTACTTGTAAAAACTTTTTTTTGAGTGGCATTGCTGCTTTTAATTAAGTAAAGGATCTGTGAACTTTTCCCTTCTGTCATTTTGACGTTTTTTCTTATTCCACTAGTTGGCTGACAGAACCCAATTAGTAGCTCACTGTGTATTGAAAGTGAGCCTTGTGACGTGACCGCAGCATAGACTCTGTGACAGTGTGTCATCAGAGAGAGATGGTCTCTCCCAGTATGCAGCCACATCCCCATGAGGTGCTGATGGTCTGTTTACACTCACATCACAGGTGATGCAGGCTGCTTTGTTTAGTGGTAAATAGTACACAAGAACAGGAAGGGGAAGGTCCTCTCTGTTAAAGTTCATACAAAGGTTTACTTTAAGGATGTCCTGTCTGTGTGTGTGTGTGTGTGTGTGTGTGTGTGTGTGTGTGTGTGTGTGTGTGTGTGTGTGTGTGTGTGTGTGTGTGTGTGTGTGTGTGCGTGCGTGCGTGCGTGCGTGCGTGCGTGTGTGTCCAGGCAGGGCTGTTGGTGGAGCCAAGCTGAAGCAGTCCTGGTCGGTCGGGGCCAGATCCAGAGCCATGGGCAGAGGCAGTCGGATCCCGGCCCTGGCACCCCGGGCCAGAGGACACACCACAGGGAAGCACTGAAACTGGTTGGAAGCACCAAGAGGGAGACGCCCAACAGCGACAGACGTGCCTGTAGTAACAAACTTTAGCTGTCGTGACACCCCGCTCCCACATTTCCTGCTCCAACGTTCCTGCATATCAGCACTTTTAGATGAGACATTCGATAGGTCTCACACTTTTTTTAAGAGTGAATTGTAAGTGAATACCACCCATCTTATCAGCACAAACGTTACAGCATGGTGTTGGATCCACTTATTGAGACACTGTAGATTTCCCATATTAACTCTTTAACTTGTTTCTAGTCCTGTTGTGGTGGTCAATGACAGAAAATCTACACAGAGAGGCCACAGCTGGACTCAGTGTTCGATCTCTTGCCTCTTTTGTCTATATGTCAAGCCTCTGGCATCTCACACCTGCTGGGCTAGTAAACATGTGCACACCGTGTGCTGTTTCCTGATATCCCCTTACAGGATGTCTCTGTTTTGAGTGCTCATTGACGTTTGGAGCCACCATGGTGAGGAATTGTACAGCTTAAAGGGGTCGACCATTGCTTTGGTATATGACTTCCATTAAAGGCACAGTGTGTCGGATTTAGAGGGATCTATTAGCAGAAATTGAATATAATATTCATAACTATGTTTCTCTGTATTGTGTAAAATCACCTGAAACTAAGTTGTGTTTTCGTTAGCTTAGAATGAGCCGTTTATATCTACATAGGGAGCGGATCCTCTTCACGGAGTCCGCCATCTTTCACCGCCATGTTTTCTACAGTAGCACAGAGCGGACAAACCAAACACACTTTCATGTTTTCTACGTTACCTGAAGGCCACAGTTCTCCGACATGCTTGTGAAACCACTGTGTGAGCCACGGAGTGCAAAACCACTGTTCCACCAGTAACCGTCTGACTTCCGTTGCTCCTATAGCCGTGTTATTGTGGTCAGGATGGCCCTCTGAGCGAGGCGAACAGCGCTACCACGCTTTTGCACTGGAGAGCTAACGTTACTGCAGTCGCTGGATGCCACCAAATCCTTCACACTGTACCTTTTTAAGTTTTGGTGACTCACAACAGACAGATTTAAAAACGAACGGTCAAAGATATCCTGACTTTTAGTGCCTAATGGAATCTTCTCATTAGACCCTGTCTGTCCACACCCTCAGTTTGCTATACAGGCTGTCGTTGTTAACGAGCTGAGATAACCCTGATGACGTCATAGTGATGTCATCAGGGTTATTTCATCAGACTCGGGGAAAGCTAGTAAACTAACCAATTCACACAAGCTATCTAATGCACCTGTACATTTTATTGCACAATTTTAAAAAATGGCATTTTTTACATCCAAAAAATGATTTTCAGCATTGTATTTAAAATGAGATATAGATCACAAGCTCTTCAGTAAAAACCCTGGATATAAGCAGTGTAATAAAATGAAATTTGTAATCAGTGGCTCCATCTTACCAGAGGACAGGTAGAGCAGCTGACACTTAGAAACACTCCTCTCTTTGTAGAGGAGGAATGAGCTTTGGTTACAAGAAGAAAACTTTTCCTTCCTTGGCCACACTTCAGCATCCTAAAGCTTTTGACAACACGAGTGTACCTTTGCTCTCAGCTTCACACACTGTTTACATTTCTCCTTTCATTTCTGGTCGTAAATAAATGATATAGAAGGAATGAAGTAGCACTTTGCCAAATGGATGAAGCGGAATTTCCAGTACAGTATGACCTTTTATTTATTTTCCTGCTTATTGCTGACTGACAATCTTGACCAGATAGCACAGTTTTATAAACTCTACTAGTCCAAAGAGGGCGACAAAGTAGATATTTTAACAATAAATGAAAAACACACACAAAGGAGATGAATGCATTGTATGCAGTAGAATTTCTGTAGCACCTGTTTTTCTGCTGAATGTGACGGAGGCTGACCCAGACACACAGTTTGAAGCACTTCAGTGTCTTTAAACTGATTTTAACAACAAACTAAGAGTTTATGAATCTTGATAACAATTTGCTAGATTTATATTTCATGCTATAATTGTACTACTTCTATTGTACTGCACAGTGTTATGACGATGTTGATTGTGATATATTCTGTGATTCATCCACAACCAAGAAGAACTAAAACGGAAACAATCCATAAAACAGTCGGAGGATTGGCTTTTTGAACATTATTTTGCAAATTGTAATATTAGGATAAATTCCTTATTAATTTGTGTGATACAATTTACTGTTGGGAGATGCATATTTGGTTTTAACTACCCAATCCATCACATTGACTTTAACATGCTTCTGTATTGAGGAATATTGCAACTGTTTTTATGTGCATAGTCAGTATTTTCTGAATAATTATGGCATCAAATGGCTATTTTTTTGTGTGCAAAAAGTATTTGTATTTGTTTAAATAAAGCTCCATGAAGCTGGACTTTGCAGATGTGGTTTCACTTGACAGAAGGTTTCTGATATTTTTACATCTTTTTGCAAATCTCTCTCCAGCAGTTCACTCATTGATACGAATCAAATGCTGTAACAGTAATTCTGCATTTACAAAGTTGACAGAGAGCTCCACTTTTATTGACATGATCACACATAAATCTGCAGTATTACAGCCCTTCAGCGTCTTTGTTTTTTTGGCCTGCCTCTGCAAATCGTACACACGTGAATCGACACTTGCAATATATTAACTTAGAACAATCAAATCATTTAATTTTGTACAATTTCAGCACCCTACAAAAAAAAAATATATATGAATGCAACTGTTCATTCCATGATGTGTGCCGTGAGTCCATACAGTTCACTTATGACAGTCACACTGAAATCAAGATATGGACAATACAAATCTGCTGTTTCAGAGGAACACCTGGATGTAACAATTCCAGTCTTATTCATGCCTGCACAAACTCGCACTAAAACCTTTACAACCACGTCTCTACATCTACATTGGATCTTGGACAAGAGTGATGATGAAAGCACAACCTGGCACCGAGAGTCAGAAACCTTTCTGGGATGCGTGCGCACTTTGGAGTTGTGTGATAGTGGTTTCACATAATGGAAAAAAAATCTAAGTAGTGGGACAAGTGGATGAAAACCCAACCTGTTTAGAGGAGTTTGCAGCCTTTTGAATTTAACGCAGAACATATATATTATTTGATCATAGTTGTTGCTTCCCTTAGCTACAGGACTGATGCGTAAAGATCCTCATGTATGATCACAAGTCTTCTGTGTATTCTGTTCCGCTTTGGTGAATTACTTAAGTCTATAGTTTAGTTTACATGGCCATTACATTATATACGCTGATCAGTCATATGGACATCCTCTGGGCGCAGACGAGGTCCTTGTTGTGCACCACGCTCCACATCCGGAGCAGCTCCTGCGCGCTCAGTTTGTGCACCACGATGAGGTTTCGGTAAAAGCAGGGCTCGCTGTTCATGGGGCTCACCTTGCGTCTGGTGATGCCGAAGGTCCGGAAGCCCGGGTGTATCTCTGGGGCCAGCCGGAGCTTCTGCAGGCACATCCCCAAAAACACGTCGTCGATGGGGTACAGCTCCAGGTCCTCCGAGACCACGAAGAGCCTCCTGGCCAGCTGGGAGGACATCAGAAACCCCCCACCCCCGGCGTACGGGGGATACGGCTTGTCGTACAGCTCTTTGGGGATGTAGTACTTGCTCTGCCGGTTCCGGATCGGGATCGCCTTGGAGATGGTGTCCCCCACGAACAAGTCGGCGTCCTTGCGCTCCTCCACTTTGAAGCCGATGAGCTGCAGCAGGTTGTGCGTGTTCACGAACACGTCGTCGTCCCCTTTGAATATGAACCGCACGCCGGAGCAGTAGATGTCGAACCACTTGAGGAAGTTGACCTCTTTCAGGGTCAGGTTGAAGAAGGTGTCCATGAAGTCCCACTGGAGGATGTCCCCGTAGATCCTGTCCTCGTACTCGAGCAGTTTCTGGAGGTTCTTGGTGTCTTTGCCGGTCGTCGGGCTTCCCAAAAGAAACAAAGTTTTGATTCTCTTCCCGTCCACCGTGCGCTCGTTGCCCCAAGTTTTGCGCACCGCCTCCCGCCGGTCGTGCTGCTCGATGACGGACTTGACCACCACGAGGAGGTGCACCTCTCCGTCGGCGCATTTCTCCGGGTGGTTGATGAGCATGGGGAAGTACCTGCAGTGTCTGTGCAGGACGAACTGGTGAAACCTCGGGTCCAAGCGCCGGAACCAGTCCTTGGTCCTCACCGACGCGTCCTCGCTGCAGTTGAGAACCTGCGCGTCCCAGGTAGCCGGGGTCCCGTTGGAGACCCGCTGCGCGTCCAATGCGTAACCAACCACCGGAGAGTCTGAACTACCCAAACTGTTTTTCACGGCTCCTTTCTTGAGGGGAAAACACTTGGAGCCGCACCAACCGGCGTCCTTCGCATACTTGACCCCGACCCCGTCCTTCTCTGCCAGCTTCAGCTTGTGGATCATGAGGAAAGAGGCAAAGACGAGAGACAGACTCAGCAGGGGTTTCAGCAGACCGACCCGCTTTCTCCGGGAAAAGTGATCCATGGCTCTCAGCGCGGCGCACAGAGACCCTCAGATGCTGGACCGTCTGCCTTCATAGTGTGTCAAAAAACGTTTCGTCCGCGGGTGGAGTCTCCATCACCGCCGTCCCTGCTCATTTAGGACACCAGAGGTCGCGTACCCGGGCACGTGAGAGCGCTGACACTGAAGTGGCCTCGGGGCTCCGTTTGCCCATGACGGCGCTGAGCGGAGTCAAGCATCGCTTCTCAGTGCGGGACAAGGATGCAGGAAACACAACACTTCCTCAGGCTTCTCCTCTGCCTTCTGTCTGTCTGGAGACCTCCTGCAAGTCCCCCCCCCCTTCCAAATATCTCCTCCCCTAAATGACCGGCACTGATCTGGGACCAGCATGTTTCCCATTTCTCACACATAATAACCGACCATTAAGCTTTAATTTTTTTTCGATCGATCTAGCCATTGCTTTCGAATAATATTCGGCTACAATACATGATGAGACATTATAATGATCATAAGTAAAATACACCATGAGTTACTTAGAAATAAATGGAGACAATGAGGTGATACACATAATTCGATAGAAGGTATAGCCTATGCAATACAATGCAAACATATACAGTAAAATAATCATCAAACAGAGCAAAACCATAATAAATATATATTAACGCACATGTACTACAAAAAAAAATTTCAATTTCAAATACGAGAGGGGCCGGCCAATTTACTAAATGTAGCCTGTAGTTAAATGTGTATAATTTGGCTATTAAGAAATAAGAATAATCCGCCTGTCAAATATATGTGCTTTCACTGTTTGTCTCGTGTTTAACGATTCCAAAGAAAACACATTTTAAGGAAAATAGATCCAAACACTTTCCAGTGTGAATACAGGACAAAACACAGTCGTTTTAGAAATGGATTCACTATAATATCTGATATCAACAACCCTCTCTGCATTTAAAAAAGTTCTCCTTTCACCTTATTTTGTTAACAGGTCATGCTCCAAACGTTTTATTCCAATGTATGTGTTCAGCTGTTTTTATCTCAGTGTGATATTAGAAACAGTACAGCATCTTGTTGAAAAAGTCCTGATTTCCTTGTTTAAACTAACAGAGGAACAACAGGGACAGTCAATCACAATTCTAGTAAACTTCCTAAAGCAATAGTATCAAAAACAAAAGTGATTTATTTTGGACTTATTGTTATTAGATACTTACATTAACATACAGCTCGTTTGGTTTAAGTAACTGCCAAGCCGGCCCAACAGTATTTGAAGCCAATTCTCAAATAGATAAGAATATTCCTATCATTCCTCGACAGCACACACTGTTGCGTCTAAATATCGTATCACTGTGAGGAGGTGGAATTATAAAGACTCTAGCTCCGTCTTGTGGACAATTTATGGAATAATGTCTCCTCCCATTTTGTCACCTCACACGACCCAGTTAAACCAAAGCCTCAGATCAGAAGTTAAACTAAAATGGCATTCATCCCACACTTTTACACAAACACTTAAACAAATTTAAACGGTTACAGTAAAAATGATTTTATCAAAATGAGGAATACAAATAAAGATTCTGCTACAGCCTTTTTAATAGGCGATAGCCTACACTAGTACTTGGTTAAATTGTCTGGAATTGTCTTTTAGACAGGTACATATAAAGCTAAAAGTTGTACTTTAATCATCTAGCAGTAAAGAGACGAACCTCAACAAAACTCCGGGATCTGGTGACTCTCTGAATAAAATGATGGGCGGGGACAGGATGGAGTGGAGGTGTCCTTTGTTGAGTAGTGGAATGATGTTGCAGCAGGATAACCAATGAGGAAGAGGCTGAGGTAATAGTACTTCTGTTACAGCACACAGTTCCAGAGTGAAAAATAATAATAATTTGGAAAGTGAAGCATTGAGGATGAACAAAATGTCCCATTTAGCATGGGATAATTAAGTAAGGTGGTGGTGAGGAATCTGCACCAGGGAAATGTAGGAATTATAAAAGTGTGGGAAGAAGAAGAATCTCAAATCGGACGCTGTAGGAGTCGACTAGCTCCAGAAGGTGACAGTAGTGCAGTAGGATGCAAGCTGCCGTTAAAAACCAAAGAAGAAGCCGACGATGATTTTTTTTGAAGACGCCATATATCATCCATACCATCACATGCCACATAGTTTGTAGCTAATCCGAGCAATTTGGTTTGAAGAATTTTAACAAAGTACAGAGTCGATACTTGAAAAGCAGAGGCATTGCGCCGGTAGATAGAGCACATGGAAGGCGTTCAGGTAAGCTAACGTTAAGTTACGTAACATTAGGTTGATTCACAAGGCACAATACTGTTTTCAGTGTTGTCCGTGGTTACAATGACAGACTAGGAAGATAGGGAACAACTAAGACCTCACCAGAGCTAACGCAAGTGTCCGATAAAGCATCTCGACATATTAGCTAACTTACAAGCTAATGAAGCTAGCAAGACAGCTAAGAGCTAACAGTTGGAGTAACGCTGCCTGTCAGCTAACTACCGTCAGTTACCGTTCGCCATGATGGTTTATTTACTAACAGTGCACATGGACTTTAATGACCTAAAAGCTCAGTTATGTTACTGGTGCAGTTGTATTTTCTTCACAGTTACTGATAGTTACTTGGAACTGTTTTTGTGAACTTCAACTCGCCACTGCTTAGAAAGCCTGATAGCGTTAGACGATTAAAGGCGATTAAACCCCCGGAGTTGACCGGAGGTCTCTGAGTCACGGGGTCGTGGCTGACGACAACATTTTAGGGGAGGGGGGGGGGCTTGTCCACCGGGACTTTTTGGCGGGTTTCAAACTGCTCAGGTGGCTTGACAGAGCCATGGTGGGTCTCACAAATATATACACTTTAAATGTTAAAAGGTGCTGTGCTGCTTTCCCGCATATCATTGATTCATCTTTAACCAGCATGTCTATCCCATATCAACTTTTAAGATGAAAACAGATGAATGTTTTATCTTATTTTGTTTCCAAGCACCCTTACTTTAGGGTTAGGGCGACTAAAACCTTGCATAACACAGTTAATATGCCAAACTCAAACGCTGGGATGGTTATTATCCAGGGCAGCCATTTGAAATGCACACATAGACATAATCCAGCGTTACTCGTTGCTTGTATGCACTTTTTGCAGTAAAATACTTCTAACGTCTTGTTCTTTTAAAGCTGGCTCACATAAGAAAATTAATGGATGCTGACCCACTCTTTTACAGGGCTGCGTTTTGGAAAGTTGCTTGGCTTGTGATATCACTGAAGCTTGTTGCATTCGGCTTAAAGCAGATAAAACCAACCTTTTCCATGAACTGGTTGCTTTGATTGAGTTTTGCCACACGGGATGAAACAAACCACGTTATGCTGCTTTGCAGATTCCGGGTCAACTTGATGGCTTGAGGCCCAGAAAGAGGAAGAGCGGCTCCAGGAAGGTTTGTGTTAAGTTTAGTGGAAGTTCAGTGTGTCTTGTGTCCTTTGCGGATGTCGGATGATGTAGGTTGGCATAAGAGCAAACGGAAATTGATCATGGTGAACTGTAGCATCACCCTAACCCTGATCTTTAACCCTCTCGCAGGCTTCGACAAGAAGTAGATGTACGAAAAGTCCAAAGACGCAGCTGGCAGCAGAGAGCAGCTCTGTGGTCGGTGTTTGCAGCAAAGCGGACGTTCCTCTGGAGAAACTCTCTCGCATAAGCTGTGAATGCCACCAGCTTGCAGGCAGGAGGAGGTGCTCGGCGTCACCGGAGCTCGAGGGACAGGAGGGCAAAGAAAACGAACTGAGGACGAGGCTGGAACCGAACGGCCGCAGAGTGAAGGGCGTCTGTGACAAGCAGGAGTCCGAGGACATGGAGTGTGAAGAAACCAGCAAAAACATCTTCCCTGATGACGACAGCAATCAGATTCTCCCCGTGGAGCAGTTCTTTGGAAACTTGGACGCCGTACAGGTGAAGTCGTTTTTCTTTAGGGACAATCTGTAACTAGGGTTGGATTATGTTGCTTGAGGCTCCTGCAGTGGAAAGCTTCCCCAGCTGATGGCCAGTTAAGCAGTGGCTGTGTTGATAAGACACTAAACAAAGATAAAGCAACAGTTTGATAGCTTTCATAGCTTACATCACAGGACTTTGTATTTTTGAAGTACACGCAATATTTTTAGGGGCTAATTTGTAACAGTTGCACATTTTTGGATGCAACAAGAGATTCATGATTAACAACATTCTCTTGTGTAAATAAACCACAAAACATAGGTTGTAAAGGTTCAGAAAGGAAGACATTGTGTTGCTCCCAAACATGCCTTTGTTATTGCAGAATATTTAAACATTGCTTAGATAGTTTGCACAATTATTTTTCTGTTTTACATTCATCAGAGCCAATGTAATAACCAGTTATGTCCTGTGGAAAGGGCAAGAAAATTGTATCGTACAGTGAGTCGCTATTCAACGTGTCTTGCGTCTTTACTAGTATTAGATGAAGTAGATTGGTATAAGTCCGAAGGAGATTAATTGAGCTGTACAAGTAAAATCAAAGACGAACTCGAACTAGGTGCTCAGTTGTTTGAAAAACTGACTATACTATTCTGAATCCATTTATTTATGCACTCATCACAAGGTTTTTGTGTACCATAACCAATTCTTGGCCTTTTTTTAACACTTAAGAAATAGGGACAGCGAACGGCAAAACATGCACAGATATGTGATGCATAAATACATATTTTCAAATATTTGTTGCGAATATGATATTTAAATCTAGCTGTTACTTATGGCTGAATGTGATATGTGTTTTAGAGAGGACGGCAGCGAAGCCAATTGAGTTGTAACGAAAAACAAAAGGGATATTTGTGTAGTTTTTGGGAGGAGAAGTATCTCAGCATCTTTGACGTAAACATATCACATTTTAATTATTAAGCTGACGTATGTCTGCATATTATCTGAATTACTCAGAATACCCTTTTAAAAGCTTTAGAATGCAGGGCCCTTCTGTACTGCTTTAGAATGTTGCAGCACAGCAGTTACACAGTATTTGATTGTTTGGTTGAAGATTGAATGAATTACAAACATCAACTCTTCTATGCTGCAGGACTTCCCTCAGAGATCGTCGGAGACCTCCTCCCGTGTTCAAAGGGAGCACAGGAGGCGCCATTACTACGCACCAGAGGACAGCGATGAAGAGGAGGCGGGCCTCCTCAGTATGAAGGGAGACGACAGAGGGGACACTTAGTGAAGAGGAACTGCACTGATGACTGTGGTGGACTCAGAAAGTCATGCCTGTGGAGGCACATAAAACTCTCAGCACTCAAGAAAAAGCAGCCAAATGAAACTACTGTTGAGATTCAGTCTGCGCTTACAGCATGTGTGACGATGCTCACGACTCACCGTTGATGAAGTTGCCCGCTACGACGCCATGAACTGTTGCTGGAGCCGACTCTGCGGTTGGCCGTCGTTGTTTAGCCGTTTACCACCGGTATTTATGACTCTGTTGGAAGCTTCAAAGCAAGCTGTTGGTGGTAAACAGTTAGTTGATGACTTGACAAGGACCCTCCAAAAGCACAAAAAAAATGCCAAATTGTTTTCACTTAGCTTGATACCCGAATATCTTATTTCATTTGATACTTTTTAACACGGTTACAGTACTGGGGTTAATATGGCCACCTGTGGGGACATGTACAATAGTGCCTGTTTTGTTATTTATTGCTGAATTTATACTCACACCCCCCATTGTTCAGTCAACTTTGGTCATTCCTGAGGGGAGGGCGGTGTTGGCTGCACTTTATTTAGATAAGGATCAGGCTACAGAACACACTGCTTCATACTTTGAATGCAGGTTTTGAAGTTTGAGATTAGCCTTGAGTAATGCCAAACAGCACTAATAAAATTAGAACATTTATAGTTTTGTGAGGGAAAAACAATCTCCAAATTACAAGTTGTATATATTTGGAGAGGAAGGAGGGTACACGCGTCAAAGAGCAGTTCCATATTGAGAGCTTTTAATATCAAATTCAGTGTTTTGAGATGAATGTCATTGTTCACCAAGTGTCTAATATTCATCCTCAACACATCTTTGCCCAGTTTTTTTTTTTTGGCAGCTGCTTAACATACTGTACAACACAACATATATACATATATATTTACATATATATTAATGCAGCCGTTAGGTTTACATTTGCAAACATGAAGAGATATAAGAAAAAAAAAACATGGACTAAAAAGGTCGAGGTTTGTGATAGTTCAGCATGTGAGTGAAGTGATGATTACTTAAGCCTGACTTCGACTAAAAGTTATCTAGTCATCTAACTTTGAGGTAATTGCACTAGCGCTGTTCACTCCTATGCAACTTTCTGACTGAGTGAACGCCGCATTGTAATCAATTCATGCATTTTTACATCACCGTGCCAACAAATACAAAAATAAATGTTTTTCATGATTTCCTGGTTTAAGTGTTCTTCCGTTTGTCTAACGAAGCACCGTTGGTCTGTATTAATTAAAGCTCTGTAGGCTTCACTGGTTCACAAAGTAGAAAATGGCTTTTAAAAAAAAAATCGAGCGAGGTAAGAGTGACAACATTCACACCAAGCGCCTCTTCCTGCCTTTGCCCTTCTGTTTTGCGTCGCCCGAGTTAAAGATCTCCGAGGTGTCGCACAGCAGGTTGTGAGCTCCTTTGTTGTGGCACACGATGTGGACCAGCTTCAGGTTCTCCCTGGTGAACAGCAGGCGGTAGAAGTAGCCCAGGTTGACGTCAGCGCTCCTATGATTCTGCAGAGCTTCCAGCAGAGCGGGAATGATCGTCCTCTTCTTTTCAATCCTGGACACACACAGACGAAGAAGAAGAAGAAATGTTTTTAAATGTGTTCTTCAATCAGCAGGTATGTTGTTTTAATATGTCGATGTCAGCCTTTGTGTCAGATCTATCACACATAGACAACTATGCCAAATGAAATGTAATTTAATTAATATGAATGAATACTTTTTAAAAAATATGCCAGCAATACTAAGCTTATAACTAGGCTTGGTTTGCCCTTTGTGACTGAAATGCTTTTTTTTTTTTTTTCCCCCCTCCCTTCCTTATAGAGTCTGACCTGTGGTCCAGATTCCATGTGCTGAAGACGATCCTGCTCTCTCGGCTGCTATAGGGGTTGATGGAGTGGAGGGACGGGCACACTTCCTGCTCAAATGATCCCTGAGGAGGCAACAGAAAAGAAAGGCGTAAACGACATGCTCAAAAGCAGGTCCAGTTCTTTCAAAATGTCTTGGAAGTTGTAAAGTGTCACCAGGAGTTTATTGAAATGCATCAAATGGGGGGGAGGTGACTCCTGTAATACCTGGCAGGTAAACCACCCCGCCCGAGTACAGAGGCGATCTGCTTCCTTCTCGGTTCTGTCGAAGTAGCAGCCGTTGTGCTTCGCCGTCTTCAGCATTTCCGCCAGGCATTTGGATGTTTTCAGAACCTCCACTTTGACTTTAGCCTTCTGTGTGGCTTTAGCAGCAGCATCCACCTGACAACAGAGACACAAAGCCAAACTTTTAGATTGTCATGCCACTCGCCCTTTAGATTCCTGAACAGAATTAAGGAGCTTTACCTCCTTCATGTAGCCTCGTATCCGGCTCTCACAGTTGAACTTCATGTAGGCCGACTTTGTCTTGAATCGAGCGTCAACACCTGGAATGAAACCCCACTTAACGTCAAACACAGAGGAAATTGGAGTCGTATCAAGTGTTAAGGGGAACATTTCGCAACAAATACAAAGTGTGTCCTGTTGTACCTTTGAACCAGTCTTCATCCTCCTCTCTGCACTCCAGCTCAGATCTGTCCTCCAGGTTGCGCAGCAGGTCAGTCAGGACTTTACGCCTCTTAGGAGACTGCTCATCAGAGAGCAGCCCTCTGGCCGCTTCAATGAGGCCATCGGCGTGCCGGTCTGCGCTCAGTAACAGGCCGATGTCGCACACAACTGGAGTTGGAACCACAGGGTTTATAGGGGGTCAGACATCATTCTACTTCTAAACCTACAGTTTGTCCGGTCAGGAGAACATATACATATACAGTTGAATCATTTGTCTTGATTTTTTTTTAATGGTGTCTGTTTGGATGATTGCCCTACCTCCACTCCATGTCTGATCCCTGCAGAGAAGAACAAGCTCCGTGTTGTCCGACAGAGTTTGGAAGAATTCCTCCGTAACATTTGTCCCATCCGCATACAAACAGACGTGTGCGCCAGAAGATGGCAACTGGAAATTACATAAATGTACACAACAGTAGTAATAATAGTAATACAAGATATTTATTTACAAGTGAAATGCAGGACCAAATTAAGATATTTTCTTTGTTTTTATCCCAAAAGGGTTATTATTTAATTTTATTCTAACAGTTATTTTATAAGGGATTTATTCTAACTGATGTGTAGAACAAAGCAAAAATTTATTAATTTTAATGTATTTTTCAAGTGTCACATAATTCAAAAGGAATGCTCACTATCTCTCACCCTATTACCACTGCGAATATTGTGATAAGGACAACAAAAGTGGGGGAGGCTTGTGCTAATCAGCTGTGTTCTCATGAAAGATGTTTTTTGTTTTACAGAATGTGCAGACAATCTGAAGAAAGGAAATACGATGATCTGCTTTTTTGTGTGTGTGTGTCCTTGTAGTTCCTGTGGTTCTTTTTAGATTAAATGTTCACTTGCATCACAGACATATCTGTGACACAGTCTGTTCAGATTACATGGATACATCTATCTTGAGCAGGAGCGCAGGCGGTGTCTGCTTATCTGCTTATCTGCCCTCCTTTTGAATGAAGATCAACTGTTTTGGCTGCTATCTCTGTGACACACTTGATCCTGTGTAACATTTAATTTTGAAAGGAACATGTTTTAAATGATCTCTACAATACAATCACTTGTTTTTCTGTGTACATTACGCACACTGGTGTAGTGTAATAAACTGTACATCTACCTTCCTCTCTACGTGCATCTGTAATGCTAAATGTCCCTCCGGCGTTATGAATAAAGCTGTATCTCATATTATACGCAGATAACGGTGTCGTGTACATGTCAGCATACCGGTCGGACTGCATTTTCTGTCTTTCTTTTAACCAAAAGTGTCTGTCGAGAAAGCGGAACTTTCGGTACAGCAGCTGTTAAAACAAACCAGAAGAAAACAAACGAGCTCACCTGTAGTAGCTTGCAGCCCTTCTTAAGCAACTCGTTCATGTCTTTCGCCGCAACGCCATACTTTCTATTTTCATTGCGACTCCTTATTTTCACGGGCTTATTTTTCCTGAAGAGTCCAAACATTGCACTGTTTTGGTAGTTTGTACCTACCCGCTTCCTCCTCCTTCCTCTCGGGGCTGACTGCGCTCACAGGCGGGGCGCTGCTGCCCCCTCGTGTTCGTGTTCTTCCATTGTCTTTGCTTGTTGGGACTCTGCTTTTAGTGCTGGATGAAGCGTTCAGATATATAAGTAAGAGCAGAGATACCGTTTTAAAATACTTTAAAAGTCCTGCGTTCAAAAGTAAATATACATCATTGTCAACTAAATGAATAAAATCTTAAAGAAGGCAACTCATGCAAGGCAAGACTATGACTGCATGGCCCCACGCTGGGTCATATAGATATATTGTATACTACTAATTAATTAATTGATTAATTATTATATTAACTATATTATGATGCATTAATGCGTAAGCAGCATTTTGATGACGTAACATTGGGAAGCTACACTTTTATGTTAAAATTAGAGGTATAGAGTGTCAGTATATGGCTATAATCAAAGTACAATGACCTCAATACCTGCTTATGTACAATACTAGAGTAAATTATATCACTTCAGGTTGTTGCATGCAAGACAGAACACTTAGGAGGCAAAGTGCTTGGTGTTTACATTCAAAGTGATGGGCCACGAAATGTCACAGGAATAAATAAATCAACTTGAATTTTGTTGGCCCTATCCATTTGGAGTTAATAACTTTTACTCCACTCCACTAGTAATGGCACTGACTCTAGGGTCACTTATGTGGGTAGCTTGTATAATAGAAAGTAAACTAATCTTGTGATATTTTGGGGGCTCTGTACTTTTGCAGTCCTGTCATCCACCATTGCCCTCGATTTCAGGCACTCAGAGGAACCCATCATATAGGCTGATAGTGGCCTAACCTAAAGCAATAATTTAAAAGAAAGCAGCCCTTCTCACTAATACATCTTTTTTTATACTTAACCTCTTGACTGTCTGAAAAGGGCTTCTCAAGAATCATCTGCAATGTCTATTTTGAGCATGCACCCAGTAGAAGCACCATACTGCCTTGGATGTGTCTGACATTGTTAGGAGATGAACTCATTGTTGCAGGCAGGTTAGCCATTTCACACGGGGATCAGTTATATTTCCATTTATCAAAGACACACTGAAGTCAGATAAAGAGGACCATCAGATAAACTGGGAAAAATGAAATCTGAACATTATTCCTTGTTATTAATCCTTAACTCTATCAGGCAGTCACGGGACATGTTCTCACATTGTGTCATTAAAAAGGACCACTGACCTTTTTTACTACTCCTACTACGAATAATGTTAAGATATCTTTAAAATAATGATACGTTTATGTTATTATAATATGCACTATTCTAAGTATATATTGTACTGATATAACAGTGGATGTTTTATTCACTTTGTTGCATTTACGACCTTAAACTGTAGACCCGTATGGCAAAGTGAACATTACCATAGCAACTGATGCAGCGCGACGGGACATACCAAATTAAAGGTTTAGAGGTTTAAATGCGAACATTGTGAAGCACTGTTTTAACGTTCAGTTTCGGGGTAAAATTACTCGACGCATTAGTAACTTTATCATATGTTAAATATGTAATATTTGCATTGTTGTTTTAATCGTGAATATAGTAATGAAATCACTAAGTTACTTATCTAACCCCTGTGCACTGAGTAGTACAGACCGATTTCAATATGGCGGCCGCGGGTTTGAAAATCTAAACGGGTGGAGGAGATAAACATTCACAGTAACAACTCATTTTTACGCTGTATTTCTGTACTTTCGCTATGGCATCATCGTTTTACTATTAGCTACAGGATATGGTCAAAACAGAAGATACATTCAACATGGCGGACGGCTGGAGAGAAGTGTTTGAAAGGAGTCGGGTGGTTCCTCCGCCCCGCCAGACAGTTCGCCTGGCTTTGGAAAACCACTTCACTCAGTCCACCGGTCTCCAGCTCAGCCTCAGCCGACTCACTGCAGCTCACCTCCCGCAGGTGATTGCTCACAGTTAACTCTAAACGCTTGATAAAGATTTAAAAACAGTTCTGCTCGTGGCAGAGATGAGGTGGGGGGGTTGAACACACCTATATTCGGTGTAGTTTTTTAATTGAAGTCGGCTTTCGGGTGTCTTTATTTAGCAAAGGTATGATACAGGCCCCTATACTTTATGATACGTCACAGTGCGTCTGGAGCAAAGAGCAAACGTTTAATACTTAAAGGTGACCTTTCATTTGAATAACCAGGCAATTACATTGACCACTGAAAAATACCCATGTCAGAATGCTATGGGTGCTCTTTGCAAATTTGGTTTAGAGATATTTCCCCAAACACCACTGCAGTAAGTTACATAAGTGTCTCATGGAAATAAGAAACACTTTTAAGATAACTTTGATTTTTGTAGAATGTATGTTCTATACACAAAGTATTACATGTATGCAGAATTTAGCGTTTGGATCTTGTATAAAGTTCTGGAGTGAAACCCACTCGTGGATGTTTGTTAAATTGGATTCGATTTTAAGGTTTTATTTTTCATACACGTAAATATTTTAAGGCAACGTTTACCTGTGACTTTTCTAATGTGGGTGTTTCCGTTTTTAGACCCAGGAGATGTCAGGGGGGGAACCAGATGTGACCTACCAGCTGCGAGTGACCCTTTTTGACAGAAACCATCAGCACTTCTTTGGGAAAACATGGAGGAGTCCACCCCAGAGGATGAAAAACAACAAGATCTCCCTCAATGAGGTATCTTTACTATCACACTGAAATAAGGCCAGAAAACTGCAGATGTGATGTACTGTGCGTTAGGTTTGTAGGCTCTATTTCAAACTTCTCTCATGTTGTTTTTGATTAGCAGTGGATTGATGGTTATATAGTGAAATCAATGCCCATTCAAGTGTAAATTAAATTAATTTGGCACAGCCATTACTTAATTAAAACCATCTCAAAAGCTCCACCACTCAAGGCTTTCAATTAGCACTGATGATTGCACTGTGTTCTTCTGCGCTCTTGAGAACATTGTCAGTCTAAACTCAGCGAGTTACAAAGTGCCCTGATTGCCAAAAACGTGATTCCAGTTGCATTCAACAATCCCATCTTATAATCGTCTTTTTCCTCACCCTGCAAGTTGAGGAAGAACACTTTTTTATATAAAGCAACAACTTATGAGAGTTATTACAGGGGATTTTTCATAAGAACATGATGGATACAATATAGACACAATGAATAATATATCAATTAGTGATCAGGCAGTCGCCACTAATGAAACGTGTTCAGTTATTGTTACAGGGTTAAGAGATTTCATACTTTTAAAAATCACACAATGACAAAATGTATAAAGTTAAACTGTTCCTAAACTTGATTTAAAATGTTCGTCAAAAGTCGTGACTAACTAAGAAATAATAACAAACTTTAACAAAGCTGAAGTTCAACAATATAATATCCAGAAGTATTATTTATTTTGAGTATAATATCTCCTTCCTCGGGACTGTGTGTGTGTGTGTGTGTGTGTGTGTGTGTGTGTGTGTGTGTGTGTGTGGTTTGATCAGATTCAGATGATGCTGATCTGTCAAGGTAAGCAAGCAACCCCAGCAGGAACGGGCGATATGGATAAAATCCTCTATTATGATATATACATTTGTTCTGCAGTATCATTATATAACATGATTTACTACATTTTCTGGAAGATTTATATAGAAACTGTTGATAAATAAATTAAATGTTTGTTTTTGGCTAAGCCAGATAATTATATTCCCCCCAATACATGTAATTCATCACATTGATGCAAAAATCATACATTAATTCTATATTGCGATAAAGCAGTCCTGCTCACTGATTAGAAATTATGTGAAGTCATCAAACTTCACCCTAACAAGTGCGATGCCACATGTGTGAGAGTACTAGATAAAAACAGGATCAGAGATCATTAACTTTAAGCAGTGTGTGTGAGTGTGACGCTACAGTTTGTAGTCTTTTGGTGTGATAATGTACTACAAATAGTGATGAAACACAAGCAAAAATAAAAAAAAGTCCATTTCCAAACACAGTGCATTTCAATTGTAGAAATCCTGGCAGACTCGCATTTATGGAGGCTTTGGTGTATTTTGCTATTTCAACTCAGCCCTCTCAGTTTTCACACTCCTTCCGGCCAGATGTGAACAAAACGATTTGATTGATTTGCAAACAGCATGCACCGGGTACAATAACTCAACATCTAGCGCTTTCCATAGCGGTGTTTCTGCCTCCTTCAAGGTGTTTCGCAGATGCAACTAATTAGTTCTCTGCTCATCCGCACGAGTGAGCAATAACAGACACCTCCGTCAGCTCTCTGTCGCTGCCATTATATGTTTAATTTTCACGATCGACAGGTTCAGCAGCCCCGCTAAGAACCAGCGGCAGATTGTTAGCAGCAGAGGCATACAAACCTGTGAGAAGCCCAGTGAATTCAAAATGGACCATTTGGCTTGACTGCAACAATCAATCACCTTAAACGTCACGACTGAGTTGTGTGGAGCCTTTCACTGGCGACTCAGCAGCACACTGAGGCGAGCATCCAAACATCCCGATGTTCCAATTTGTTCATTTTACAAGACAAACGCCTTTTATTCTAACTCATAGTGTCACTTTCAGCCTCATGTTAGTGTTCGGATGCAGATCGTATGAATGAAAGCGAAAACTTCGGTCAATAGGAAGTCAGTCCTTTGTGGTTTGGAGGTAAATCTGGTGCAATTCCACGTACTTCCTGTCGTATTATTTCTGCTGTGGTCGAGTGGCTCTGAACAAGCAACACTTAAGACTTACTGCTGTATTGTCTTGTAATTGTAAACGTGATGTACTTTTCTCTGTGAATGAATTTGGCCTGCAGTTTCAGTCTCACTTTGTTGCACCTCATTTCTTTACTCTTCCCAATCATTGTTCTCTGTGTCGTTTCTCCTCTGTAATCATCATTAGATCAGAGGGAACAAAGAAACACCTATTTTGATGTGTAAAGTGTGTGATGTACTCTTTGAAAGATGTGCTTTGATGATGAAATTTCCAATTGCTTCTTGAAAACGCTAAAGAGAACGTCGTTGCCGCGAAAGATAAAATATGAATCAGATTATCTTCACGGTGTCCATTCGAGTTGAAAGGATCTCTTTTGTTTAGCGAGGCGCCCTCTGGTCTGTTTCCTGTGTAGTGGTACAAAGTTAAAGTTGATGGCTTCCAACAACCCTTTAAGTTTACACTGTTGGTCAAGAACGCCATGGCATTTTGAGAACTCTGATGCATTTCACTTGTAGTCCCAAAAGACAAAGTATTCAAAAAGGTAAAAGTGAGACGAGTGTTGAACCTGCAACAACAGAAACATCTCACCACAAGATATTTAGATGCATTTACTAAGTCCATGCCTTTTTGCATCCTTAAATAAATGACTGATTACTGCCATTCATTTAAATCCAGTAATGTATAGTAATGAAATAGTTTCATTTTTATTGATGATGTACATTCAATGCCAGCTTTTGACATTTTGCTCCTTTCAAAAGAACAATCTTCCTTTTACTTATTTCTTTGTGTCCAGAGTAATTAATGTATGTATAAAAAAAACATGTATAAAAAGCGTCTGCTTCAGTTCAGGGAGTCCCTGCAGCACCTGAAGGCAGCAGGACACATATGTTGATGAATCCACAGCCCCTGAGAAGCGTCACGCTAGAGCGAGGAACGCACGGCCGTTCACTGACAACGACACCAGGCTGCTGCAGCAGAACCACACAGTCGTAGTGAGACTTTTTGGTCCTCAGGAAACAGGAAACGAGGCCAGGACGATTGTGCAACCAAGACAGCCCTCACAACCAATAGGCCCTTTTTCACGGCAGCCATTTTGACATGTAATAGCAGGGTAAACAGGTGTAATTGATAAAACTGATACAGGTCCCATTCTATTTAGTGTCCCAGCCATTACAGTGAGCCAGCATGCACAACACCAGGGCCCCAGCTCACCTAAATGGAACAAAAAAGAGGGATTTTTTTTCAATCACACCTGTGTTTACCCTGCAATTACATGTGAAAATGGCTGCGACATTCAATGTCGGTAAAACATGAGAAATAGACTTCTTTTTGGGAGAAACGTCTCTGATTTTGGTAACTTATTATTATACACGTCGCACTGAAAGCAATCGTTTTACAGTAAGAAGGGAGAAAGAATGAGGGAACGAGCCAGACTTTTCCTACCCTTCTTCCTCGTTCATCAGGCAAAACAGCATCACTGCCGATGGCAGCTGTTCTGCACCTTCTTGCTTAAGACACCCGATGAGGCATCCCTACAATCGCGTATAGCTTCAACCTCGATCCTCCAGTGGGAAGATGCAGTCAGCCAGAGGAGTTTCTTGTGAAAGGGTCCTCGGTTGTGAACAACAAAAATCCCCCCTCTGTGGTTTCATCCGTCTCCCAGCGTCGTGTTTACCGTCTCTTTTAAGTCATTATGTTATTTTTGAGCAGATATCTGTGGAACAGCTGGATGTCTGTGTTCTCTCTCAATCAAACATCTGAAGGCCTCTGAACATCCTGGTTGGAGGCCAGTCACCCACTGTTTTATGATCGTGTCAGAGCGCCGCCGAGCTCCTCTGTAGCCTCCGATGTTCACGATGCCTGATCTGCTCTCGGTGCGAGCTGTTGTTCGAGATGTTTTGAGAAACTCTTTTTGATAGAAATAACACTGTGAGCTGTAGCTGGCTGATAAATGCGTTGCAGAAGTCTTTTTTTTAACAGAGACACCAATGAGTCACAGCTATGGCACATTCTGATTCCCAGTTTTATCACCATCTGTTTTCTTTCCTTCCCTCTGCTCGATGTCCTTTTTGATCGAACAATCTCTCACAGCGTATGGCCTCACTTTGATCTGCCATAATAGTCGTAGCCTGTATAAAAACCCACTCGGTATCCCAATAAGTGTCCAAATCCCATTATCCATCCAGGGTAATAATATAAACCACATCATATCCCATCAGGATGATAAAGTGGGGCTGGCCTTCTCGGTGTCGTGCCGCAAGAGCTGCACCAGCTTTTTTTTATTGGATTTGGCCCCGATGCGCTCGCATTCAGGCTGGTGTTTATGAGTGGCAAATTGCTGTTTGATATCTAAATAATGTCAGAGGGGGGAATCCTCTCTTCAGTTACAGGAGTGCGGTGAGGCCCCCCCCGGTCAGCCATGATGGATTGCTTTTAATATCGGCTGAAAAGCAAATATGCGCAGTGATTAAAGAGAGAAAGAGCTCTTGTTAGATCTGTTTTCTTGCTTAGTCTCCGCATTTCTTTCTTCCCCCAGCAGAGGCAAGACGAGTCTTGACAATGACGACGTCCGTTTGTTTTTGTGCCCCTCCACGTGTTTGTTGTCGAGCTGTCAAGTCTGGCTTATGGAGCTTTTGTTTTAAAAAGTAGAGTGCACATTTTGAGACAGTTTGATTTTTTAAATTTTTTTTTAAATGCTTTAATGGTTTTCAAATCACATGGAACCTGCTTTTATTTATGGAATTCAATTTTTACAGCCCTTTTAAATTCACACCGAAAATGTAGGCCTTTGCTTCTATTTAGGTCTATTTGCTTGGATGCACAAAGGGCAATTTAGGTTATTGCACATTTCCTTTGATTGGATTCTGAGGAAGAACAATGCCATGTCATGGGCTTTTGTGTATGTGCTTTAAAAAAAACAACTCTTTTAAGCAAAGTCAATTCACAATCTGTAGACTAATGTATTTTTAAAAATCCTAGTACAAAGTCCAGTATGTCTTCCATCACCCAGAATACTAGTTGCTGTTTTTCTCACATCATGACTCATGATTGTTTGATAACCGTTTGGATGGTTTCTACTAAGGTTGCTCTCCTTTGCTGCACTCAGTCAAAGGGAGTGAAGGCCATTAGCCAGTAGAGGGCAATGTTGGGCCACACACAGTCAGCCCAGACGGAGGAGTTAATAGGCGGGAGGAGGCAGAAGAGAGAAATGTGCATCTTTTCTGCATTGTCTCTCACTGTGATCACTCCATTTGAACTCCCTGCCTTCACGGGGAGCCAGTAGTTTCTTCTCATATGTGCAACATTATCAGGCCGACAGCAGGGCTTTGGAGAAAAGGCCAAGTTTTGTTCCTGTCCGCGCAACCTCTTGTTTTTCTAGGTCTCCGAATGCTGTTTGGCATGACGTAGGCTGCACCGCACAGACAAAGCTGGGAGTAACACACACACACACACACACACACACACACACACACACACACACACACACACAAGCATGCCTATTTTACTTCTCTACCCTTTATTCTTTTGTCCCTTCTCCTAACTTTAAACCCATGTCTACCCCTGACCTATATGCTAACCCAATAACCCGAACCAAAGGAGCCCTACAGCAGAACGGACTCCCGTGTATCGGTCCCCATTATGCAATGAAAACAATAACCCCTCACCACCATATGCACTAACACACACAGCCTTATTACATGACTTCAAAGCACTGACGAGCAGAAGAAAAACAGCGCTCCACCGATGGGAAAACATTTGAACATCAGTCATGCAATTCCTCCACTTTTGTTTCCTGAGTAGTTGTTCTCCAAAGAGCAAGCTGGTTTCAAAGTGAGCAGTCCCACATGGTTCAAACTTCAGCTCGGAGTAATGAATACATGGCAGCAGTCACGCTCGTCCTGTAAAGCACAAGTTTCTCCTTAAAGCATACAATACGTTGCCAAGTTGAAGCTGTCAGCGCTGTAACGACGCTACAGCTGAAGCCCCCACCCCCTCCCAGCTGGCTCAGCTGAAGAACAACTTCTCCTTTTGGTATATTTGTTGTTCTCTGCAATATTCACAGCGTTTGCGGTCTATCGCGTTTGATTGCACACATGACTCATATCTATATCATCTCTCATGTCAACTCTTAACTTGACTCCACAAGAAAAGAATAAACTATTGGAGAATGAATGATGTTCCTCCCTGTTAACTTTTTAGATGTTTCAGGCTGATTACCAGCAAACATCTGTGATGGAAGAGGCCCATTGATTCAGCCTTTAGTTTAACTGGTTTTGAATATGATCATGCTGCTCTGTTTTGTCCCCTAGATCAGTCATTCCAAAGAAAATATTTGATAGGGTCACCAAATATATTAGCTGACTTTCTTCTGTAGTCTTTATTTAACATTTATACCTGCAGTACACCTTTAAGCCACACAAGGGAGCCTGAATGTTCTGATGTTTATTTTATCTGATATGGACGTCACAGTGGCATTAGAATTGTAACATACATTTATGCACAAGGACCAGATGCACTGTGTTAAGTGTTTGTAGCGAAATGCTAATTTACAACACCTGTAGTCTACTGATGATTGTAGTCTACTTATAACATTAAATCTAATACGAAAGGCTAGCGTACACTATGTTTGCTTAACTGATAAGAGGAAATTAAAATAATGTGAGACTGTTAACTCTGCCTAAATGCATTTATTTGGTCTCATTTATAAAGATTAAACATTTGTATATGTTTTCAATAACACATAAAAAAGGGATCCTTAACGATAACTCTTCAAAATGGCTGGTTTATATATTCAAGATAATATAAGGTGATGCGTAAATAGCAGTAAAAATGTTTTTTTTGTTGCCCTTTCTCACAATTTATAGACTAGGCCTATTGTGAATTTGGTCATTTTTTAAAAAGTGGGTCCCCAGAAAATAAAGTTTGGTAATGGGTACATCCCAAGTCTCTTTTTTGTCATTTCCTCGCTCCTCACTTGATCCGGAAGTTGTTCTGCTCCGCCATATTGACGGCTGTCCCAAAGCTCTTATTTCTGCTCTGAGGATCGAGGAGCGAGGAGGGATACCCAAGGAGCCATGAGTGAGGACGCACGAGAACAGCCGCCCCCTCATTGTTCATCAGTTATGTGATTGGACGCTGCAGCTGATCGGACTGAGTTTCATACCAGAGTGAAGACAGATCACAGATTAAACTCTAGTTTCATATTTGATTAGTTTTCTGATTCACCGTCTGGTTTAAATATATGTTCATTGGAGGTCTGAACAACAAAAGGAGCACAAACAACTTTCTTCATTTATTAGAAAGATTTGTCTTTTCATGATCTTATATTTCCCTCAATAACTTCTATTATGGATACAATTAAAGTCAGAGAGAGCTGGAGAGACAAAACACGTTTTACATCATGTCACGTGAGGCTGATCATTCCTGAGTGTCAGGTTTGATGAGTTTTATCATTTAAATTGAACCTGAAACATTGAGCCTAATAAATTAATTCCAGTGTTAAAGATAAACCATAATCATATTCTGGGTTATTTAATAATGACGTCACGATAAAAAAAATAATTCATAAATAATACGAACACATTCCGTCGGTAGAAATCGGTCCTGTGCTTATAAATAGGACCCACAACACAGTATAAATACCACAGAACACAGTATAAATACCACAGACTGTGTATAATGCAGTTTGTTAAAGAGTAACAGGCTACAGAGAGACAACACTTCTACTCTGGCAGTGATGATTACTGTGTGTCTATTAGTTTTATTAGTATTATTAGTTTCTATTATTAAGTACAATGATCATGTGTGCAGACACAAACTTCTCAAAAGTCTCTCCAGCTGTTAAAGCCGACTGACAGCTGATCTGCCGTCATCAGAAACCGGCGTCGCTTCATGTGACGCTTTAGAGGAAAGGACGTCTCTTTTCTCTTATTAAGACATATTTCCTCATTTCCTCTCTCCTCACATGGTTTTGCAAGTAATGGAAATGTGGATGCAATTAAGAGACTTGGGATGTATCCATATACTGCTCTAGGTTATGGGCAGCATAGCATGATGTCAGGGTTTCTACAGTTTTTACATTTAGGGATAGGTGTTGTTAGAATTTTATTGATCCTGGTATCGATACTGTTCGTAAGTATCACTTTTTCTATTGATACATAGTACATACATGCGTCATAATTCTGTAAATAAAAGAGAGACACTATCTGTGAGCAATTAACAGCTAGTTTTTATGAAATAACTATTCTATGCATGCTGAGCATTTGCTGTGTTTTCACTCTCTTTTGTTAAAGTTAGCCCACTCATCAGTCTCCGTCCCTACTGCCAGCAGAAGTAATTAACTCTTTAACAATGGAAACGTAACAGTAATCCCATTAAACAGTGAACAGCTGCAGTATGAAATCATGTTAGGAAAATGGACAATATTTCCGTCCCCACAGTCAGGCCCGATTAGACCTATTTTCGGCACTTGATTGACAATCTCTCTCCAGCTGCACCTGTCATGACACTTTTATCATTCCTCTTGGTGTGTTGAGAGCGGTGACATCCCGTCATTTCCTCCATCAGCCCACCATCAACCTGAGCAGAGGTGCCATTAGTCAGGTCAACTGAAAACAGCTGTGTGGATGAGCGGAGCCTTTTAGCAGCAACGTCCGTTCTTGACCTCCTTGATCCAAAATACTCAAGGTGCACTTCATATTTGTTAGTACAGAAAAGAATGGTGGTTGATGTCAGAGATCCTGCAGTAAAAGAGACGGCGACTAGAGATTTAACCTTGCACAATATATACGGTGTGTTTGTATATATACACTACTTTGCATGTTCTACCGTATACTGTGTGGGAGGTGTTTCTCTAATGGTGCAATTATCAGCTTTTATTTCAAATGCATTGCTTGTGGGTTCTTCAACCTGTTGCTACTGATTTACATAACTGGGGAGGTTTGATAAAAGGAGACTGATTAGGCCTTTTCTTTGCAAGGCTGAAGAGACTGTCAAGTTGGTGACACGGTATAAACACACACCACCACACCACAGAGATACATTATTGACAACAATCTGCCAACAATCTTAATTTTGACATTTATGCATCACACCTGGTTTCATAATGTTGGCTGTTTGAAAGTGCATAGCTATAATTATGATGTCTGTAAACCATCAAATTCAAAGCAGAATGTTTTGTAAACTTAAACAGCAGGTGATATTTATATTAATCAGTGTGTTTATACTGCTCTGTGTGTCATAGTCGTACACAAGTATGTGCTGTGGTATTATGTGTTTTTCAGTCGTTCTGCTTCCTTGTGGCTTTGTTTGTGAAGCTGTCTGTGCTGTTTGTGTTCACACGAGTGCATGTTTACAGGACATTGTAAACATAACCACCACTGTGGCAAATATATATATGAAGGAATAAGAAGAACAAATAGGCTGTGGAAACTAGATTTGTTATCAATGTTTAGTCTTGAAGGGAAAATTCGGCGCCTTTCATGTGGCCGTCCAATCAGGGTTGATGGTTAGTTGTCTGAAGAAGTAAATTCCCCAGTGCGTGCTAGAAAAGCTGATCCCTCCCGCTGCTGAGCCGTGCCGGCTGTGCCTCCGTGTACCAGGATGCATTGCGAGCGAGCGGCGATTCCACTGAGTTTCACAAATAAACAAATAAAATATTCTTACACCTAAACCGAAAAAAAGGACAACCTTTCAGAATTCTAAAGAAAAAAGAACAAACATAAAGCTCACAAAATGCGACGTGGTTCGTCTTTCCACTGTTCCAACAATAAGCAACTCTGGTTTTCGCGAAATAAGTCCTAAATTCATTGAGTAAGATGTGAGAATATGCCGACTCTACAAGCTGTTCCTCCCTGTTGCCTCGCGGTAGCGACTTGTTGGCGGCGCTCACTCCTTCTTCAGGGACAGACCGTTAAATTAGAAGAAATACAATGACAAAGATGTCCCCAAAACCTACTGGTCTTAGTTGTCTTTTCCAGTTTATCTTCGGGATCCTGAGGATGGTCTCTGGCACGCCTCTGTCCCAATGAGGAGGAACAATTTTGTGCGACAGCATCCAACAAAAAGAACTGCCCACGCTGACAGCGATTGCAGCAGAATGATTGTTGGGAAGGCTCCACCAGTCAGTGACATGGCTAATTACTCTGTGCCATAGAGCTCCATTGTTGTAGTAAAACAGAAAACGCATCAATGAGACACACGGTTGCTCTGGGTGACATGTTCCTTCATTATGAACACGGGCACCGTAGTTTATTTTTTGGAAGTCAAAGACTAACACGTTGTTGATTTTCTCTAGATTTGATGACGATGAGGAATGAAGAATAATCCCAATAATCTTTTAACACATTGCTCCTGTATGCTCACGAGTACAAAATGGCCCAAAGGAGTCCTCTTTTGAACTGCCTTGAGCTCAGATAAATGGCGAGCAGTAAAACGTGAACCTATATTGAGTCTTGTTATCTTCTGCCTTCTATTCTCTTTTTTTACAAGGCATGGCACTTCCCACGGTAAATGTAGCAAAACCCTTTTGTGTGGAAAAAAAGCCATATGATTGATGGACAAAGGAACCGCTACAGCAGCATAGACAGGCCTTCAGCTTTCCTCTGGGCTTAATTCCTTCTCCCAACTGCCGAGCTACACTAAGAGATATACGCTTCAATTATACATCGGGACGGTGGGATCGCAGACTCTGCTGCCTTGCCCGAGAACTGATCAATATTTCAGCGACAAGGGGACCAAACATCTAGCGGAGCAGCTGCTGCTAACAGCTTTACATGCTGGAGTGGCACACCCCATAGTACACAGCTATATACTGTGTGTGTGTGTGTGTGCGTGTGTGTGTGTGTACGAGGGAATTCAAGGGCCACAAGAGCTACTGCGGATGTGACAGTAGGGAGAGATGAGAGCCTCGAGGAGGTGTTTGGTGTGTGTGTGTGTGTGTGTGTGTGTGTGTGTGTGTGTGTGTGTGTGTGTGAGACTTATTTCTGCTGTGTGTGGTGCGTATTGACTTGATTCTTACATGACTCCTAGCTCTTTTCCCTTTTCCCTCCAAATAGCAAACACACACACACTCACACACACACACACACACACAAACAAAGTAAGCTTGTCCCTATAATTCTGCATTGACTGTGTGTGTGGGGTAGAGAGGGAAAGAGAACCGTTGAAGAGATTCTGTCCTTCTCGTGCTTTGTTGTTCCAGGCTTTGACATTGCCAATATCAACTTTTGTTGAAATGTACCTTTTCAGAATACCTTTTTGAGTCTGGCAGTGTTCCTCCGACCGTTTCATCGCGTGTATATTTCCTGCATCCCCCTCCCTTATTGTGGTTGCCTCGTGAGCATCAACAGCCAGTGCCCCGCGGTTTGTCTGTGAGGCATTTCAGATGGGATTTACAAAATGTCAGGAGACCTGAAACCTGGGTGACAAACTAAGACTTTACCCAGCGAGCGCAGAGATCTGTCGCGGGCAAAGCTGGGGCTGTTGTAGAGTACAGATTCTTTGGGTTCTGTCGAAGTCGGGGACAAGGCAGCGAACACTAGAGGCGCTGAAGCTAAAATTTAGGAATTTATGGAAAAGGTTATGGGAGTTGTGCTGTTTAGGAGGTTCTCATTGTGTGCAGGCATGTATTATGGAAACTGCAGTCAGTGTTGACGCTGACAATAGGTTCGGGCTGTCATTAAAGCGAGCTAGCTGTCAGGAAAATGTCAGAACTACTGCACGACTACTGTTCTTTCATCTGATTTCTCATCCTGCCTCAGACCATCCTTGGCTATGATTCAGGGATTTATAACCTGCCAGGACACATGTAACTCACCCTCAACCTTCCTCTGCCTTCAGGACCTCAGTCAGTTTTTAACGTCATCTGTTATACCCGAGCCAGTCTGGAGCCATTATCCATCATAGTCGTGTCTGTCTTCCCTGCGTTGTATCTTGAGCGAAAGAGTTGCCCGCTTCTTTCAGGTATTAACAGTGTTTTCAGACTGATGGCATTTGGATTCAAAAACACAATTTGAATAGTGATACATTGACCTTCTGTGGGCTCTGAGGATGATCAGACGATCCAAAGTTGTCCCTTTGGACAACTAGTACATTCCAGATTAGCATGCCATTTTTTATGCATAGTCTTTGGTGGATGTCCCCTGAAGACCCCAATATATTGTTTCTAGCACTATCAACAGGTCAGAATTCCCCCATGACCAGAGCTTTGATCCATGTTAATATTGAAAAACGATTGTCTATTTTATCTTTTATATATCTGAAAGACGGATTGCCATGCAATTAGCTGAACATTTTTGCTCCTCAGGCAATGAACCTTTTCCAATTCCGACACTCAGTGACTCAATTCTTTCCTCTTGTGCCATCCTCAAACCAAAATGTCAATTTTAGACACAATGGTTCTTTCCAACTCATCTCTTGTCATCACTCACACAACCTAACTAGTAAAAAAGCTCATAGAGTTGTAGTTCATTTTGCTTAGTGTAAACTCAAGAATTGTTTTTGCTGCTACGTAATTCAAGCTTTCCACTGTCCAACAACACAAACAACATTATCCTCCTTGACTTGTTTTTTAATGTTGCTGCTTGGTTTAACATTGAGAGCACCACATCATAAGCAACATAACCACAGTGGAGCTCATGATTTACAGTGATTTTTGTGAGAGCAAATGGAAGCAAGGCAAAGCTCAAAAGGTAAATGAAACACCCAGGAGTGTGTGTGGCTTTGACGTGTAATTGCTGCTGCTACAGTGGAGCAAGATGGTCAGCCATGATACTGGTCATAGATTGAGTGCTGCGAGACAGTGGACATAGAGCCAGTGCAGCAGGAGACAAGACTTCATTCATTCAGAATCTGACTGAAGATAAGGAATGTTGTGCTCTATGCTCAACATTTGGCCTCCCACCTGCGAACCAAAGTGGAATAATGTTTAAGGTATTTTTATTTTTGCATCTCAGATGGTGTATGTGAAAGGAAAAGAAGACCATTGGATGCGGTTGACAGTTCCGGAAAAAAACAGGCACATCTGGAGTTGGCATGCACTTGTATGCTTTATTTTCCGATGTTGGTGGATGCAGGATTAAAAAGATTTTGAAATGTATCAACAATTATATATCAACAACCTATTTCTGTCACACAAATGCGTTACATTGTTAGCATTGTGTTAACCCAAATCTACTGATGCCATGTGTACATTCTGTTTATGATGAAAACTAACTGAATACCCACTGCGGAAACACATTTTGAATTAACTCAGACGATACAGGTATAATTCATTTTTACATAAGGCCCAATATGTTAATGCCAAACATTAGGAAACTACTGTACATGATTTTTACGTTGGATTCTTCTGCCTTATACCTACGTTTAACATAATGTTTTGATTCTGTACCTTTTAATTGTGAGTAATACCCTCTATAGGTGCAGTTATCCATCCCAAATTTGTATTTAAATCAGGAACTATCAGATCAAAGAACAAGTAAACAAGATTACAAATCTGACATTTGATATAGCTTTCGCTACTTGACAGTTTTCTCTTCTTGGCGCTATGGACATATTTCGATTGGTACCAGAAAAGTATATAATATATTGAGGTTCAGTTGTATACATGCTGGCCAGACATCCTCCTCCACAAGGACAATGAAAGGTTGGTCAGATATTTAAAATTCTCCGTAGTCTTAAATAGCCTCAGTTGGAGATTTTTTTAAAATGAGAATCGCTGGTCGATGAAAGTCTTTGCTGGATAGAAATCGCATCACTGTCACCCTGATTCCTTGGCGGGCTTCCACATAATTGGGCTGTTTCTCCAGTAATTGCTGCAGTCCTCTCATCTTTGGCCGATAAATCAGCTATTCCCAGTCCTCCACCTGTTCTGTTTCTTTCTGTTCCTCTTTCTGTTTGGTCCTTCTGACATTAACTTTTATATCAAATCACTTTTTATTTCTTCTTCTTCTTTTTTTTTTTTTTTTTACTTCCGCCACATTGCACACCTCAGGAGAGACATTCTTTGCAACCCAAGCGTATCTTTTTCCTCGCACCAGTCACTCAGGTGATAGAATGGAACACCTTTTTGTGCCTTCAACTTCTCAATCGGCTCCATTACTCTGCTTATTATTTTTTCCCCCTGTCATGCTTCAGGTTCTCACTAGCTGCCTCATCCACTTCTACATCCCTAACCCTGCAGAATGGCCCTCCTTATACAGTATGTAAAGGTTCAGGAGTGTATTATGGTAATGGTAAGATGTAGGTATAATTTTTTACAAGGATCCAAATGTACCCACTCAGCAAGGGATAAAACTGCTGCTTGGTTTGCGCCGTTCTTCAATATGAAACATCCACATTTCAGTGGACATATTAGTGAATGAGACCCTATATGCTTTAGATACAGTGGTTCCTAGTAACTGAGACCCAACCGAGCATCAGAGTATGATTATCAGACTAATTGCCATTTAGTCTTCCCTTCATTAATCCGTCCGACTTTGTGTTTAAGTTTTCTCTTTGGGAGGCGGTGTTACTTTGCCCTACTTTGACATTTTTCATGCTGGTCAAAGAAACTGTTGCTTTAAGCCCTAAGCCTATTTGTAGGCCTCTCCTCGAAAATTGCATACCCATAGTAAAGAGAGTGTATTTCGTCTAATTATAAGGTGTATTTTAATAGTTTTGGTATTTAATAAAGCTAACACTTGTGAGATTTGTTCAGATTTGTAAATATCAGTATATATGTTACTGGTTAAGAGAACATTAAGATGGAACACAACACAAATTGAAATCTTTCATCTCCGATTATAAAATAATCCAATTTTGATAAGATATTTTTTTTTTAATGTTGTAGTTGTAAGCTCAAACTTCTCCCAGATCATAGCCCAATAGGTTGAGAGTCTCTCTGCACAATGTTTTCTTTGATAAAGTGAAGCATTCAGGAGCTAAAGAGGTTTGAGTACAGAGATTTCAGCCAAGGTCAACCAAAATGTAATTTTGCTCCAGCTGTTCCATTGTAATTTTATATAGTATATAATTATATATTTCACTTCTTTTATGACTAATAGTGTTCAATCTATCCATATGCAGCAGTTTGGCATCATTTAATGAGCCTGGATCCTCTCTGAGCCTGTTTATGTCTGTCATCCATGGGATTTTCTCATCTGGCTTCCAGTCCATGTCTCCTAGCTCAGCCTATGGTTGGTCGATTTCAGTCAATGGACCCTCCTTAGAAGCGTTTGAGTCCATGCTATTGAACAGACCAATCATGATTTTGATTGACAGAAGCGTTAGCCAGTGAGGATTAAATCCGTGGCGCATCGCCTGAAACGTGTGTAAAGATTCTCCGAAAATCAAATCCCTTCCCCCACGGCCCCTAGTTAGACAGACCCTTGTTTCTACACGGGGACATTTCAGCGACGCACCGGAAACACGTAGAAATATGGTTGATGGAATTAAGCGGAGATTTACAGGAGATCAACGAAAAGGTAAGGAGCTTTGTATGATTTTGAAGGATATTGCGGTTTGTGCGTCTGGTGTTTGTTTGCTCACAGCTTTGTGATGGTTTACCGGAGCGAAATTATGAAGGTAGTTCTGGAATCTGTGTCGAATTCTCTTGCTTTTTGCTATCTTGGTTGTCTATGCTAACCGTTAGCTTTGTGATGCTAACTCGGAGAAGAGCGAGTTATGGCTAGAAATACGTGATATTGTGATACATCTTTTAGTTGCGTATAATAGTTGTGTATAATGGTGTTTGGAGTTTGTAAAAAAATTCTTAGATTGTTTGTTTTACCCAGATTTATTTATTTTTTTGGTATATAACATGTACACATTCATAAATTGTACACATGCATAAATGGACTTTTTTTCAACGGTAAATACTACAGCGGACCCGAATTTGGGTCCGTCGGGCTTAACAGGACTCGTTATTCTGACTTAACAACAACCAGTTTAGCTACATCAATCTACTCCACCCTTTTGCCATCACCATATTTTGGGTCAGTCTTACTGGGTCTGACACGATATGACGTCTCCATTCTTTATCCCACCTGCAAAGCAATGATGACGGCAGCAGAACTATTTGAGTCTCTGAAAAAATAAATTAGGCTTGAAAAGGTGGCAGTGATTCATTCAGAGGTCTGAATTTGGCTGGGTCCAAATTATATTCCATCTAATTGGGACTTATTTTTGGAATTCTACTTTACATTGATTCATGGGACGTGTATTGCTTTTCTGTTTGTTCATTTCTGGCACATCATGCCGCTGCTAGCGTTCCCGGTTTTCTCTCTATTTGTGATTAATTATCCTCCATTCTGACGGTCTATTTTAGACTACAGACATTTTTAAACATCTAGTGAAGTTATTCAGAAGTGTGTTTTGGTTAGCTGTTCCACTGGTCAGCTTCACATCATGTCCAAAGTGTTCGACCTGTGAGGACCTCTTGCTGAAAATCTATTTGATTCAACTGTCATACATATGCGTCCGACCGGCCCCAGCTGCAATCCACCGACATTATTGGTCATAAGGGAGCCTGGAGCCTCCATCCCTGTCATTTTCTCTGCCTCTCTATCATTCACACCGCCATCTCTCATCTCTCCTATGCTGGTGACAGTCACAGAATTTCACACCGGGAGGATTTGTGATGCTGATACCCGCTGGTTCTGTGCCTGTCAAATGACTTACTGTAACACTCTCCCTTCCTCTCACTTTCCTCCCCCTGCACCTCAGGCATTGGTCATGCTGCCAAAACTAGCATCAAAGTCAGCCAAGAATCTTCCTGAGTGCATGCACTTCATACTTTAGCTTCATAGGACTTCATGAGCTGAGCTTTTGCTTTGAACAACAAAATATCAGGGTGAAGGCCAAAGGTACACAGCAACTGTCGTAGATACAGTAAGAGCTCACAGTTGTACATTTATAAAATGCATTAAAGGCTGTGTATTATGAGCTTTTTTCAATGCTGTATTACATCAGCCTTTATTCATCTTAGACACATGGGCAATCAGAGTCACATGCATTCATACAGGTCCATGCATAACATGAACAGTTAACACAGGCCTGTTATTTAAGTCCCGGGTAGCTGACACTATAGTGCTCCCAGCTTCCCAGCCAGCGTGTTGGCTAAATAGAAACGCCCTGTTTGCTTTTCTTTTGGGAGGACACCAGGGGTCAAACAACCGAGCCCTGTCAATTACACCCCAGCTGCTCTGGACCTCTATGCAAAAACCAATGCTCATTTGCAGCCTCTTCGTCTCCTTGTGCAATGCCATGTGATCCCCCCCCCCCCCCAAGAAGAATTCAAGAAGAATTAGCCTCTGCTTTTACAGCCTGAGAGCACTATGAGAGGCTCATAATTGTTTGTTTCGCACCAGCAGCCACTAAATGGACTCTATGAAGCTGTTACACCGGTTTCTTTTTATTCTTATTTTCCAAAAGCAAGTTTTATATGGATTGCAAATCAGAGTTTTTGCAATCACTTTAAGAAGACAATAAGTCAGCTTTATTACTAATATATTATATATGTTTTATATATATACATATATATATATATATATATATATGTATATGTAAATATGTATATATATACATATGTATATACATGTGTATATATATATATATATATGTGTATATATATATATATATATATATATATATATATATATGTGTATATATGTATATATATATATATATATATATTACTTTCTCTCTGTATTTATGTTATGTAATTGATTAGATTGTCTACTAAATGTCCCCCTTCTCACCCTACAACATGGTTTTTGTCTCAAGGTATCATGATTAAAGTTCATTCTACCATTTTACCAGGACACAGTTCTTACCTGCTACCATAGCAAGTAAAACCAGTTTACCGTGAAACGATTCAAGGCAGAACCACCACCACAATCCTCTCCCTTTATCTCTCCTGCTCTCTGGTTTCTACCGTAGGTTTACATCTCACAGCAGCTCCCACTCACTTTCATTTGCCTTCTTTCCTGTCATAGTTTGGTTCTCTGTCACCCACAAAGGGGTCTCAGCAAAAAAAAACAGAAGCTGCAGACAGGCTGGTTGTTGGTAGTGACAGTGACTTCAAGCTCCATGCCTCTGTGCTGATGATGTTTTAATGTCACCACAATGCTGTTAGCCCCTCTTCACTCAAGTTGTGTGTGTGTGTGGGGAGGGGGTGGATATTTACCCCTGCGAGAATCGATTACTGCTTTGTTGATAGTCGCTGCACACTATAACCTCTCATTAGGTCCGACATATGCTGCGCCTGGCATTGCTGCCGATGCAAGCTGTTTTCTCAATGACATCTCGCAGTGCTCCTGTGGCGTCGGGAAGGAGCGAGATCTCATGAGATTGCCATAACGTAAAGTTCTGGGGAAAAGTATAGTCATTTCTGTTGGCCTTGAAACAGGGCACATTTTGAGCTTTCTCTCAGGCAAACTGAAGTAAGTGTCATTGTTGAATATTTGAATGTGAGAACGAATATATTTGTACTAACAGGAAAAGAAGAAAGGTGAGTGCCAACACAAGTCAAATGAATATTGTTGGCATATATCAACAAGTTGTATCAACAACTAAAACTAAATTGAACTGACTTCTATTGGCACACACTTTTCTTCTCCTTCCAAAGCGTTGCAGTACATTCACTCCTTCACTGCAGTACTACCTCCCAACTCGGTGAAAGATGTAGCACCATTATGCTTCAGGGCTGCTCTGAAGCAGGATCTAAACAACACAGGGCATCTTAGAAATCTGTGAGTTTGTATTGTTAAAAGCTTTGAAAAAAGGCTGTGCGAGGCGGAGCGAGGTGCAGCTAAAGTATGCTGTCATAGAAACACTGTACAAATCAGCTCATGTATTGAGAATTTAGGTAAAAATGTTTAATCAAAACACTTGACACTATTTTATCCTTAGTTCAGCTTGTCTGTCAACAAAATATTCATAACTAGTGATAGTGGTTTTCTTGAGCATTTACTACATCCTTTGAAACTCTGCAAATCGAGTCAGAGAGATATTTGTTCCGTGGGGACAGAGTGTTTATTTATTATTTTTTCCTGAGATTGGAGCAGAATCAATTTGGAGGTATATCAAAGAAGCGAGGGAGATGAAAAAGAAATTCTACCTTTTGAATTGGAAATTCGTGGTGAACAATGTCCACGTTTGGATCGCTCTGAGACTGGGCACTACGTCTTTGACCACAATGCAAATCCCACGTATCACACGGGGGGGGGGGGGGACTTGGGGGAACGTGATAGAAAATGTCTCGTTAATACAGCTTGGGATAGGTTCAAGAGAAGTTCAGTCACAGATGAGGCTTTGATTTGGGAGTTAAGGTTGGAGGGGAATAAATAAATAAGCTGAGGGAAAGTAAAGTTTTTCAGACCATGAATACTGAATGACATGCATCTTGGGATGGGGGATATTTTTACTTTTCTCAACTCAGCCAGTGTTTGCCTGGCTATCTATCTGCATTCAAAGCTGAGCAAACACACAGAATACATGTTCAATTCCAGAAACTGTGCATCACCGTTACGGAGAAATTAGTCAGTTGTCAGATCTGAACAGAGATATTGTGTTAAGATTTCATAAAATGACTTTCCCCTCAAAGTTCCAACTGAAAGTTTTGAGCCTCTGTGTTGAGTTACCAGACATTGTACTTATCCCGTTCTGTCTCATCGCCCTTGTTGATAAATCCTTCACAAACATTTGCTAATGTTGAATCACATCCAGCAGGAGACTTTCGTCTTAGCAGACAAACCCGTTTCATGAGCTATTTTGTGAATCTCAAAAATCCTTGGCAAAGTCCGGTGAATGTATGAAAACAAGCAAACAGACATTTAACTAAATCAAACCGTGGCTAGACGAGTATCTTTGCCTCCCACATCTTTCATTTGTATTCTGCAGCGTTTGTATTTGCACTAGAAATTTAAACCTTCCATGCACATAGATAAAAGACGGATGTGGCCAAAATAGGAACGCCTCAGAGGTTTTAAACTTGAATGGACTGCTCTGTGGTGGCTGATAGCTGGGGTTGAAGACGAACAGGCTCTGCCACAGTGGGCTGGGAGAAATTGGCTCTGTATTTCAAGGTAGCTCATGTCTACTTAGGCCATTTTTTTTGTCTGTTGACGCTGTCATGTTCTTCTTTATGGCTTTAAAAAAAATAACAGGCTTTATTGTACTCGGGGACCAATGGATCACATAGAATTCGTGGGTCTTTATCATATTCAGGCCTTTGTGCATGTAAATCAGTGTGGCTCGGCTGTAGGTAGGCTATTATTTCCAATTTGAATAGCAGATCCGAGCCTGTAAACAATTACACCTACCTGGCACAGACTACAAACAGGCTGCCAAAGGACCCGACTGTCTTCCTCTGAAATTGTCGTACCCGCCTCTTGAATGTGAGATTTTTGGTGTCACGCACTCGCCTGTTAGGTATTCTTATCAAGCCTGGATGTTTGGCTCTTTCCTTTTCCAGACCAGCAATGTGGAGATTGACACCAACGTGCATGCCATGACCGCAGAGGATCAAACGCAGCACAACAATTGGATGGAATAACGAGTTTTGTTAATCTTTCTAAGTCACAGATACAACCCAACAATAATAATGGAGGCAAACAATCGTTTTGGCAATTAATCAGAATTAACTGCCATTTTGTTTCACTTCAGTCATTCAGCCTGACATCATGTTGGTTTTAGCCCATGTCTTGTTGGGAGGGGGTATTTTCTTTTCCTCTAACCAATCAATAGTGAAGAACGTATTCATTCTGCTGATGTCTTTTTCCTTTTGAGCTGTGGTAGCAGTTACCTTTTTTTCACAATGATTGAAGAAATATGCCTATAATAGTTGTTACTTCATATGATGTAGACATCAGGAGCCAAATTCACCTGTGATGACCATCCAGCAAGAGTTGATGCTGAAATGGGACATGGGACTGTGCACCATATTGTACTTGTCACTTCCCTGTGATAGTCAACATGCTGTTTTTATAGCATAATATATTTTACAAAAAGCTTTGCAATAAGGCAAAACATGATTGAATTGCAAAACCTTTTTTTCTAAAGAAAAATGTCCACTTTCCTTTAGGATTCTTTCACACCTGTTAAGTGCCATTCGTTTGGGCTGGTGTGACAGCTTTTAATTAAACACCTATGTTTTAACAGTGTGTTAACAGAGTTAAATATCAGTGCTTTATGGTATAACGATATTGTTTTGAAGATGTACTGTATAACTTGCCAACTCTGCTTAAAAGCTGCTTTGATGCCATGTTTTGATACACAATTACATGTACTACGGTTTAGATGACAGGCATTGGCATTAGATACAATCCAAGCTGCATTCTGAACAAATCAAAGATGTGGCATTGATAACGTAAATCCTCTCTGTGTGTTTTAATGATTCCTTTAGGTCCTGTATTTCCATACGTCTCTGCGGTTGCCCAGCGCAGTAGTGGTCCTGGAGCTGGTGTCGTTGTCACCCAGGCCAGATGGCTCCCAGCAGGCCCTGGGGCGAGGCTTCACTATCCTGGAACTTTTTACCAACAGGCCCGAGGCTCAGGCTGCTGATGGGGACAGCAGGTGATTATCCCATCCTTAATTACACTAGCCAGGTATTAATTCGGTTTATCATGAGGAGATGGTTGAAGGACAGGTGTGGCTGTGGTGAGGGGTTTACTGCTTGAATATCCTCCAGGAGCTGCAAGATTGTTATACATACGTATAGCATGCTTGCAGAACTACTACTAGTTTTGGGTTTGCTCTGTTGTCCACAGTCAGCTAGTCCAAGTTCAAGACCTTTTTTTTTTTTTTGGTTTTGCCGCAGTTGCAAAAGATAAAAACACGCAGATTCATAACCACATACTAAAAACACATAAATACCAGGTGAACACATGGAGTAGAACAAGATACAATATTAGAAAAGGCATGGTTGAAGATGTGCTATTTGTACTTTATAGAGTTGAGCAGTGAAATGTCAGTGTGTGAAAGAGAATTTATATCTATTAGTTTTGATTGATGGTCGTCTGAGGCGGGAACCAGAGGGCACACACTTAACAGACACCAGTTGTTGACACTAGGATTGAATGTAGCTAGCACAGCCTTCGACACATTGGAAACTATAGCGGCTCCAGCTGCATTCATTCATTCAGTCACTCAGGTTGCTCTCAATGTGTCTCCTAGGCTGAATCTACACCATGGATCACCAAGAAGTCTCCTCCATCCCCTCCTGAGGGACACCGTTGACTGTAAGGAGCTTTTTTTTAATATACTATGTATTGTAAGTATTTATTAGGCTGACTCACTTTAAGTATTTGTCCCCTGAGTAATGCAACAGGAAAAGATGAGAGAGCCGCAATACACGTGGGACTTAACTGTATGTATTTTCAGAGACTATAATCTGTAATGGGGTAGTGGCCCTGCTGTGTCAATTTATTTTGGCAGAGAATTAATCTGTTAGCTACTAACAAAGTAAAATAATAGAGCATCAGAGTGGTGGCTTATGCTTTGATGAGATATAGTAAATAAAGTAGATTGACTAGCAACACATTTAATTAAACCCAGCTAAGCTGGCACCGCTATCCTAAAATCTCATTGACTTGGAATAACTTCCAGTACAAACCTTTATGAGGGAAAGCAAAACAAATATTCTGTGTGAAAACTCAAAAAGAGATACCAGTGCAGGAGGTGTTGAGAGAAAACAATAAAATGAAAATTTCGGAGGAAAACAACAATGTGAAATGACACAAAGAGGAGTTGTCTGTCAAGTATCTGTATTCCCTGCCAGGTACCATCACAGAGGGACGGGTCACCTGCATGTAAGGACCGTCTAACTGAGATGTCCAACAAAGACAAAAGACACATTTGAAGGAGCCAACACCATGCTCCTTGCGTTTGGCCTGAAATGAAAGTAGTCCCAGGCAGCCAGGGTCAATGTATTATTGACCATCGTATTTTTCTCCTCAGGCAAGTTTTGGTTATTTTTGCGGTGTACTTTTTAGCAATATATTTCTTTAAGCGCTTCTATGCAAGCTGCGTCCAAAAGCTCCCAGAGTGATTTTAAAGATCCACACACTCTGCATGATGCCGAACAGTTACATATGCAATGAACAGGTAATGAAGAAAGCTATTACTTCTGATTGAATTACACTAACTGTGGATCTCCCTGCTGGAGGTTGACAATTTGGTTATTCATCTGGCTGCGGGTGTGGTTCACGACTGCTGATTGGATTATCTTTGAATAATAGACTTGTATCAGTTTAGCTTTTCAGAATAAATCCTGAATTATTGAGTTTGCCGCTGAAGCTCAAGGTTGGTCTAGATATGTCTTTGCTTGGCCTAAAAACCACGGCTATGAATTACAAACCACTGTAGTACCTCGCAGTGTGAATAACACTGTGCCCAGTGAGAGCCAGAGTTCCTGTCTTGGCTATCATGTCACATGAATATTAGAAACCCTTTTCTCAAACGGACTCTTATACTCGCTGAATTATTAACCACATGCCTGTTGTTTAGTGGAACTTTTTGCTTTTTTTTCTAAGGGCCATATTGCTGCCACTCTTGCGGCTCTTTTATGGATGGAACCCTTTTTTGTTTCTTTGTATCACTTTTCGTCTCATTCACTGTGACAGGAACACGCAGTCCTTGTATCTACTTCTTGATGTGAAGCATCGTGAGTCTGAGTTTGTAGAGACAAGCAAGTATCTAAAACTGTTCTGTGCTGGTGTGAAATAAGTACATTTCCTCATGGTAGTCATTCATGTCTCATTGTGTGAACGAATTATAATGAGAAAACGTGCCCCGGGGGGCTGACGTTGTTTTCATCCTTCATTCATTACAGATTCCACATTATTCAGTTTCACCGACTTTGTTTTTTGAAAATACCGTTGCTCCGGATCAGAATAATATCTTCATTACTTCTTGATGTGCTGCGAATGAAGTTTAAAGGGTTGAAAGATGAATTGACTAAAAGTGAATGAATTTAAACTATAAACGGCTGTATCTCCACACGTCTACCATTTTAAAGCCATAGCAAGTGTCACCCACCATCATTGCAATAGAGTGTGCTTCCTCAAAACAAGCGGATGCCTTAAAGCAAAGTACAAAATGGACTGCGTGGCTCATCTCAATGCGTCAGCAATGGTGCACTGAGCTCATTTGGTTTCAGTTCATTTAGATAAACAAATAGATGCAGACAGAAACACTTCAGGGATGAGGGTTATAATTCATTGTCCGTCACAGACGCGACACACTGTTTCTCTCATTCATTCAGCATGCAGGTAAGCTCTACTCTCCCTTTATCTTCTTTGCCGTCTAGCCCTCAAGGGCGGCTCACGTTACGTAAGACCTGCCCCCTCGGATGTTTGCAACCAATCGGAAAACGCCAAATGCCACCTTGTGAACGTGATTGTACAGAAAATACCCCGGTGTGAAACACAAGGGGCCGTGTTGGTGTGGGAATGTTGTTCCAGGTACTGGAGAGACTGCAAAATGCGAATCAGGAAGTTATATTTTTTAGGTGGGCTGCCCTCTGTGTTGAGACCCCCGATGTTCCCACACAGTGGTCTTATTGAATGAGGAGGCTGATTTTTGTTTTTATGCAGTGCAAATGTTGGTGTAAACATGATCCAAGCAGCTTTCTGAGACGGCCTCATCCGTACAGCTTGAGGCCAGGCAGAGCGCTCTTCTGTAAGGCTCTGTTTTGTGATTTGTTAGTGTGAGAAGATCTGAGATCTGGACTTTTCTGCTTGTTGGCCATAACAAGCAACTTTGAAACATTTAGTTGATTTTGTATCATTGAGAACAACTTTTTGAAAGAAGCTGATATTGACCAGCAGGCTATTGATTAGCATGAGCTAGTGTTTGTCCCTCGGTGTCTTCGGGGCATTAAAAGGGCTTCCAATTATGTCTTCAGTGTATACTGTGTTAATGCTGTATGAACTTTCCTGGTATGCTAGTGTACGAGGATCAAACAAACCTCAGCCCTATCATTTACACAATGGGACTTTTTGTCCGTTCCAAGGCCAGTAATTGTACTCCGTCCTCTGGAGTACACAGGTAGGTCAACATGCTGTCCGCTGTTCGTGGTGCAAATGACGTCTTTGTCTTCGCGATCCACTGAGAATTGTTGAATGGAAAATGAGTTCACTGGGTTCTTCTCACAATAAAGACGGATGAATGAAAAGACAGTGTACCTTGTGGTAACTCTTTCTTCTAAGAAACTGAATCAAAACTGTTATGGGCGAGTCCCCGGTTCAATTCCCAGCTGGCCAAACCATTTGCCACATGATATTCCCCTTCTCTCTTTCCCCACAAGCAACATGCATAACATAGCATATTTACACATAGCTACACTGCATATTTTATTTCACTTTTCAGGGCGCTCTGTAGTGCAAAGTGAGCTTTAAGTAAGTCTTTCACCAGTCTTTAGCTGGACAGGACAGGGATAATAATTTATGTCAACCCAGACCACTTTACACATTCACACCAGACCACATCTATTGGAACCATTTTGCCAACAGTGCCGTTTTTTTATAGTCAATGGCAAACAAGGGCAAGCTTTTTTCACCCCAGAAAAAAACAATTGGTAAACACGGTTGTTTGCTAAAACATTTTGGGACACACACACACACACACACACACACACACACACACACACACACACACACACACACACACACACACACAGACCTGAAAGAGAACTAGTTAATTGGAAACCGAATAGAAAAGAGACAATCCAATTTCCAAGCAAGCTTCATTACTTAAAATAGTTGGACAACATTTTGAATCCAACTACTTTAGAAAGCTGCGCTTGAGCAAAGTCACTGAGCCCCAAGTTGCTTCAGTGACTTGCAGCGCCATGCAAAGTACCTCTGCTGACATCGGGTTGTGTAAAGTGCTTTGACTGTTCAGGTAGAAACGCGCTACATGGCTCCAGACTTACTTTAGTTTCACTGGTGCATCTAACGTTTTCATTTAGGTGCACTAGTGCAGCATTTAGGTGCACCCAAAAGCAGGGTACACACAGGTGTTAATAACATTAATTATGACCCTGTTCCATTTAGGAGGGCCCTGGTGTTGTGCATGCTGGCTCACCGGAATGGCTGTGACACACAAAATAGAATGAGACCATAATTTTATCAGTGACACCTGTGTTTACCCACCTACGTATGACAATGGCTGCTGTTAAAAGGGCCTGTTGGTTTAGAATTGAATTATGATACTAAGAATCTGAATCAAATCATGAGATGAGATTCTCACCTCTACAGGGTAGAGAACACATTTGTTGACAGTAAGAAATATTAAGAATAACGCCGGCCTTATCATTTAAACGGAACGGCACGGAAAAAAAATTGGCATGTTAAAGTCATAGAAGTGTATAGGGGCAGCAAGAAAGACTCATATTTACATGCAATTGTACAGCATGTTTATACAGAAATGTCATTTTAATGGATGCATTTATTGAGATCTTCCATATTTCTGTCACAACAGAGTCCATAGTTTTGCATTGACAATGCCAGCTTTGACAGCCGGCCATCATTGCAGAGAAGTGCCACTTACTGCCAGGGCATGTTGTTGTATATGTGTGTGTAGGGGGATGCAATTGGCAGAGTATGAGCGCGGTCAGGCAGGGTATATACTGTAGGTGCATGGCTGCCAAACAATGCATGTTTCTATGTTCTACTGCCTAGCAGGGCTCTATGCCACTGGCTGAGCTACACACAAACACACACACACACACACACACGCACACACACACACACCCCTTTGGGATGGGCCAATGAATGAGAGATAAAACATGAATACATGAAGAAGAGGAAGAAGGAAGGAGGAGAGTAGAAAGGGTTTGCCTAGTAGAAGACTAACTTGATGGAAAAATGGGAATGAAAGGGGATGGGATGGGTAGATTCTCATAACTCTTATGACAATTAGAATTGTCATGATTGTCACCAGATTACATAATGAAATAGATAGATGAGATTTGAGAGAATACAGCCACTGGGCTGATTAAAAGATACTAAGTGGTGCAGCTAAAAGCAAGAAAAAAACAAACAAGCTTTTTTCATGGCTTTGAAAAGGATGCAGTTTTGATAAACATGCTTCTCACTTTTCAGCAGAAAATGAAAGCAAGTTATAGGTTAAACGCAGTTTTAACCTGTGAGTATAAGATCAATGGAGAAAACCCAAATGCTGAAACATAAATTGGAGACAAGTGGGCCTGAATTGAAACAGAAAAAGGAACACTAGGGAAGAAAGAAATAGTGGTAGTGGCAGAGAAGTCAAAGCATCCCTATTTTTCAGAGCTGGAGTCAGGGTCAAGAGGCAGGAAATAGGAAAAGAAGAGAAGATAGAGGAAAGGAAGTTGCCGTGGGGCTTTTGAAAGTCTTAGTCCTCTAAGAGGCAGGGAGGCAAAAAAAAGGGAGGAGGAAACAAGCACGAAGGCAGGCAGTAAGCTCATTGGCTTGATCTAAGAATAAGAAGGATGGAGGGCTGCTCTGGGGTCCTCTTGGTGTGATGAGAGGACAAACAGATGGTACATTGTGTTTGCATTAGCATATCCTAATTTGAATTAACACCACGATGAATCAATTTATTGTGTGTACGTCTGTGTGTGGGGGGGGGGGGGACTGAGAGGTAATGCCATGACAAATGCTCTCATTGATATACCAAAAAAATCCTGTGGCAAAGATAAAAAGGTTTACTGGTGCCTTCGAAAGGGTTTTCCTTGCATATCTGACTCAAAGGCAACCCACGTAAGTGTTTGTTTTTCACTACCTACGCCAAGCTTTATTGCTATTTGGGTGAACTTCAAACTTCCAACAAATTTAATGAAGTTAAACAACAATTTTCCCCTGTCGTGGCTCCTCCACCTGGAACATTTCCACTTTAGGCTCATATTGAGATGGGACAAACTTTGCTTTACAACATTTAAACATAGTGCTTTTATGTGTGTGTTGAAGATGCGTCTCTATTAGTGATTGATATTGATTCAAACTATTCCCAGATCTTTGCCAACATCTCTACCAGCTGCAACAACAGTTTCGTTGATTCAGACCAAGATATCTGTGTACAGCTGTGTACTGCTGTGTAGGTATCTGAAGCAGCAAAACCCCCTTAATGAACAAGGAAGAGAGCAACATTAACAGAAAGTTATAACTTACAATTTAGCTTTCTTACACTGTAACTATTTGGTTACCAAGGCGCTGCTATAGTCCTATTTTTACATCAACGTTCTCGCCAAGTTATTTTTGGCTGATATTAGCAATTGCAGATATACAGCATGTCTCGGCTGAAAGGTAAAAAGAAATGGCACGGTACAAAATAAAATCAGAGATTTTATGGTTTGTCCACCAGAGAGCAAGTTAATTTTTTAATTGTATTATGTTCCAGTGCATATGTTGGTAACAATTCTTTAATAACCAAATTTAAAGGAATTCTTGCATGTTTAAGTTACATGTTCTTGTGTATTAAGTATTGGCTGATATATATATCCGTATCGGGTGTTTCTATTCCCAAAATCAAATCAGTATCAGCCTCAAAAATCGGTCTGGAAATCAGTGTAACATGTGCATCAACATTTCCGAGAGCCTGAGTGGACGTTTTCAGATTGCTTAATATGTCTCGCCACCAATCCAACTCCAAACAATTCACAAAGCTGTATAAAAAAGTAAAGCAGCTAATCATTTCAGCCCAAATCACCAAATATTGAATTGTTTTATAAATTCAGCTGTGGCAAAGCTTGATGTTTGAATCCCTAGTGCTACCTTCACTGTTTGACAAGTAATCTCTGGCAAGTGACGTGCAGAAGCATCAAAGTAATGATTGCTACAGTGCCGAAACACAGAAACAAATGCAAGTCACCACTCAAATCCCTTCACTTGTACCCGAGTTTGCAGTAAAACCGACTCTCCAAAATTACCTCATTTGTTTTCATCTTCATCATTTCCTCTTTCCCACTCAACCACCTCCCCAAACCACTGCCTCTTTTTGTCTGATGCTGAGCCATTTTTCCCTCCACTTCCTTGGTTTCACATCTCTTGCCAAGATGCTGCTCAATCGACTCTGAGATACGACACCACTGCTGTAAGGAAATTTGGGGTAGTTTTCTAATGCATGCACAGCATCTGAAACCCAAGCCTGATGCATAATGAATTGCAAGAAATAAAAGATGAAAAAAGTTGCCGACACCTGGACAGCATCTGTGTCAAGAAAGTTCTGTGCTTGACTTTCTCCCCCTCCCTTTTTCTCACTTCGTACTCACCCTACTTTTCTTTTGTGTCTATGGTGAGAAACACCTTTCCAACGAAAGCTGCTGTCGCCACTGAGAACGTTTGTAGAACAGAGTTGATGTGGTGCTGCAACCTCAGAGATTTCCCCAAACCATTTTCCCTTTTTTTTGGCTTTACACATAAGCAATTTGTTTGTAGTAAGTTTACTGTTCACTGAGTTAAAGGCTTTGGCTGGGATGAGTCATGGAAAGGGAGGAGAGGAGAACACAGCAACATACTCCATCATCTTCTTTCCTTCTCAATCTCTTTTCCATTGACTTAAAGATAAAGGCGCTGGCTCTTCCTCATGGAAATTGATGAAAAGCAGTCCACAGCAGGAACGGTCATTGAAAAATAACTTCTTTAACAACAGACATGTCATTTTCCCTCAAGTCTCTAAGATACCATTCATTTCAAATAAATTGAACATAGAATCAACTTTCTTTTATTACTGCTCTACTTACTTCTGTTACTGCATTTATTTTCTTGGTAAAACGATTACTTCTGCGGTTCTAAAGAATAATCTGGTAACATAAATGTGTAAGTGATGGATTTAGCAGTTTGTTTTGAAGTGTAACATCATGTCTTAAATCGTCTTAAAAATGTAATTCATTGTGAAGCTACCATTGGGCAATATCTGAACAAATTAGATTCTTCCTTACAAAGGTTTGGACTTTATTTCTCAATTCCAGGTAACTTTTCAAGTTCGTAAGGCAGTCAGGGAAATGCACGGATGTTTTAAAAGCTGACTGACGCATATAGTTAATCATTTTATAGTTAATACAAATTGTGTGGATTACTTTAGTAGTCGTTTTTATTAGAACTGTGATGCTGTAGCTGCATATTTTGATGGCTGGTAGGACACTTTGTTTTCTGCAGTACACTAAAGGCCAGATATAACGGACATGAACAGTGATGGCTACATGACTCAAGATGTTAGCATACATGCATGTGTTTGCACGTTTGTCAGCACGTGCAGTCTATATTTTGGGTTAAATGTGAAAATTTGGGTCACATGACGTGAGTATCATTTGGGCTTTATTGACTAGTATTTTTTGTTGTCAGACAATGTCCTTTGCAGGGAAGTAAGATTGTCTAAAGACATTGGATAATTTGAAACCAAGAGTAAAATAAAGTGAAACAATTGTGTAATTAATGTATTTATATTTGCTGCAAGTCAGAACTTCTTAATATTTAGCTTGAATCCTGGTATCTATTCTCCAAGCCTTAGCAGAATTTTAAAATTGACATTACTCCAGCACTCTTTCAGGGGATCCACAGTGTCTTATGATGTTTAAGTGTGTCTCATCTTTTCTCGTTTCATATTTTCCTTAAAATGTTTGGGGGTGTGGTGACTGTGGTGGGAAAAAGCCTTGCAAGTCAATAATCCTGGCTCTTCCTTGGATTTCAAACAGACCTGGCATCGCTTTGATGCACGTTTAGCTTGATGTCATGTGATGTCATGCTGGAAATGAATAGTCTTCCAAACAACTTGAAGCCAGAAGGATGGCAGGCTTCTGTGGAGGCTCTCTTGGGTTTCCACGAACATGCCTCTAGTCGTCGGCAGGAAGATTAGAAACAGTATTTTGTTCTGGAGTAGTGAATACCTTTGCCCTGCATACACACCTATGAATTCACAGAAATCAGCGACACTTGCAATGTTTTCAGACATCCACCACCGTTTCACTGTCTGTCACCTTGTCAAAACAGCCTATGGGGGTGAATGAAGCGCCCTGTATTGATTGTCACTGATGCTTTTGAAGGTGCAATCATTAACCCCCGTCAGAGTGAAAGATTGTGATGCTGTTCAGGCTGGAAAAGGAAGCCAACATATGCAGCGCATCAAACACCACTTTGCTCACCTCCTAAATAGTCTGCGCTTCGCGTTAATGGCTGGGATTGCGGGGCGTCGCTTGTCATTGGACGACCTGCTTGAACGATGACAACCACATTGCTCATGCCTCGAGCCTCATCTACGCTGCAGTGCTCTTCCGGACGAGCGCCTTTTTTCCAAGTTGAATGGTTGTCATTTCAGTTTAGACCCGGAAAACGATGCTCGCAGCGTAATGGAACATTGCACCTAGGTCACCAACACCCAGATGGAATATTGAAAAATAGTCTGCGTGTTTGGTGTTGTGTTGTCTGTGACTCATTGCTTTTGGGGAAATATTAGACTTTGAAGCGCCAAGGAGATTGATTCTTTGGGTGTGTTGGGAATGACGGCGGGCTGAAGTATCGAACACATTTGTATTCAGAGTGGCGTTTTGCTTGTTTGTCATGAAATGCATGTGAAACAGTAAAACAGTTTGACATAAATGCGTTGTATATCTTTTTCTGCAGACAGCAGTCTCCTGAAGACTATTGATGGAGCACATTTGAACTGTGCAATAAAAAAACACCCCACGCTGGTTTCCGTGATGCACCTCCTGCCAGAGAATGTCCTTATATCAGGGAATGAGAACATCCCCGGGCTTGCAGCTTCTCCAACAGGTAAAGTCCACATCACTGGGAAGGTGGAAGGTCAGAGCATGAGCAGTACGCTCCCCTATAATAACAGATGCAGTTTTAGGATGTTTTAAGAACTTTGACTCACAGTTACTTCTGTGGATGGCCTCAGTTGGCAAGATTAGACGACTGTAATGAAGCTGTGCTACTCCTAGATGTGGATATTGTTGAAAAATGTAAACATGTGTAAATTATCAGGATAAGATGAAAACACACAAAACAGGACAATACGTGAGAAGTTCAAGTCAGTTTACAACGTTTTACGAATTTGAGTTGTTTGCCTTTGGATCGAGTGGTGTCCCTATTATTCTCATCAAGATTATTTCAAACAGATTAGATTTTGAAAACTAAATTAAGTATGGTTAACAGCACGTGTGAGTGGGATGTGTCCTGTGTCTTATTACATTTTTTAGTTCATTTATTTTTTATTTTCGGCACAAACTGCAGCTCTACAAGATAACCACGTCTTACTTCTGTCAGTCTCTGTTTTGAGGTAGTGGTACCGATTTTGTGTTTTTCAGAATTTTAGGCTTTTATCCATTGACACAACTCAGACTTTTTGTTCAGTGTGTTATCCTTTGTATTCACTCCTTCGTTCAATATATACTTCTTTTGGCAAAGAACAAAAAAAATCTATATTGATGGAGTCATATGTAGTGTGTGTTCACTGTGTAGCTTATTACATATTTGTGTTCAGTGATTTGGTAATCAATGGTGGAGCTCCTTTGATTCTTCCACTACATGTACTGTACAGATATTACAAAGAATGAATTTAACAATAAGACCATCAAACCTCAAGCTAGGTTAATCAAAATATGACATGTCTCATCCCAACACCTTCAGCACTTATCAGGTAAACACACATCTGCATCTGCTCACTTGTGTTTCTCCAACTGCCAAGATAACAAACAGGACATTCATCATGGTACTTAAAAGTGGCCATTTTTTGGAAACTTAGTTCCATCAGAAGTTGAAATGTCTGCGGTACTTAGAAAGTAAGTTTGTAAGGGGGAATGTAATGAAGTCTGACAGTGCACAGCTATAATCATTGGGAGTCAGTGGGAGGTATGGTAGCCGGCTAATCCTCTTCATGTTCTGGGGCTGTGAGCAGCACAGACCTAAGCTGCCTTTTAAGACCACAGCCACCGGTTTGATATTCATGCCGCATTCAGAACAGTCCAACTCTGCGCTCCAGAGACAAGGGCTGCAATGAAACGCTTGATGGCTACATTACTCTTGAAGAGATTAGAATCACACTGGCTATTTTCCTCTTTGTTGTGTCTGAAAGGGGTGATTGTGGACCTCACAGGCGTCCGAGCTTCTCCAATCGATTCAGTTTACATCAATCGTCCAGAAACAGTTTTTTGTATTGTTTGACACGAGCACCGGAATCCCCGTCTGTGGTGTAAATATCCTAGTTGTTGGCATTAGGCAGTCATTTAGATGAAGCTGCTGTCTCTTAGACAAGTTGTGGTTAAATATATGCAAAATCAAGAGTAAGGGTTGATCGTGTAACCATTTGCTGCCAAAAAAGGGGGGTTTGTTTCCTCATCCTGTATGAAATATCACAATAAGTCAAGCCTGGTAAAAAAAAATACAAACGACAAAATGTTAACTACACATTCAAGGAGTATAAAACATTTGAAGTGAGTCCAGGTTGAGCAAACTTATTAACGACTGAAAAAGTAACGTGGAAAAGTTCAGCTCACTTTATATGATAAAACACATACACACACACAAACACACACACACACACACACACACACACACACACACACACACACACACACACACATATAAGTAGAATCAACATGGCTATAACACTATCAAGCCATGCATTTTCTAGTTGACCTCTCTTCTCTTAGGTTTCTAGACCGTCTGGGGTGCCCTGATAAATGTTCTGGGGATGATGGAGAACGTCATGGGACTTTGCAAATGGGTCACAAATAGGAATTTACTGAAATATAGTTCACCACTTGTTTCATACATGTATTACACTACATGGTGGTTTTCCTCCACAAGAGAACAGACGTTTTCTGAGCTTAAAAAAATAATAATTAACAAACCACAGGAAGAGGAATCCTATTTTAGACCCAGGAGAGCTCTAAATATGATATAATCATGCAAATGTCAATGCAGTGTTGACATGTTATATGCTGCATGTTTATACTGTCAACAGGAGATGCTTTGCTGAGGCCTCAGCTGCTCAAGATGCTGCCCTTCACCCTGAACAGACTGACCGTCTCCCTCCAACCGTCCCTGGAGAAGTTTGAGAGCCAGCTGCTGCAGCTGATCAATGCCGACTGCCACAACACAGTAAGGCCAGGCTTCCGTAACACGCACAGCCTTGATTGCCCATGCATAAGGCACATCAGGGACAGCGACAGTGCCTCGACATGTGTGCAACCATGTCCAATCATCCTTTGATCCATATTCTCATACTGTGGCTCTACGGTCTGGGCATTTCAATTGTACACCTATGAATAGATGTTCTTTAAAGTCGGCTACTGATACAGGGTGAAGGGAATTTAGTTATCACACGCGTAAAGCACATATGTCTCTTCATTATCTTACATCCTACTTCCTTTAAATGTATATGGTTCGCTTACAAGTGAAAAACAAGTCACCTTATAGTTTTGTGATATAAAACGCAAATACATAGTCCCGAAAACATTTCATCTTTCTGAGTTAACGGTTTACTACCCTCTTCAAAGTAACGATGGCCTTAGTGGCTTTGACGCACCTCTGCCAAGATTATTCTCTGCAGCCTGATGCTTTCCTTTATCTCACTTTCCGTTTCTTCAGTGTGCAAGCACAAGCCCTTTTACAGCTGTCACTGCAATTTAAGGCACATCACCTCCCAAACTAAATGGAGCTTATCTATTCTCTTCCTTTTTTCTTGTCTACGGAAACCCAGATGGTTAACCGCATTTGACAGGTGCAACTATGCACTAGCAATTATTTGTACAGTGGCTTTGCACAGGCCCTATCTGTCCACTTCAGCCTAAAGTGAGATGTGTCTTTGGAAGGGTTGAGAATTGATATGACAGTGCTGTCACTCTGCATCTTTTTCCCGCTGCTTTTTGATACTGCTGGGCTCGATCCTCAAATTCAAACACAGGGGATCCAGGGAGTGTTTAGAGTTCATTAAGTGGAGCAAATGGTAGGCAGTCTCTACCTTGTAAATTTAACGGCATAAACATTTGTGTTAGGGAAGTGTAGGTGGTTTTGAGCTCACATGCTTATGTTGATAGATGAGCAAAGAATATGCATGTAAAAGTCTGTGCAGAAATCTGTTTTGTGGACTGATTGTGTGAAAGATGTTGTGTTATATCTTGCAAAATATAATTGCAATTTTAAAACATTCAATTCTAATGAAAAGAAGATTTCTGCCATTTAAGAGTCACAGTATAGGGGCTTTTTAAAACTAATGTAGCACTTGTGATCTGAGAACATTGAAAAGGCTAAATGGGCTTTTACACATTCCAAATCTATATATTTAATACGGGTGGGAAAGACCAATACCACAGACTCACACTAAAAGCTCATCAACATTTTATATATTTCACACCACCTTTCAACATTTGACAAGGTGTTCAAGATACCAAATAATTGATAGAGTAAGGGCCCTGCATGCTTTTCATTCCGGTCTCCGTGCTCTTTGTCAGCGACAAACCTCCATAACATGTTGTTGGAAATTGGTTCCTGGTCTGTCTGATCAACATTTCTCATCAGCCAGAGGTTATGAATTTGTGTGCACGGCTTCAAATAGAATAAATCAATTGAAGGAGCTCTATGGAGGTTTCTTTTGAACAAACAAAAGTTATGTCTACGTTCAGTGTTACCCCACAAAAAGTGTTGCGTTTGTCCTTGAGGCCTAACATATATGTTGAGCGCATATCCTCTCTCATAAAGTATTTTTAATCCAGCATTGTTAAAACCTTCTGTACCCGAGAGCCCCCACCGGCGGGGGCCCACGCGTTCATCCAAAAATTCACCCACGCAAAATGCCAAACAAGTGCACTCATCAGTAACGAATATAATGATGTCGCATATCTGCTCAAACTGTCACGGGGTGTGGTGGAGGACTCAAATGCAGACATAAGGGGATGCAGGGAGAAAACAGGTTTTAATGATAATTGAACAAAATAGGAATTGTTACCGGAAAACAAACAGGGAATCCACGACTAGACAAGAGATGAAGGGGGAAAATCCAGCAGGCCTGGCAGACGGTGAAACGGGAACAAGACAAGCCAAACGGGCGGGTAGATATGAAAATGACCTGGCAAAGAGTGACTGACACATCATCGCCGAGTTACTTACAAAACAAAGCCATCATCACAAACCGCATTATCGATTTACATCATAAATGGCTCCTTACTTATTGATGTTTCGCAGCCAAAAGAATAATAAATCCATTCAGTTTCAAGATCAATGTGCTTACCGGATGCCCCTCTGTCTGACTAGAGAGGTCTCGGCTCTCTCTGTGCTTGCTAGCTAAAGGGGGAGGGTTATACGTTTCAGCAAATCGGATATTAGAAATTTGACGCTCTGGGAGTTTTTTGATTCTGACTGGCTAATGATTCTGTCAATCAAAGGCACGAGGGGTCCTTTCAATAGAATGGGCACTGACGCATTGACAGAAGGTTCATTGAGTCAAATCGACCATTCATAGGTTAGGGAGGCCTGGAAGAGAGATACAAATTGGAATTCAGATGACAAAATCCCATATTAACAAGCTCAGATAGGATTTAGGCTCTCAAAATGATGCCAAACTGCTGTATTTGGATAGATTGAACACTATTAGTGATAAAAGAAGTGAAATATATAATTATATAGTATATCAAATTACAATGGAACAGCTGGAACAAAATGACATTTTGGCTGACCTCGCCTGACTTCTCTGTACTAAAACCTCTCTAACTTTTGAATGCTTCACTTTATCAAAGTAAAACTTTGCCCAGAGACTGTCCATATATTGTGCTATGATCTGGGAGAGAAGCTACATCATTCCTAAAAATACATATCCTGAAAATGCTTCTTTCTTTTTTTTTTAGACGAAAATTAAATTTAAATTTGTGCTTGTGCCATCCTACTTTACTCTTAACCAGTAACATACTGATGATTACACATCTGAACAAATCTCACAAGTGTTACCTTTATTTTAACACCAAAACTATAAAAATACAGCTCTTAGTTGCAAAACTATGTTCATTTTAGTATGGCTATGCAATTTTCGAGCAGAGGCCTAAAAATAGGCCCAGGGTCCAAGAGGTTTTAACATCCATGTTTACTAGCTTGCGCTCTTCTTCTTCACTGCCTTCTTTGGCACATTGAGCATATTACCGCCATCTGTTGATCAGTAGAATACAGTGACACCATTGGCAGGACTGTATCGTGTCAACAACGTGCGCCTGTATGTTCATCCTCGTGTTAAAACAAAGCAGGACATGTTGATACAAAAACATAGAGCTACTAGAGGTCTATATCTCCACAGGGAACCTTTGAACATAAGAAAAAAAGAAGCAGCAGAATGAAAGTGCTTCCATAACTACATAAAGAATTATTTTCCGCTTTTCTTCTATTCTCTCTAGTATGTTATTGACTGTCTCAACTTGACCCTGTCTCGGCCACCCTCAGACCCTTATGGGAGAGCTTCGAACTGCCTACAACCCAAGGGGATGGAGCTGGTTCTTTACAGACTAGCAAGCCCAATTATCTTTTTAAATTAAATTAAGTTATATTCAAAGGGAGGCGTCATGGACAATCTACCCTCCTTAACTTTCCATGCTGTCCTGCACCAGTGCAGTAAGTCCATGTTAAAGTAGCAGCAATATTCTCTGGAAGGACCCAGCGCAGATTATGTGACCAAAGAAAAGAAGAGAGAGAGAGGGGGGGAAAAAACACATTCATTAATAAATGGGCTCACAGGAAAAATCCTAATTTAATAGGCACATTGCCATTACATTTGTTGAGGCATATTTTGTACTCCCAAAGGTACAAGCCCCACCATCGCCCACCCTCAGGACAAGAACTTTTAATGCCTCTAGGCTGATAGTGGGGCTGAGGACTTTTTTTTCTTTGACCTGAGTTTTACATTTTGGCAAAGACTTTTGTCAGATATTATGAATACTACTACTACTAAAGTACGATATATTGTAAAAATGCAGAGTCTGAGTACAAATAGGCATCAATAGAAATCCCCCTATAGTACTGGCTAGCCCCATATTCATTGGGGTGCATGAAGGAAGCATTGTCTCCTGTATGCTTGTGTATGTGTATGCCTGATTAAAAAAAAAAAGGGAACAGTAAACAGTCCTATATATTCATCCATCTATATCAGGGGTCGGCAACCTTTACTATCCAAAGAGCCATTTTGCCCTATTTTTCACGAAATAAATTTCGTCTGGAGCCGCAAAAAGCTATTTGATATTACAGCTTATAAAGTTTTATATATAGTTATATTATATATATACAAAAACTATAGTTTGTTTTATGAAATTATAGAACAAGAATAAAGACAATTCTTGATATTTTATTGCTATTTCGCCTGTTATAATATCAAACTCTTATAAAGAGGAGAAAAAACTTGCTCAGTTTGCTGCAGCAGTTGAGAAATCGCTCTTTTTCGCTCATCTCCAGCATGATACTGTTCAGCAAATGTATGATTGTTCTGGAAGTGTCTTTCAACATTACATTTTTTGTTGTTTGCTAATTTCTCGCCACATTTCAAGCATACAGGTGAGTCAGCATTGTTGGCAGTGAACGCAAATGAATACGTCCACGCAGAATTAAACTCTCCATTGTCCTCCGTGACTTTTCTTTTTTGTGGATTTATTCATTGATAGTGTAGCCGAGCCTTAATGTTGCGCCAATACTTTATGATAATAATAAAATAATAAACACGGGGCTCCGTAATCTGTGCCAAGATGGCAGCAACTTTATTCACTTCTCCCACACTTCACCAGAACCTCTTTTTCTCTTTCCGTCTCATCCTCCAAAGTAAAAGCACCAAACACATACACAGGAACACTGCTTCCTGCTGCTTCCTGGAGAGCTCTTAACGTGCTCAACATAATAGCTTACAATAATTTACAGAGGGTGGAGGTCTGCAAATCATAATTAGCTTGACAGCGACGTAGCAGGATGTGACGCACATTTTAGTTGACAAACTATTAAAACATTTTTTATTTTGGCGGCGTGTCCAGCGGCGTTACCGGCCCTACGGAGCGGACTTCCTGTTTACATCGGCACCCACCCGCATGCTCAATGTGCGTGAATAGTCACGTGATATTCGTTTTCAGATGTTTTAGTCTGGACGGAGATCATTTCGAAAACGATGCTGAAACGCCATGTGGATGGAGATCGTTTTCGTTTGTGTGGATATAGCCCCAGGGAGCCGCAACAGAGGGGCTGAAGAGCCGCATGCGGCTCCGGAACCGCGGGTTGCTGACCCCTGATCTATATCCACTGCTTTTCCGGGCCTGGATCACAGTGGTATGCTGAGCAAAGTAGACCAGACATCTGTTTGCCCCAGTGACATCCTCAATCTCTTCCTGGTGGGAACCCAAGGCTTTCCAAGTTAATCGGGATGTGTAATCTTTCCAGTGTGTTTTGTGTTTGACCCCCACTTTTCCTCCCAGTTGGATATTCCCGGACTACCTCCACTGGGAGGCATCCAGGAGACATCCTCATATGGGTAGTAAATATATAACCACCTGGACTGGCTCCTTACAATCATGAATGAGCAGTGGTTCTACTCTGAGCTCCTCAGCTTGTCTCTACGGGTGTTGCTTTGTCCGCAATTTCATCATTTTGGTCTCTGCACAGAGATCATGATTATAGGCGAGGGCGTGAATGTAAATTGAAAGCTTAATGTGAAGGTGAAATGTTCACCATAATAGTCCAGACATTTTTATTGACATCCACATATTGTGTCGGCGGGAGTCGTCCTCCCCCTGAGGAGCTTCTGAAAAACTGCTTTTTATTTTCTGTCAACATGGACTTTGTTTGTTCAGACATTTGGATTGTCTGGACAATCCCTTGGGTAAATAAGGAGTGGCAGCACCTGTATATTACAGGACCCTGTATCTAATTTAATACAAACGATGGAAAGTAGGCTACAACTTTGTCTTCTTTTCTACTGTCAGGTAAGTGATATGTTAGCACGGATAGTCAAATCATTTTGGCGTTCACAGTTGTTTTTTTTGTTTCTCGCTTGTGCGATGGTCTTCACAAGTTGTGTAGATTAGTAAAATGTTCCAGACTTTTATAACTTCAGCGGTATGACGACATTCTCATGTCTGCGAGAGGTGTTAATACATGCAGAAGTCAGCTTGATTGCAACTTTTAATTAAAGGGTGCTTGTGTGTGTGTGTGTGTGTGTGTGTGTGTGTGTGTGTGTGTGTGTGTGTGTGTGTGTGTGAGTGTGTGAGTGTGAGTGTGAGTGTGAGTGTGTGAGTGTGAGACAGACAGAGAAAGTGTGTGTGATCTCTGTGTGACCTTTTGAAAAGTGTGACTCCAGCTGGATTGTCATCAAGCTGTCTCTGAAGTGATGCTGACACCTCACCTGCCAACTCACTTTCACCGCGGTGTGAGGGTGTGTGTGCGCATTCGTGACTCCATGCCAGCTCGTCTGCGCTTAAATTGGTATTGAGGCAGAAACAGAGTGACAAAAAGGAAGAGGAATGGGAGGTGGCGGATGGATGTACAGTGCAGCATGAGACATACGGTCTTCACATAATCTCCCCATAAGTATTGCTATTTTTAGCCCGACAAACTATCACACAGTGTGGCTTCTTTTTACAGTTCACTTTCCCATATATTCTTCAGCCTGTGCCCTGGTTGATGGGCTTTTCATGTGAAATACAGCTACTTTGCATAGCTTCACAGCATACGTTAACGAGCAAAGGGGCTGATTTGAACTCTAGAACCTCTACAAAACACACGCTGACTTAGAGTTTAAAAGAAACTAACACTATTCATCTTCAGGGTTGCTTGAACATGTCTGCTTTGCCCAAGTTTGAGTGAAGCCAGAGGCTACACCACCTCAAATGACCTGTAGCAACCGTTCACCTATATCTTCAATAAAATAAATGACTCCTCATGAAAGGGCCTGAGATCTTGTCAGGAATGATGTAGCATCTTGGCCTGTGATCAAAAGACCTGGGTGCACAGCAGACGATGAAGAGGAGCAGAGAAGCGGGTGAGGACCGATGCCACGCCGCAGGCAGAACAAAACGCCCAGGGCTGATTTAATGAATGGAGAAAGGCTCTGGCAACAAAGCTCCAGGAAGTTTTCATTTGTCCTAAAAGAAGAAAACTCACTCAAAGTAGGACTGCCCCTGTGGACGTGGTACTATTGAAAAAAAAAAAGACAAAGGAGGTTGTGCATTTCTGAAATAGCAGGAGTCTCGCACTCTGTTCTCTAAGGACACCGAGTTTGGCTGTACCTCCTGAATGTGCCAGCCGAGTGCCTTCTCCTTATCATTGTTAGGCCTGCAACCACTGTAACCGATGCAGTGTGAAGGAATGTGCTTTAATGCACTTGGCTCACATCAATTATTCATGAAATGCAGGTCTTCGTAATGATTGACGATCCAATGATTAGACGAAATAGACTGCGACTGGATATAGACCCTATAAGTCAGACAAGACAGAGAGTGCACAGTGGTTGAAGGAAGAGAGATAGATTCATAAACTTTGAAAGTCTTAGAGTCACTGCTTCTCTCCCTCGTTCGCCCTCTGTTTAAGTGATGTATTTGGACCAAACGGAACACAGAGTTGTTACTGTATCAGTTGGATCAATCACCAGTGGGATCTCAACTTTTGCAAGCTTCGCATTATTGGGAGTCTTTTGGAAGTCGCTGCACCTTTTTGTCCGGCCAACTGGTGAGTATGAAACGTTTCAGATTCAGATTTCAATTTGCGTGATCTGATCAAAGAAAAGGTGACAAGGGTCTCTAAAGGTGCAGTGTGTAGAATTTGGCGGTATCTAGCGGTGAGGATGCAGATTGCAACCAAGCGTGTAGGGGAACTACAGTGGGCGATGTAAAAAACATGAAAACGAGTTGAAGTGCCAGTATCCAGTGTCATATATATCGATTGCATTCCTTTAGGCTGGGGCTGTCAATGCAGGTGCTGTAATTCCAGATACAGATGTTGCTGACAATGATCAACAGTGGTTATTTAGCACAATAACATCTGAAAATGAGGCTCTTTCTCACCTAACATTGGCTATTTTGTGAATTCAATGTTGGAGAAAATGAGTGATATGAATGTCTTTTCTGTATTAAAGCATTACTTGCTTGGGAGTAATATTTCCAGAGATCGTCATTGTCATGAGCTAAATTTGCCATGAGCTAAATTTGCCATGTTTGTATATTGTGTGAATTCAAGTAATTACCTTCTATTTACGTAAGTGAGTAGTAGTGAGTGAGTCGTGGTTAAGTGGTGTTAAGCATTAACTGTTGGCTGAACAAAGCACAAAGGAAACTATTCTTTACACATTGGATGAACCATCAAAGGCTACTTTATAATCTTTAGTATCCTGTTACCTCCTTTTGCAAATCTTCGTCACTCTATTTTTATATCTTGCAACTTGTTTCTAAGAAAGGATACTGCTGGTGGTATTCAGTTTTTCAATTCTACAAACACTCAACCTAACTTTCTCCTTTGTGCCGTAGAGCTCCTTTGTTTTCCAAAGACTATCAGAAATACATCAATGGGCCACACTGTTACACTGGGTAACATGTCCCCGCATTATTATGAACACACACACACACACACACACACACACACACACACACACACACACACACACACACACACACACACACACACAGTAGATTATTTTGAGTCAGTCCCATATATACCATCACTCTGCTGTAGATATTCTATAGAGCACCAAATGTATATTACTCCGCAACTGAAAATAGTCAATATTTGCAATATTTATTCCTGTTAGAGTAACTTAAAACTACACTGCCCAGTTGCTTAAGGAAATTACGGAGTATTAACTATATATTATGTTATTAAAGATTTTTTCCTTTAGTAGGAATAAATGGGCATGGAGCAGAGTGCTGAGTGAAGATATTTAGAGACACAGAAGTGGTGGAATCCGTTGGCAATAAGAAAATTGTATGACAATACCATGCCTTACCCTTTAAGGTTATGCTATTGCATGTTTGTGTGCTGTTGGTGTTCATAGTTGGACTGTGCCAGCACGAGGGGTCTCTTTCTAAGTGGAGACAATCATGTGCTCACGGTGGTGTAATATGTGCAGTGGATGAAAGTGGCACAAGTTATATTATGCTCAGGGACGAGAAGTGCTACGAGAAGGGAAAGAGGAAGGCAGCAGTATGAGTGTGTGTTTGACTTAATATTTTTGGTTGTGAATTATAGGAGTGTTTCAGCAGTAGGGCAACAGTGATTTATCAGTGGAAGCGCTGTGCCAGTTAAAATCTGTTAAGGAGCAGGGGAGTGGGAGGATGAGAGCGGCATGCTAATGATGCTGCCACTGTTTCTTGCCATGGATGACTCACCCTCAATATGTGGGAGCTAACATCCACTGTGTGGGTAGCAACACACACACACACACACACACACACACACACACACACACACATGCACATCTTGACATGGATGCAGATGTGGCAGTGCCCTGACTGCTGTGTTATCAGTTGGTTAAAACATGGAAAATGATAAGTTAACAGCCAACGAGCATCTTCTCTGTGACTGTGAGCGATGTGTGATAGTCACCAAGAGTCAGAGATACATTTTTCTTTTGCTTGCTGGTTTTCATAAGGTAAGAGACACACAGTTGTGTAACTCACTTGGTAATTGGCTTATACAAAACTCATGTGGGACATAATTTCATCTGCTTTCTCTCTCTCTCACACTCTTTCTCGCTCCCTCTCTCGCACGCACACGCACACACACACACACACACACACACACACACACACACACACACACACAACCCTTGAGATGACAGTTGCCATCTGTGGAGTTATTGTTATCTTTTTAAACAGCCTACACATTGATTTCACAAAGTACTGACACAAAAACTTACTGACGAATAGCTTATGGCTTTTATGGTGCCATACAGAGAGAAAAAAAATACACTTACCACCTAGGTGTTATTAGCTTTTATTAGCCTTTTATAGCTTTTAGTGCAACATTTTCCCAACAAGAAATTAAATGGCAACCACTGAAAAGATGTTAGATTTGACCAGAATTAATAGACGCCAGCGGTTCTTGTGCAGCCATGACAAAGATCTTCCCTGTTCTTACGCTGACCTGTGACAAATGAAAAGTCTGATTCTTTCAGATTAATCCTCTAATAAACTTTGTATTAGAACCCTGAAATTAGACAAAGCAAGCCCATCTCAGCCAAAGCGTTTCCCCATGATATTACCATAATCATTTTTTTAAATAACTTTTGGAACCATTTTGGCTCTTATATATCTCAGTTTCCGGGGCATTCATAAGTGTGCAGTTTTGTAGAGCTCACAAAGCACACGACCACTGCAGGCATACCCTCTATATACGTGTGTGTGTATTTGAGCAGCAATAATGGCAGACAGATAATCAAATGTAATGAGATATAATGTGGGTAATCAGAATTAAGAGGGGACATTATTAATTAAATTGTCAAGACAAGTGTGTGAAAAGATGCAATTATCCGATGAGTCATACAATCATTATTGATTGTATGACTATACAATCAATAATGATTGTATAGTCATATTATCTTATTTAATAAGTTATTTTGCTTACTAAATGCCAAATTCAGAGCATTTCTATGACTGAATTCTTCAGTCATAGAAATGCTCTGAATTTGGCCCACTCGGCTCTCAACATGGTGGCAGCTGAGGCGGCTAGCAGCTGGTATTGCTAACAGCAGTGCAAACTATGACACCAGTGCTGATAGAGCTACTGGGGGGGGGGGGACCCATAGACTGTATGTCAGAAGTGGACGTAGTCGTTGAGATGTCACCCATTGGTTTGTGGACTGCAGTTTTGAAGCCTTTGAGCCTTGAGGCATTTTGGGCATCACCATCTTGGATTTCGGCTGTCGCCATCTTGGTTTTTTTGCAACCAGTTAACAGAAGTGACCATATTTGGCCTGCAAAGGAGTGACGTAGAGACGCCATACATGGCTCTGGTCACAACCTGTCAATCACAAGGTAGCCACGCCCTAAAGCATATGCTGCTTTATTGTCATTTTTTTTACTCTAATTGGGACCATAATTGAATCAATGGACACCATACTGTATTGAAGAGGCGTTACGCTTTGACGTACCTTTTATAGAATGTGGTAGAGTTTGATTCTCCAAAATCTAATTATTTTTGTCCATCACTGACAAGTGAAGTGCTGCTTGTTGCATTTTGGGATTTTTTATATCGACAGTTACGCAGCGACTGGCCAGGTGTAAAGAGTTGCCAGTAAGCAGTGCTGAAGCTTCAACATATTTTGATATTTGATAGTTTTTTACTCAACTATTTGTCAGTTTTTGTGTGTGCAATTGAGAACAACACTATGAAAAAACTTCCTTGAGAGACTTGTCTATAAGTGTGTCATTATCTTCATATTTAAACTATTATCTTGCCTGAGAGTATGAAACTAGATCTTCACAAGACATGTTTTTATTAATTAATAAAAGATAACGAAAATGTTCTTGTTCATCTACAAATTGTTTTGTCTGACCAAAAGTCCAAAACCCAAAAGTATTGTAACCACTGTCTCTGCTCGATGATCTTTGGCATCTACTATCAATTGGCTGTCAAAACACTTTGTAAACTCTGTTTTTAAAGGTGCTATATAAATAAAGTTAATATTATTAGTATTAGTATTGTTATCACAATTTTTGGTAGCAGGTACAGAAGCCCATATTGGGACTTGTGACCCTGTTATTGATCAGTGCCTCTAAGCCCTGTCAAGACCATTTATGAGGTCCCTGCTCGATGATTACAGGGTCAAGACCCATTTTCTGCCTCAAGCTTCTTATGTCCCAGTTGGAGCTATTAAAGAGAACGTGCTTTCCTACTTCATCTCCTGCCCTTTGAGCACAAAAGAAATAACCTTCAAAAACAAATTCATCTCCCTCTGAAAATCGACACCCATTTTCCCTCAAACTCGCACAATGAGGCAGCTGCCGCCCGCTCTCCATTTCTCTTCCAACTGCGATTATTTCTAAATTCCTTCTAAATGACTTTCTTTCTTTTTTAGCAGTTTTATTTTATTCAAATGAAGTGTCAAATGACACTCTCCCCAACTAAATCAATTTTGCTTACTAATATGTCACCCTCACCTCTCTGTCTCCCACTGCCTCCCCCAGCAGTTGGACCGGTAAATTGAATCCAAGAGAATCTTTGTTGTTACTCTTCGACAATGATAATGCAATTTTCAGGTGTGAATACCCAAGTGAGGAAATAATCTTCCACTTCTGTACTTCAGAGGTTGTTTTTGTCATTTTACTTTGGATTGAAGTTCAGATGAGGGAAGAAAGAACAAAAACACCACCATCCAAAATAGAAAAAAGGCAAAAACGTGTGTAAATACCATTTCATCTGGACTGGAATCAAAAACAAACATTATGCACTACAATCCGCCACAGAAGTGCATTACCTGTATTTTCTGTAGAGTTTTTCTTACCAAGATAAGATATCTTTTTCTACCACAGTTATCTTTGACTTGCTGGCGAGCACTTCATCCCCAAAACAGATTTCAAAGGAATACAGTTTTGTTTTCCTCGAGATTGCAGACATATTAACAATGTGGGTTTTGCAGTTTAAGAAACATTTCTGTTGTGGCCTCAAGGCTGTATTGGTATAAAGTGGGCTTGCTCTTGATGCACTGCAGACTAACAGCCATGAGAGAAACCATCACGGATAATTGTGATGCACTGGCTTTGATGCATTTTCTCTCAGTTTATTGTTTTCCAACAGGAAATGGATGGTTAAGCAGAACGGTTAGTTTCCCGTTTGCAACGCCCACACTGGGTGACTCGTGTCATTGTGAGACAAAAAACCCGCCACGGACTTTTCCCTTACAATGCACTGCTTTTGTTTACTCTGTTAACAAAGCTCTAAAACAAACTGCCTCCAAAAGCATGCAAATTAGTCTCACTCTGCCTCCCCCTTCCTTTTCCTTTTAATGACCCAAACAACATCTAGGCATGTTAGCCCAGAGGAACCTCCACTTTCTGTAACCCGGGTGTCAAGTGTACATTATGATCGCTGAAGGGACCATGTTGATCGGTTACAGCTGCCTGGTTTAGCGATTGTTATATCTTTTTTTCCAAAGCAAGATCTGGGAGAATATCAAAATATTACATAAAAGCAGGAGACAACAAGCTTATGTGAGTGTGGAAAAAGAGAGAGACACACCCACGTGGCACCGGTGTGCTCGTCACTCAGAAAAGTCCCTCTTCAATGACTCTGGAAATGAAGTATAATTTAACTTGGGGGGCCATTTCATTGTTCCCTGTAAGCTTCTTAGCTCTAAAATATTCATATTTCAGGCGAGGGAGGAAGAAATCTGTGATGGCAGAAGAGAGAGGAGAGAGAGAGAGAGAGAGAGAGAGAGAGAGAGAGAGAGAGAGAGAGAGAGAGAGAGAGAGAGAGAGAGAGAGAGAGAGAGAGAAGTGCACTGAAATAAATGAAAGAAAAACTCGGAGGAGGGGTGTGAGGAGAGGGATGCAGAGAACAGAAAGCAGCACTTAAACTGATGTTCTCTTATAAACAACTTTCTCCCTGTCTTTCTTTATTTTCAGTGTGAAACACTTCATGGCAGACCTGTCCAACAAGAGACAAAGCCATTTCTCTGTCATCTCCTCTGGCTGCAGGGGAGGGAGGAGGCGAGAGTAGACAGCGTAGGAACCGACACAATCGTAATTATAATCTGGATGTCACTGAAGGCAATTATTTACAGATATTCTGTCACACTTATGCTGCTTGCTGCCTCTCGTCAAAAAAGATTTTTGTTGGATAGGTCAATTCAAATACAATGTAATGCTTTGCTTAAAAAAAAACAGACTATATAGCCAATATCCATCAGCTGTACGAAAGACAATAAGGTAAGAAAGGGCTTTATTCAGCCATCAGAAAAATTCAGGCCAAGCTGCTTGCTATACATGGTAAAATAAAGACATTGTGTGTGCATATCTGAATACAATAGAATAGAATAAGGGTCAAATTAGGAAACACTAGATTCCATCTTTCAAGACCCACATCTCTGTTTTTTTCGTGAACTCAAAAGGTGTGGTGCTTTGCTCATTGACGCCTGTTTCCTTGGTTGATGACATAATCGAGCCAATCAGAGTTTTGTAGGCGGCATTAAGGATGGTGACATCACCTTTCTGTGTGAGAGCCTGAATCCATGCTAAACTAAACTGGCGACAAGGTTTGATGCAGCTGCAAAAGTCGTTGCAAGTGGAATTACAGAGTAATTTGACTTGCAACAACCAACAACCAACAGCCGAGTCAACCGCTAAACCGATTTTAGAGCTTTCTCAATCAAAGACAACCTGTGTCAGAATTTTGGACCAAATTCTCGCAACGGGGCAGCTTGAGAGCGTCTTTTTGAATACTTTATGGGGGCCTAGAATATGTTCCGCTATTAAAACCATGTTTGTGTTTTTTGAACACAATAACTTCAACAAGATAGATATAGTTATATTTTTTCTTATGCAACACCTCCCCTTAACTGTATAGTGCACACAAAGGGATTCAATGTTTTATTTTCTCTGTTAAGTAGTAATCATCCAACTTGTTACGGTGCATGCGGTTGGGTCTGGGATTGTGAGGGTACATCTTCGTCTTGGCACTCAGACGGCAAGCGTTAATTGAACAAAGCCTGAACCCATGTTATCCAGCTGGAAGACGGTTATGTAACACTCCCTCGGCAAAGGAGAGCTGGCACAAGCTATAAGCAGTGCATTGCATTAGTGAGTCACCTCATCCTCTTTCAGGTAAATAAAAAGTGAACGCACTTGGGTGGACCTATAGACAAGGTTGTGTGAGGCTCTATTTTGAAAACTTTAGCATATCAACTCTGATTTTCTTTTACCTGTGTGGCTTCTGTTGCTAGAATTGTACAAATGTCTAACCAACATGGACTTGAGACAAGCTTTCAGATATTTTTTAAAAGAGGAAACAGAAGAGGAAAGGAATCACATGAGCTTCTGACGAGAACCCTATTCTTTCATCGCCGAAAGAAAAATATGGTACACCACTGAGCACATATTGCCCGTCGCCTGTGAGTGAAAGAATGAGCGGCGATAACAAGAGGAGGGTAGATATAAAGAGACAGACAGGGAGAGGGATGGAGTCAGTGCAGAGCTGTAATATTAGCAGCGCAGCGAGCTGTGCTGTATGTGGGCTGTACAGTAGCCTGGCAGGCTCGGCTGCTGCTCCTGCTGTTGCTGCTTTAAAAGACAAACCCAAAGCTGAATTGATATGCTAATTTGATTGAGAAGCTGTGGGTGGATATGGAGAAGGTTTTAAGCAGCGAGAGGGACCGGCAGAGAGAGTGACAAGAAGAGAGAGCGAAAGAAAGGGAGAGTGGGAGTGAGAGATGTGATGGAGAGAGGGAAGAGGTTGAAATGAAACAAATGGGAAGGAGTGGGACGAGAGGCGAGCTCAGCGTGGCTCTGCACTTCGGGGTTGGAGAGTTTACAGTCAATCACTGAGCTGTTGTCAGTCAGCTGTGCATTGTAAGTGGCAGCTGCACAGTCTCCAACAGCACCTCTTGACACATTCACTTGTTTAAAAAAAAATAAAATTGTTAATTAAAAGCTAATAAAAATGAAATAAACATTATTCAGATAAAATATGACATACACTTATTTAATTAAGTACATTTCCAGTTTATAACAACTTATTACTCTTATTTTCATACATTTTATCCATAATTACTATCACCTGTAATAACATTGTACTTACCAAAGTAATTGCTGAGATTGGGGAACTCCAAACCTCTTTATTTGTAAGTAAAACTGACAATGTAACCACAAACGTTTTTAATAATCCAACAACAAGGCAAAAACAAGAATACAATTCTGACAGGACAATTTAGGCCAGCCTTTAGTACTTTTAGTACAGTTTTCAATACCAGCTACAGACACAGTTTGGTCTGCACCAAAAAATAAATAAGGTTCGATACCCAGCCCTCGTATTGTTATTGTTGTAGACCACAACTATAGCTATAAAACCCAAGTTAGAATAAACTAGTGTTAACCTAAGATCATAAAACATGCACTTTGGAATCCCTAGGCATTTGATTTGACATAATATCATTAGGATGGTACAACAAGGTCACAAGTAAACAGGAAGTGTTTGGACTTGTATGTGGACCTTTGTAGTAAATAAGTTGTTTGTTTCTGTCAGAGTAACTGAGTTAAGTGCCACTTATTAAAGCCTGAAAGAATTTTCAGTTAATAGGATGCTAAATGTCTCCGAAATCAAACTCATCAATTGTGTAGTAAGAAGAAGAGCAAAGTGGAGTACCACAGCCACTATGAGAATATTGTGAAGAGATAATTGGGAGAAGCTGTCATTGACTCCTTAGATAAGAATAGATCCATAGATACGCCATCATCCTTATTGTTTGTAACAAAATATGTATTTTTATGTACAATAGTATATGTTTTCTTCATGTTGTACTTGAGATATCAAAATTCATTGAATATATAGTCATTCTTCATATTTGGTCCACATTATCTAAAGTCAAATCACAATCCTTTGTCATTCTTGCATAAGTTCTTGGACTGTCCTCAACCATTTTTATTTTTTATTTCGTCGACTAATCGATTAGTTGATTTTCTGAGTTTCTCCGCAAAGAATCAAGCAAAAACAGCACATTAAATCTTGTGTTTACCAGATATGTGTTAATACAGGAAATTAATGGAAATACGTCATTCAGCTACTATTCGACTATACAACTATTCGACTAAGAGGGGGCAGCCCTAAAAATCTTTCATGATATTTTAAAATACGAGTAAGTGAGCTTCAAGTCTTGAGAATCTTAAGATGTCTGCCCTTTGCTTTAGATAATACTCTGTACAGGCTGGTCAAGTTCTTCCTCAGAAGAATGTAACCACAGTGATTGAAAGCACACTTTTGTTTAATTTATTAACATATGCCATAGCTTTAAGATTTTTCACCATTGTAACTAAGGGGACGGGCCCAAAACCAGGAAGTACAGACCCCTATCAAAAGCACACAAACGAATGGGGATATATGTGTGGTGTGTTTTCTGTTTGTGTTGTAACTCTTCCTCTCACTGATTCTCAGAAACAACCAGGGCCAGAGGGTACTCTGAGAACAGTCGTCATCCAGGAGAGGAGGCTTCATGTCGGGGTCCACAACGGCTGGTGTTTCCTCGACAAGCCTCAAGTGGTGGTGCTGGAGCCCCTCCCCTCGGGGGCCAGAGGCCGATCCGACAGCACCTCCAAACAGAGCACCCTGGTCAAGGACAGGTGAGCAGAGGAAATACATGTTCGGTGAAGCTGTTACTGTCGGCTACATGAGATGGTGGAGCAATAATCTGTTCTCAGACAAAATCCACAGATGTGCGAAAAGTGATTTCAGGGGTGCTTATTTTTATAGTATTTCATCAGACTCTCCCGGTGCTGGTCCTTTTGCTGGTAGGCAAGTGATTGAAAGGTTATCCTGGAAAGTCAGCAAAAATTGTATTTTTCAAAAAGCTATAAGTTGGTATGAATTTCATTTGTGTATAATAGTGTTTGGGAGATGTCTGAAAGAAGTGAAACATTGCAGACTTGTATCTTATTCTTCCCTGGTGTCCATTTGCGTCATACTCTCCTACCTTTCAAGATGTACAGCATATATTTGGTGTGTTTCACTTTCTGCCTTCCTCCTTCCTTATCACACATAGTGGGTTGAGATAAGTTATTTTATACAGTGGTGTCATCGTTTCATCATATAAGGAGACAGAAAGAAATATATGAATATCAAAAAACACATTTAAGTGTACTGTTCAGCTGTAAAGTTGTTGCCGTAAATTTGAAAATTACTTAATACAACCTTTCCTTGTTGAGCTGCTTCCATTGTGCCACATTTACAGGAAGACTTAACCACACATGCAAACCTACAGGACGTCTCTCTGTTATTTTTTAACAGTCCTTTTTCTCAGCACAATTAGCAACAGGTGCTGAGGTTAGCCACAAGATCGACCTGCGAGTCAGCGCAAATATGACTGTGGAGCTGAAAGACCCGCCTAGCGAAGTAACGGAGAGAGAGTTGTGTATAAGACAAGGGTGATGTGACGCTGTGGCTTCACCATTGTATCTGAATCTAAACACACTGAAAATGCTGACGCACATTTGACGGCGTCACCAAGATGCCGATCACCGAGGAACGAACAAACTGGAGCCCAACTCATTATCCCTTTTAAAGTGGTAAAGACAAAATATATTTATGTTATTTTTATTCTAAAATATAGTTGGATAGTTAAAATAAGTACGTTTTTATTCAGTAAGGAGATAAATAGTATATTGTTTGGGTGCTATGTTTTAGTTATATTTTTAATGCATAAATTGGTGACTTTGCAAAGGAAAACAAATCATGGACAAAATGCACCAAATTTTATCTCCCAAACCCCGGTAAGTGAATTCATGCCTCTGGCAAGTAAAAAATAAAAAAAGTTTTTCACTAAAAGGTTTGATGAGAATGAAAATGATGCGTCCTCTACTGTGGCCTTTACATTCGCCATGTCATGTCAACCCAGTCAGACGCATTTAAAAATTACATCTAATGAGGCAATATCATGTAGAAGACTGTTGTTCACCCCTCCAGTAAAGTTCGGAGACAAAAGAGCACTAAAGCAGTTGTTGAGGTGGCCCAACACCTTATTAAGACACGATTTACCCTCGTTACCCGTTTGTATCTATATAACTTTTATTAACCAAATTAGAAATAGAGAATAAAGTAAAAGATTTGGGTTCGGGTGATTTACAGAATGGCAAACAAAAAATAACTGATTTCCCTCTCTCCCCCCATGTTTGCTGTCATTCTCTACTGTCATATAGGGATGTACCGATCAGACTTTTTCTCTACAACACGGATACCCAAACTCAGGGTACAGGATGAATGCCGATCTGATAGGTCTTTTCTTTTATCCCCAAATTTAAAATCCATAAACCTCTCTGTGTGGGCCTGGTTAAGACCGATCTACTATTTGTGAGTTATGAGGCTGTACATGCTCATCAATTCGGTCAAAAAGACCAAAAAGCTAACACAATGTATTGGTTGCTGCATGGATCAACGGTTATGTATCCATCAATTCCATGCACCTAACACTGTATGGTTGATAAGGCCTTACATGTTACAACCCAACCCCAGCCTCATAATTTATACACTATTCTGTGCTACACTGGCGCCCACCCTCATAAAACTGCCTTACAATACATTCCAATACGTGCTAGTACTTCATAACCAATTGAGGCGATACGGCTCCTGCTGCCTCTGCCCCTGGGTTTTATTGAGACACCATCACAATCAATGCTAACCTTGTCAAAGTGGACGTGCTGATGTAAGTTCACAAGCGTCTGCCTTACATCAGCAGTAAAACATGTGGATGGAATGGTTTTATGTATGTCAGAAACGGATCAAAGCTAGAGAGGTGCAGGACCACTGCTGGAAACTGAAGCCCACCACCTGCACCACACATCACATAGAGATCCTAAATCTAATTTTAATTCCAGGGATGAGAAACACTTAACAAAATAAATGTATCATTTCAGAAAGTTCCAAGTATTAAGGCACACAAATTCAGGTCCTCAGATTCAGAGCTTGGTCACTGCACTTTGCTAATGGCTTTGTAGCCACCTAGGTACACCAGCTGTCACAGACATCCCATCCCGCTGGTAAATCACTGGAAGTATTTCCTAACGTAAATGTTGAGAGCGAGCCAACCTTTGACCTTCACACAAGTAAACAACAGCCAGCGGTTTCAATTAATGAGCTGTCAGGGTGCATCAGTGAGTCATCAAGCAGAACTGCTTTGGGTTTAAAAAGAGCATTTTCCTCCAGACAGTATGCAAAATACTACAAATGAACATTACAACATGTACCAGGAAAGCATTGAAGAATAGCTGTGATGTATAGCTATATGTTGTGTTATTAAGATGCTGCTATTTCTCATCTTCATATTGTAAAGTCATTAGTCATTTGTTATGCCTCAATGATGTCCACCTGGAAAAGTGCAAACACATGTGCTTGCGACAGTACTGTCTGCAAAATACGTAATTGATGAAAGCATAATGCTTGCACACACATACTGTCAGCGGGCATCAATAGAAAAAGCCACTGCGTTCACTGGATGCATTGATTTTATTCTTCCACACTCTTTTGTCATTGTTAGGTCATTTCTTTAAGCTGTGGCCCTCAGCACGATTAGGTGGGATATACAGTATATTGTACAGTTTCGTGAAATAATAATGAACATGGACTTTAGGTAAAAGGTATAATCCCACTATTAAATAAAGTCAAATATGCCAAAGAATATGCTGTAAAACTGTACAGATGACACACAGACAGTGAGAGATGATTGCCTTGTTTCAGTGCATGTCTGAATCAAAATGTATTGTGTTTGCCACTTCCATCTGAGACACTAGATGATTATGTGGATGATTGTATGGGTGTCTTACAAGCTTGGGAGCGTGTGCACAAACACGGGAACGCATAATCGCCACAATCACATGCTAGCCGACAATCTGCGCTCAATTACTGTATTATTCGAATAACAATCATCGCCATCGTCAAACTACGGCAAACATTATTTGTTCCGCACTTCACTGTTTTCTGAAGAAGAAGAAAGTGTTTGTGTAGAAGCTGTTGAGTGTGATAACAACAGGGTAGGCAATGATTATGATCTTTATCTTTCTTTGGGTGCTACCTTTGAATGCTGACAGTCTTGTGTTATGCCTGGTGCTTCAAGACAGCAGAGAAAGAGAGAGAGAGAAAAACAAAATCTGAAGTGCTCGCTTGTTCCGTTCTCCAGAGAGTCCGTGGAGCGAAAAAAGAAAAGGCGCTCGGCCCCACCTCGTGACACGCCGGCGCTCCACAGTATGCTCCCCGCCTATGGTGTATGCAAACTGTGAATGACGAATACCGAGCGTGCTGTTCCCATGCTTACACAGGAGGCCAGTGCTTGCCAGGAAGCGAGTGTAAATCCTCCGACACATTGACTTATTTTCTTTTCAAGGAAAAATAAAACTCTGTTTTGAAACAGAGATGACATGAGGCATTATCATTTTTTGTCAGTAATGGCCTTGAAGCACACAGGTCACAAATATTAGTTATGTCTGTCCCACTATTGCTTCTTTCCTTGCGCCTCTCTCTTTCTTAACATGCGCTCTTCACTCCTTCACTACATGCGTGTGTCTGCTCTCTCCTCAGCTCTGCAATATCAACCCTCCATCAGACGCTGGGCCTTCGCAGCAGCTTGGAGCTCAGGCTGACCAATCATCACGCTTTGGCAATTGTTTTCCAGCTGGAGTGGGTCTTCTCCGCTCCAATAGGCCGAGAGACGATGGTAAGAGGGATGCACAAGCACACACACTTGTCCTAAACCATACTTAATGATTTAAATCCAGGTCCTAGCCTAAACCTTTCGATGAAATAAAGACAAACCAGACTGACCTCTTCTCTTCACTCAAGTCAAACAGGTCTTCACAAGTAATAATGGATGTACTAAAGACACCTGCACACACTCGCCCTACTGTCCTCTCTTCATCCTGCCTTGGTTCTCTCATCACCTCACTCTTGTCCTTGGAGTATCACTCCATCCGTCTCTTGCTCGTGTCTCCCAGAGGAAATTACTGAAGGCTTCCTTTGCCACAAGTCCTCTATAAACAAACAAGAGTGAAAGAACAATATATAGAAGGGTGTGAGATTGCAGTAAGGAACCAGAGGAGATCAAGTTAGGTTGTGGTGATTTGACGTTTGGTCTCGTGGAGACACCATAATCTGGGGTATTTCTTAGAGACAACTTTCCAACTTCTCTCTTGAAATTTTGCACAAAGGTTTAGTTTCAATAAAGTTTTCAACTTTTGAAAAAGGTACACTTTGATCAAAAAGATACAACATCTTCAAGAGAGGTTTATCTTTGTCTTACTCACCAACCAAAACGTGTTGTGTGTATCCTCAGGCTCTGAGAAATGCATTGAAGTTATTTCCTTCCTCATAAAACATTTGCAAAGCTGAGTTTATTAAAGTATTTTAAATCCTGCATTCGCTACATCTACATAGCTTGTAGTCTTCTTCTTCCTCACCACCCTTGCTGGCGCATTGCAACATATCTTGACGTGTTACCACCACCTGTCGTGGCATAGTGTGAAACCATTGGCAGGATCGTGTATTGCATCACCGGCATGAGTGTGTGCATGCTTGTGCATCGTCGAGCAAGTGAGGTCAAAAACTCCACAGGAAGCCTTTGACTGACAGGAGTTCGACAGCCCGTCACTCTCGGCTGTGTTGCTGGTTACCTCTTGTCTCACCCCAACATTTTTTGGGTTAAGTTAGGATGCTCTGGCTTCAGTAAGCAACACAGTGGCAATGACCAGTGAACTCAAACTCCTGGTTGCCTGGGTGATGGTTGACATCATTGACTCTACAGACTATGAGCATGACTCACTTTATTCCCTTAAAAAAAACGTACTGCGAAGGTCTACTGTACAATCACTTCTGCCACTGCTGAAATGCAGCTTGCACAGGGATGCTCTTTTAGGGTTGTTCAGAGGCTTTCTGGGATTTAAACAAGCTGTGAGTTTGATGCTGCTATTTGTTTTTTTCCACTTACTGCTAGAGTGAATCAAATAAGACTTTAATTAGTATTATAATGTAGTCCCCATAAACACCTATGATTTACAAGCAAGAGCCTAACTGATGAAGTATATGACGGCATATATGGTGGCTGATACTGTATCTAGGAAATCTACCTTTTTTTCCTTTGCGTTCTGTGCAATAGCAATTTTCACTTTGCAGCTGTTTGCATTAGTTGACAGCATGCAATTAGTGTCTTGGGTCGCCTGTCAATTAAAAATGACTGACCCATTATATTGGTTTGTTGATAGTGGCAGATATTAGGCTTCAATCAAAAATGTAATAATGGTCAGTCATTGTTGTTCAGTGCTAGTTTGGTCATTATTGGTAAAATGGAGATTGAGATTAGGTTATATTTTTTTGTAGAGCAAATATCAAGATTACATTTTCTCTGGGAAAACCTACATTTTAGTTGAGTTAGTTTAGTTTGAGCCTTGTGCGATGATGTAAATGGTCTATTAGAAGCACGTCAAAAGCTTTTGCAACAATACTGCTGTGATTAAAATCCATCCATGGAGCCGATCCCAGCTGACACCGGGCGAAGGCAGGGTACACCCTGGACAGGTCACCAGGCTGTCGCAGGGCGAACACATAAGAGACGCTCACATCCACACCTACAGGCAATTTAGAGTAATCAATCAACCTGAGCTGCATGTCTTTGGAACCCGGGCCCCTCTTGCTGTGTGTAGACGGTGCTAGCCACCACACCACTGTGCAACCGTTGTTTAAAATATGTTTAATGGTAAACATAAAAATATAAAAAATGTTCTCCATAAAGTATTTTCATTTTGTTGAATCCTATCCTGTGTCTATGAATTACAAAAATCAGTAGCTGGCACCAGGTACAGACCAACACAGTCAACACCACTTAACAACCGCTCATGGCATGGGAAAACCTCAGAAAGACTGTGGTAATTATGTGCGTGGGTAAGCCTTCAACACTTAACGCATGCTAAGGCTGGGCTCTCATTGTGTTACTGTGTGTAATACTTTATACAATCAGGGGTCACCGGATCACCAATTATAAGCAGCAGAAAAATAACCAGCCACTCGGTCATAGGAGCCCCAATGGGACATTTGCATTTATGTATTCATTCTCCCATTCTTACCTCAGCAACCACTTGACAGCTAATCCGTCTGTTGTAAATGGACAGTGTTCTCCCTTTTGGTTTTGTACCATGGATGAGTTGTTCCATGGATTTGTTGACATATAATGGATATTGTTTACGGACAAAAAAAAACAGTTTCTACTGAAGAGGGTTTTTCTAAAGCATGAAACATATCTCTATCTTTTGTCATCTTTGTTGCATACAGTTTGCCCATGTAACGCTGCTTTACTGCTCAATACTCTATGAAGAAAAAGAACCCCTGATCTTACCATATAATGATCTGAATTATCAAGACTATAATTTTCCCAACTGAGAAGCAATATCCCTGATATCTGAAAGTTGCATTAAACACTGCTTATACGAAGGCACACAGATGTAGAGAGTTATTGAAATTGCTTAAAATGTTTTTGCTGTTGGCACAAGATTAGACGTCAGGGGAATCACCCAAGTCTGACTGACCAACAGACTTCACCATCCTCAGAGCTACACTGCCAACTTGGCTAAAATTCATACGACTGCATTCTTGCATTTAAAGCAGTTAATTAATTTGTTTGTTTGAAAATTCCCCATGAGTATTAGTCCTTCTTGTGTCCTACTACTGACATAGTCTAAAGGCTGGTATTTTCAAAGTGTCTGTTTTTGGTGGTGGAAAAACAACGAGTTGTCATAGTGAGGAATGAAGTTATAAAGCCTAAGGAGTACATGTTTAGTGCATGAAACATTGCGTTGACAGTCAGTACACATATGTGATGCATGTTATGATTCTTTCAGCGCCAAGAAACTGAGCAAATGTGTCTCAGCAGTTGATCATAACTTGATCCAGGTTTCAGTTGCATTCTGCCAGCCTATCTGTTTTTTTTTTTTTCTGACAGCAAACTGCCACTCCATTCCTGCCAAAATGGAGGCAATTGGTGCAGCTCAGCAGTGAACACAGAGGGAAGGAAGGAAGAAGGGATATGAGGAATGTGGAGAGAATCTTTAGCATGCTTAGGGCTCTGCCCATCGTCACATCTGTGCACACATGGCCAGTCTCTGGGGAAAACTGTCTGTGTGCTTGTTGGTTTTTGAAAAGTTATAGAGCCTGGGTGATGCAGGGCACCCTTTTTCCACCCAATGAACAATCACCATTTTCAAACAGCACTTTTTGTTGGAAAACTGGACATTGGTCTTGGCTGTTGGTCTATCCTATCCTGACCCTGCCAGATGGTCTGTTACACTCTGAACCATCTGAGGAGCCGTCATTTGAGACGAACGAGGGAAGTCACTTTCAAGAAATACTTGGCTGGTGATTGGATGAACCATCTGTCAATCAAATTCTTACTAAAGCGACTCGGGAGAAGATCGGAAACATATTTTCCGTCGAGAAAAGCCTTCTGTGCCATTCTTTGCTCTTCTTTGAATTAAGAAATACTCTCCAGTTCTGATATAATTGCATACAATTGCCTCCCCGTGTTGCCTCCCTGTGTCGTGTCACACTCACCTAAACCACGCCCGTAGCTGCTGCGTAGCTTGTTTCAGACCATAACTCATCAACTTATGGCCTGGTTTTCAATCAAATTTGCTGTAGAGGTTCATATTCCCCAGAGGATGAAGCCTAATGATTTTGATGACCCCCTGATCCTTTTTCTTGTACCACCACAGGACCAACATTTCTACACAGAGAATATCAACATCTAAAGGGCAGATTGACATTCAATTTGGAGCACATTCATGCTCAACAATTTTTGAAGCTTTTCCCATTTGGACACTTAATGAGCTCTCCTGGTCCGCCTACCAGCTCTAGTCCAAAAAATATCAACTTTTCACACAAGATAGCTCTAAATCTAATTGACAGATTGCCATAAAATTGTATTTAGAACACCCATGCTCCCAATGGGATACATTTTCTTCGCTTTAAGTGGAAAAAGTTCACTCAAGTTTAGAAATTCTAGCAAACCTGATAGAAACCATCAAACTGATATCTGTCTACATCATCCTAGAATAGCTTGGCAGAAAGTGTTGTGTGGGTGACCAAAAAAATAGATCTCCTACCTCACTTTACTTCTCTGGCATGAATGTTTGATGAGGTGAGAGATATTTAGCAGGTGGAGAGTAATTTCTGTCTGTGTGTGGGAGTGGAGAGTGTGTGTTTGTGTGCTAATGTGTGCATATGTTGTTTGTGAGTGTTAATCCAGAGCCCGACGTGTCTCGGGTGTTGACTGATAAGGGTTTGATACATGATGCCTCCTGAACACGGCAGCAGCCCCGACACCCTTAGGTGCATGTTTCAGTGGGTTGTACGATCAGCAGACCGCTATAACTTCAGTCTCTGCATCTTCGGTTACCAAGGCAAGTGTGATGGGACAGTGTACACGTCCCTGCACTGAGTCACAGCTGTCAGACATGTGATGCTCCTGAGGTGTTATAGCTGTGTTGAGCTGAGGTGTGCCTTCAGGGCAGGCAGCTGCACACTGTCAAGAGCACTTCACAGCACTCAACACCACTTGTGAACCACAAATGTGAGGGTTCATGTCTGATTGCCCCCACAACCAACTCTGAGACTTGTCTGGCCCTTGTGGAATTGGGCTGGTATTTAAACCTGCAAAGATCAATCAAGTTGCTATGGTCTTTGACCTTTGAAGCCGTTTAGTCAAAAAGCAGACATGTCAATACTTTGAATATGGCAGAGTAGAGAGTATACAGACAACAGTGTCTGTATACTCTCGCCCTGGTATGTACAGCTGGATTCTAATGTGGAATTATGGTATTTAAGATAGGATAGTACTTTAGTGACTATGGAGGGAGACATTAGGTGTTAAAGCAGCTCAAAAAGAGACAAGATCAAGATACAGAACAGGTTGAGCAGAGAAAAGGACAAAATAAGTACACCATAAATAAAAATTGCAAAGATGTGCAGAGATGCAACACTTAGGGAGTAAACTATGCATGGGGAATCCAACTTAGAGAGTAATATATGTTTATAAAAAAACTAATTTAACCAGTAATGCATTTTTCTGAGAAAATATACATTTGCGTCTGTTTACACAATTTAATAGTATATAATACAATAAAATGTTTAGTAATATAATGAAGTACAATATACTTCATAATAATTCAGATTCTGAAGAAAATGTACATGCTGATAATTTTCAATTGAGTCTTTTGAGTTTTTGAATGGCTGTGTATAGTCTTAATAGCTGAGGTTGAAGATATTAAAACATTTAAAGTTGTACTTAAAAGCACTGAAAGAAGTTGAAGTGGCAGCTGAAAGAGAATTACTGAAAGAAGTAGAAAGAAAAGGCATTTCAAATTAAAGTGCTGAAAAGGTATTGAAGTTTAGTGAAGAGTGAAGTTTAAGCGCTGAAATTATTTGAAGTACAAGCAATGAACCGTAATTAAATAAAATAGATATACACATATGTAAAATTAAACATATAATATATTATATCATTCTAGGATAATGGAAAAGTATACAGTGTTATAGGAAGGATATTTTACATAATTTGATAAAATAATATCTTTTGTGTCATCCCTCTGAATAGCCTTCTAGGATTCAATAACAATATAAATGGCTTTGTTGAGCAGTCTTTTGGCAGGGAGCACAAACAGATGCTTGAAACGCTGTCGTGTGTGTGTGTGTGTGTGTGTGTGTGTGTGTGTGTGTGTGTGTGTGTGTGTGTGTGTGCGCGTGCGTGCGTGCGTGTGTGTGTTTGGCTTCACCCAGGAGTGACACCTTGATGGAGTACTAACAATGGAGTACTAAACCTGCTTTCTCTCATTTCTCCCACGTTGCACTGCCTCTGACTGTATACATTGCCACTAGATGGTGCTGTGTAGTGCAACTTGAAGGAGAATCCTCTGCTACAGGACCGTGCTCGGATGGGTGGAGGGAATGAGCATGCAGACTGCCTTACTGTTGTTCGCTGATTAAATAGAATTATGTCGTTTTATGTATTCTGAGGGGGTTAAGGTGGGTGCAAAGAGTAAAACAATTTTGTTGAAATCCCTTCTCTTCTAAAACACAACCACCGCAATCCAGAGGCAATCACTCGGTGCTCTGAGACTGCCTACATGTCTCTTCCTCGCTGTGTTGAAAAGCCAGTCTGGTTCTCACTATAAGACAAAGAAAGGAGATGGCCTGTTTTTACAAAATTGCCATCGTTGCCTTTGGTTATGAAGAAAGAAAACCATGCTGTGTCGTCATTTGTTCTCTTTAGTATTTTTGATTTGAGCTCTTTCTGTCTTGTCTCTCTTGCCGCCTACTGTCTCTCTCTGAGAGCCTTTGAGCGGACTTCTTTCATGCTCCTTAGGCGCAGTCAGAAGGATGGAGATAACAATTTAAATTAAGGAGGCTGGGGAGAGGAGAGGAAGTGGGAATTTGACTGATAGGCTGTTCTCAGAGGTTGTCTGAGGTCAACGAACTTCAAATGATCAACTTTTCTTTTAGTCCAATGTCCACTTCCTGCCATCTTGCTTTCATTTGCATTTTTGCTATTTCCTGCTCTGTATCTATTCCCTCCCTTATCAAGGGGCTCTGTTGTATTACCCAGCATCCCTTTGTGCTTATTCCTTGATGGGCTGCACATGTGGAAACTCTGTCTTCCCGTGTCCACTCCAGCTACACTTTTCCACATCACTCTGCCACCGATTTGAAGAAGAAACCTGGAAAAAGAAAAAGAAAGACAAAGTGAAAGTATATTCGAGAGTTGCCAGTGGTGGGCCGTCAGGGCCTTCTCTGCTGGCCTAAACAGAATCATAAAGTTATAGCTATTTTAGAATTTAATAATTTTTCACAAATACACTATTATATATTTTTAGCTTATTTTCTCATTGCACAGCTCCTGTCTTCCTCTGTTGCTCTGCTTCCAGCCTGCAGCGCTGCTTCCAGCACAGCTTGCTTTAAGCTTTTATCCAATCAGATTTCACCTCTATGTCTCTAGGTAAGAAGAGAGGCTCGATGCCTGCTAGGAAGCCTTTGCAGTATAAGTAAATGAGGACGATATTGTTGATTGTCATCGTCTTCAACCAATCAGAGCTTTAGATTGACATGTTGGGCACATTCTTTGACGTGCCAGTGGTAGCGAGGTAGCCTGCTAAGTACGTCAGCATTAAGGTGCGCCGTGATTGGTCAGTGGGCCAGCGTGACTTTAGTCAAACAGAAAGGTAGCAAGCAGATCTTAGTATTTAGTAAGAGTTCAGGTTGAAACATATGTAAGAAGTTATGACATTTTTAGCGTTTTGCTTGTAGATTCTTTTTTTTTTGTTTTTACCTAGCTTTGTTTTTTTAACACTCAATGGCTGAAGGAGGAGGAGAAATGGATTTCTCAAGGAGGATTAACCGCGGTATTAAACTCTTTGTTAACAAAGAAAGGAGGATGGACTTTGTCTTTAAGAGAACAGCAGCTTTGGAAAGTGAACTGCTTTTGTGTTTTTACATCTGCAATAGCGTTACTACTGTGTTAATTTGTCTGTGTTGTTTTTATGAATAATATGAATGGCTCGTGCTCTAGCGCTGCAGTGTTGCTGGGTTGATTTGTCATGCTTTGTTGTCATATACACACGTGCGGTGCCTCAGTTGTTTTTTGTTATTGTTCCGGGTTTAAAAGGTCACACAGCCCGTTGTCTGTTACGTGAGCGTAGTCCACCGAAAACATTTTATTTCCCACAATTTAAACTTCTGCATTTTCCAAATGCACTAGTATTATTCAAATGTATTTTTCGGTTCGTAAGCCTCGTACCAAACGGTTTAATACGAATATGTGTATTGTTACACCCCTAGAAACAAATAATAACCATAGCTGTGGCGTCATAATGAGGTGGTTGTCGGACAGTACAGAAGGCCCAGGTATGAAATGCACGGCCCGCCACTGAGAGTTGCAATTACTATGTTCAGTGATTATCACGCCCCAAAACAATAAGATCATGGTTGCCTTGATATCCTTGCATCTCCTGCCATATTATTACTGTAATTGCTTGTTTATGTACTGTATTGAGTGGTAGTTTGAAACATGGTATTAATTGGGTATGATGATATAATATTACAGTTTGATTTATACTGATGGTTCAGCCTATCCATATAAGGGATTTAACGAACGCTGCGAGGTGCACTTGACACAACTTCGATTGAACAGTGTAAAATCAAATGGACAGATGGAAACAGCACTTTGATTTGTGAATGTCCACCCAGTTCCGTAACAATTGAGATACATAGAGCGGAACCATTATGCACAGCTTTGTAAATCTGACGAAAACCATGTGTATGCATATTTCTGCCTTTGTGTGTAGACAGAGATCCTTCATAGAGTTTTATGTGTCAGGCCCCACTGGTCAGTGGACAGCTGGAGAAACGACCATCCACCAAAAGAGACCATCCTTGAATAGAGAAGGGGGTTACGATACCTCACATACACAACCATCCTGTTATCATGTCAAGGGCAAGAACAAGCTTCAATATTCAGAACCATTCATGACTGAACACCCCAACAGATTGTTTTGTTGTTGTTTTATTTTTTGATAAACTGACCCTACAATTAGTTGATTTTCAGAGCTAAATTCTAAATCTGATACAGGAACAATCCGTCTTTTATACAGATTCCAGCATTGATAAGAGCAAGTATACTGGTAAAATATTGTGACCCTTTCGATCACTTTTCCCTCAGTTCCTTGACATACTCATCTGTTTGATTAATGAAAAAGGGGTGTCTATCATAGTACATCATGCTTTCAGTTATCCACTCAAAAGTGTAAGTGGACGCCTTCAACAGTTCATGATTTACTCACCGTGAGAAGACTTGGTTCACTCACAAATGACGCAAGGCGACGGCAACTCTCCTAATTGTTATCTGTCAGCACCAATTTCTTGTAACTTCATCCGAGACATCTCAGGCCTGCTCCTGCCTGCCGATCGCATCCTCTCCCCAACCACCATTGGCCCTGCTCGTCAATTCAGTAATGTAACATAGTTGCATACAGCTTAATGCGAGACGATGGGGGCTTATTGTTGTCTGCCTTCCTCCGCTGACAAGCACTAGCTCATCGCTAATGGAGGGGCCGGTCCAGGGGAAGTGGAAGCACGAGGCGCTGCTGGCCCGTGCGTCTTTGTCCTTTTGCCAGGAAACAATTTGTCGGGAGGCGTGACAGCTGCAGTCATCCAAAACACTGACACGGGGAATGATTGACTGCTTGTGGGTCACAGCCCCACAAGGATGGAAGCAAAGCAGATAGACGGAGGAACAGAGGGGAAGGGAGGGTCGTGTAGAGAGGAAATACTCGGTTTCATCCTCCTACTAACCACCGTTGCGCTTCTTAGAGTCTGTCAAACGCGAATCACATTCTCGGAACAGTAATTGCCGACTCTCACGAGCTGTTACACCACAGCAAACTTGTGTTGCTGAGAAAGGATTGTCGACAGTTGTGATACGTTTCATGCACTAAAATGGGTTCTCCATTTGAGTAACCGGGCCAACGCCACAGCCAGTAATGAATGTGTCACTGGCGTCATGTTTTCGTGTTGCGTCACCTTTGACCCCGACTGGGCTTAGTGAGTGCAGTCGATTACTCTGCGTCTGAGGAAGCGTAACCATTAATGCATAACCTTTAAAGATACTCACTGTTTTGCCCTCTACTAAGCTTTCATCTGGATATATGCAGACGCAGGACTGAATTTGGCAGCATGCCTGTTTCTCATATGCTATATAAAGCAACATTCCAGCTCACAGAAAACACGGTCATCAGTGAGATGTTTGTTGTGGTGGTCGCCTACATAACTCATTGGGCCACATTCATGAATGTTGTCTTATTTTCTGTCCGTGGTTTGATTTAGAACTACAAACCAGAAACATTTGTCAGCTGTCAGAGGGGCGACAGAGAATAATTTTCAAATAACTGAGATTGATGAGTGCAGTGGACACAGAACTCATGGAGACGTTTTTCATGCATTTTCACATATTCTGAAGTGTGACTGGACACAGATTTTCCAGCACTGGAAAACATCCTGCTGCAATATATCTGGCGTCAAGGTCAGGCATGTGGCAATATACTGTATCAGTGATGGAAAGCTTTTTAGTCAACGGTAACTTGATTAATGCAATGCAGCATTTGAAATCAAGCAAATTACAAAACTCTTAGACGGCACTGCTTTATGCCTACGAAAATGATAAAAATACTAGTCCAAATAGAATATTTTTGTAATGGTAATTGTGTTCTATTTAATTGATAGACGAGACTTTACCACTCAAAGACTTTGTTCTTAGCTTTTTGGAAATAAAGGTTGCTGGATCCCACTATTCATTTGTACGTGCACGACATCACATTTCATGGATGAAGCTTATTTTTTAATGTTCCGTACATTGGCTTGGGCTTTTCCGATAATTCCAACCCTTCTCAATGTTTTCTTGAATGGCCGTTTTTTGTTCATGCTAGGAATGTGTGATTCCATTTTTCCTCATTCCTTAATATGTGCCCACAACTGACTGTTCATTAAGCCTTATCCCTTTAGCAGCTGTTTCACACAGTGGTTGACAGTTGCAGAGTTGCAGTTCCATCTTGTCTCTGTACCTTTACGACAGGTAAAGTCACTCTGTTGCCCGATACGATGTAATAATTAGAACATATGGGATGATTTCGTACACCGACTCCAAATAAGCAGTAAACACTCAGTTTTCCATCCTGGCTCCCTTACAATCAAGATGGCAGCAAAGATAACACAAATGGGGATTTATTCATCTGATCTCGTGCTAAACATAGGTGGATCATAACATATCTGGTATGGAATTTATCTGCAGATGCTCCGGTTCAAAATGTGGCAAAACTTTTGCTTGGATTTCAGTTTTTGAGCCACAACAAAGGCCAAAATGTGGCCTGCAACAGACGAGAGTGCTTGTTTTTAGCCTTGCCAACTGCTGGAAATTCCTTTTCTACTGAAGCAGTCATTGATCACTTTAGCCCCTATCGGCCGGTTTAAGTAGAGTCAAAATTCAGCAGTCTGTGACGTTATAAAACAATCAATAAAATGTGTTTTTTTTAGTGCTGGGCAACGATTCAAATTTGTAATTAATTAATTAATCGCATTGTTATGCACAAAATTCAATAATTAATTCAAAAGTAGTGTATTGTGCACTCTTATTTTAAAAGTACTGCTATATGAACAAAAGTGCAATAACATTTGGTTTGCAAACACTTTAGACAAATAAGGTGCTTTTTAACAGCAGTATTCCCTTTACACAGTAGCAGTTATATATCTGTGCTGAGCAGTGGCAGACCGTGCATTTCATACCTGGGCCTTCTGTGCTGTCCTACTTGACTTGGGCGATGTCCTAATAAGCTCATAAACTCAAAAACAGCTGAGGCTGCGGCACAGCGCAAAGACTCCAAACAGTTAACTTACCACAGCTGCTCTTCACTTAAAAAGTCCACTCAGGTCTCTCCAAAAGTTTTCAAAAGCACGTAGCTTGTGCGCGTCCTGTCCTGTAGCTGCCTTGGTTAGCGTAGCGTAGCTCCTAACAGCTTCAAACACCAAGAGCTCAGTTGCAAATGAAACGCATTCTTAGCCATAAAATGTGCAACGCTTCTCTGCCGCTGTCAGTCAGAAATACCATTCGTACAAATCCTTTTCCATGCTGGGTCAGGGCTGCTAGCTGTGGGCTTGACCAACCCTTTGATACGATGTCCAGTTTTTCTGAAAATGTCCTTCTCCAGAAATCCATTTAAAAACGCTAAACATGTCATGTCAATGTCATATGTTTCAACGTGAACTCTTACTAAACACTAAGATCTGCTTGCTAGCTTTCTGTTTGACAAAAGTCACTCTGGCCCACTGACCAATCACGGCGCACCTTAATGCTGACGTACTTAGCAGGCTACCTGGGTAGCTCTGGGACGTCAAAGAATACGCCCAACATGTCAAACTAAAGATCTAATTTGTTGAAGACGATGACAATCAACAATATCGTCCCCATATACTTTAATCTGCAAAGTCTACCTAGAGGACCTCGGGCCTCTCTCCTTACATAGAGAAATAGAGGCTGAATCTGATTGGATAAGAGCTCTACTTAAAACAAGCTGCACGCTGGAAGCAGCGCTGCAGGCTGGAAGCAGCGCTGCAGGCTGGAAGCACAGCCTGCATTAAATTATAAAATAGCTATAACTTTGTGATTCTGTTTAGGCCAGCAGAGAAGGCTTAGCTGGCCCTGACGGCCCACCACTGGTGCTGAGTGTGCTGACTTTATTTGAAACGTTCCACTGCTGTGCAACATGAATAAAATGTTCCGCACACGTTTCAGCAAAATGTCTGTCTTCTGTTTTCATGACAGTCAGAGCATGTGAATGCAGCTGTTCATCAATGTAATGCACTGTAACTCCAGTGAGACCAACAGTTGGTGCACGTTGTAACGCCGTCGCTTTTGTAGTCCTCTCCTTTTCATACAACTTGTGTATTCTTCTTGTGGTGGCGCGTCTTAAGGGAGGCTCATATGTGCCGTCATTCGTTCAATCCTAAAGGTGCGTTCACACCAAACGCGACGTGAACGCACCTTGAGAACGTTCCTCAGACCGACATCTTCCACAATACTAATCGGCCTGCAGTTTGTAGCTATCCACTTCACTGTGGCATTTGTTAGCTTGTCTTGCTTTTGTTTATCTATACTCACACGCTGCATCCAACGTAGTCTGCCGAAGCCTCCCTCCACCGTTTGTTTGTTTGGGTGATTTTCTGGCATCAACAGTGTGTATTGCATTTAAATGATACCTCACTTAAATGCGTTAATGCGCGATAAAATAATTGTTGGCGTTAATTAATGAATGTGTTAACTTGCCCTGCCATAATTTTTTTTAATCAAAAATTGTGAATCCCCCCAACCACAAGAGATCCTGAAGCATATAGTCGTAATGTGCAGAAAAAATATTAGACTGATGGGTCAACTGGTATGCAAGATTCGTCGTGGACAGACAGAAAGATACACACACACACACACACACACACACACACACACACACACACACACACACAACCAAATGCATGATCTCCCTCCAGGCTTACGCCTGGCAGAGATAATTAGAAATACTGAATACTGAATTATTCACTCGGTTGTATATTGAACATTCTCCTGTTAGTATTGAATCTACTACGTACATATTGTTGACTCTTGACCAATGGCTTAGTGATTGTGATAAATAATCTTACACGAGCATGCGTTACGTGTGGTGTTCGACAATCGTTCCATTAGTGGAGATGAATGACAAATATCTTTAATGATCTATTTATTCCTCTCTGTGTCTCAGATGTCACTGCCGGGGGATGGAAGATAAACAATATGTGGAGCAGAAAAACAGTGACATGGCCAGTGGCTGGGTTTATTAAAGGTGTCGGTGTACAGCTTCTCCTCTGTGCCGCGGACACTTGTTTGGATTTTAATTGGCTCGCCGACAGGTGCATGCTGTATAGATTGCTGTGTGCTTTTTCCTGTGACTTCTCTTAAGTGGCTGTTTGTGTGTTGCTGTGTGCAGTTATTGTGTGCCCCTGCAGGCTTTAATGATGTTTTCTGAATGAAAAGCATCTTGTGAAGCTTTCCCCAATCACATGCTCATTAAAATGCCCTCTTTACCATGACACTGTCCCCTGACCTTATGAACCCTTCCCTTTGTCTGAGTTTCCTCGACTATTTATATTACATGACATGTGTCGACAGAGCCCCTCCCATTGGAGGAGACCTCGCCCTCATAGATACCATTCATATTTTGGTTTGCTTCTGATCTGAAATGTCATACAAATGTTAATTAAATGTTAATCAAGCATCTTAAGCACAGTAATGTTGTCAGGAATTGAAGTGATATATTTAGCTGATTTGTGGCCTACTCCGGGGTCATTCCTCCCTGGAGGCCCCCCCCTTTTCCTTTTTTCGCAATGAGAAGAGAAGTTGAGGTTAAGGCAAGGGAGGCTAGATGCCGCGGAGACAATATTTTGCCCGCCTAATTAAAATGAATGTCAGCTCTCCCCCCACTGCGAAGTGCATCAATCTCCCCCTGCGATAGGCCCAGAGTGAGTCTTACCCTGTCAATGTATGCCAGCAGTGCTATCCTTCTCCAGACGGATGCATCGCCCTGGCAGCCAGAGAGGCAATGGCGATGATGTTTGCACATCTAATGGCTGCCGTGTCGATGGGAACCTCAGACTGGCCCAGACCTAAATGATTTTTATTTAAAACAGCAGTTCTATAAAGTGGTCAGGGGCATTTTGGGACCATTTGAGGCCTGACCAGCTGTATAACATTGTGCTTCAGCTGTCCACTGTTCCACATAGCAAGTTACAACAAATAGAGTTTTTGGATGGTAAACGGTGACAAAAATGTTAAATCAGTAAGAATCTTGTAAGCCTGGTGGTAATGCTTTCCTATCGTTCGAGACTCAACAAGGGCACTTGGCTAAAACATTTGTGTATTTGTTCTCCCGTGCCCTAAACCATTAGAGGTCTGCCATTTGCCTGTTGGTAACACAGCAGTCCTTTCAGCTCTCCAGCACCTACTCTAACGCAGGAAAATAGTGTGATTTAACAGGGTTCATTTCAAATCTGAAAGGCAATATACCTGAACATTAAGTTTAGGCCTTTGATATCCCACTCATGTATTCCTATATTTATGTAGAGGAATGTGTATTACTTCCCCCATAGTAACTTGTCTTCATGCTAGGTTACATAGATGCAAAATGTCACAGATCAGATTGCATGTGCTGACCAGATAAATACGGCAAGCGTTGAAATCTGATAGAGCTGTTATATTTTGTGGAATGTGCTCATGCAGTGCAGATGAAAATATCATCACAAGATTAATTTGGGACTGTATGGATGAGGTATTATGTTCACAGATTTTTATGGAAAAGACAGTCGTCGCCGTACAATGTGCTCCTAATCCTGCACATGCACCTCATGTCATTTACTTTCAGCAAGTGATTTGTCATCTTTTTCACATTATCATTATCTTCAGGTGATTTGAATTTCAATCTGAGGGAGAATGCATGGTATGCTGCTCTGATGAGCGATGGATAATCATCTCAGGTACTTTATATTACTGCTCTCAGTTAAATGCATTCCTATTATTTTAAATGAGGAAGCGTCTGGCGCTGGAGCCCGAACTAGGCTTTAATAATATGTGGTTTGAAGGTGAATATGTCTTTCAGTCTGTGGTACTTTTCTCTACCTACACTGTAAAAAGACTACAATGGTCTGGCCATAGCCACGAGGCTGTAAAGCACATTAAAAGTAAGGTGGATAAGTGTTGAGATCCAACTGAGATCCTTAGTGATAGCTGGTGAAGTAAACGTAAAAATGGTAGTGGTTGTCATGTTTAGCAGGTAGTGCTTCCCACATTCAAGGTATTGGTTTACTGTGCTAGCAAGCACAGATCATGCCGATGGGAATGACATTATGTTTTGCAGGTATTTGGCCATAAACCAAAGCATTGGACAGATTGGAATTTGGGCCTGGTGATGGTGCAAGAGGAAGAGTGATGGGATCACCAAAGTTATTACAATTCACCTTCTGTAGAACAGATGTCTGTTTGACATTTCATGACATTTTTTCTCTGTACCTAAAATGTCAGCCTGCTGGTGGCGCTAGAGGAAAAGTCAGGGGATCACCAAAGTCACGAGGATCACTGGGAGTCCATGAACCTTTGCACACGATTTTACGGCAATCAGTCTCATATTTGTCGAGATCCCAACATCAACCTACCGATCTTGAGCAGTTACTTGGTCCTTGTCTAAACTGTTACTTTCTTCAAAGCACATCAAAATTCATTCTACTACACTCCAGAACAATTAGTTTAAAAAAGAATACAATCAAATAAGTCTCAATCCTAAATTAGAAATTAAATTATTTTTTGAATTACATGTACAGTTCAACTATTATCGCTATGCACAACCACTTTAATAGACGAGTATCCAACTACAGATAAAAAGTGTTCACATTCACAGTAAATTGGCCTGAGCAGTGAACACGTCTGTTGTGAAGGTCTCCTTGAAGTTTTACCATCAATGAGGGCAGGATCTGAGACGGAGCGCAATTCTTCCCAATCCCTATTTGGCCTCGGTGAGCTGAATAGAGCACAGTAGCCTGCTGGGTTCATTTGGACGACTCGTGCAGATGGATGAAAATGTGAGTGGTTTAGTGCTCTTAAGTTAATGATCTCAGTGCATGTTCCCTCACTTCCTCCAGGGCGTCTCATTGTGGAGAATAAGTAGCGGGAGATGTGGGGCTGGTGCCTGTCACAGGGCCTTGGCTGAAATAATGAATAGAACTCCCCTACAGACTGAGGTAATAGTAATAACTGTCAGACTCCGTCTCCCATCAATGCCCACATCCTCCTAATTTAGGATTAATTCCTGCTGTACTCGAGAAAGCCCTGAGTCGCTGTATGTCCTGCCATTTACTTTGAGCTTCTCCAAAACTGTGTTGCTGCAAACCGCCTTATTTCAGCTTATCACAAACTTGGCCTTTTTTCTTTTTTTTAATATAACAGCAACAGCAGCTTTGAATTGGAAGCAGTTTCTAAAATGAGTGGTGTTTTTACTTTCATGTATGAGAACAGGCCGTTCATAACCTTTTCAGTTAGTAAGTGGTGCTGAATAGGAGTGGTTGTGTCTCTTCCAGTTCTTCTCGTCTGCTGGGAAATGGGGTTTCTGGTGTCTTTGATGTGCAAAATTCACCTTCTGTCATCTTTTGATAATTTCACCTTTTTTTTTTCTCCATCTCCCCAAAAAAGTTTGATGATTACTTTTCTTGCTCCAGGCTAGACATGAGATCTTTGCTTCCACCCCGTAGTATGTCTGACACTTTTTTTTTTTCATATTTGTCTTGAGATGCTGCAGCATTATATATTTTATACTTCTAAACAAGGTTGATGGATTCTTCCCTTAGAAAACACTTTGCCAGGTGAAGCAATTATGTGTGCAGTGACATCGCCTGTTATTGTTTTCAGTGCAACTTCATGAAAAAGTTTGCTGCTTCCTTGTTTTTGCCTGAGGCTACTGTTTCTATTTTTTTTCTCCCAAAGTGCACTATTGAAACAAGTGCTTGGCTGCTCTCCGTGTGAAAGTTAATGATTCTTATTTTAAATTTAGCTTTTGTCACTCGAATAAACAGTGTAATCACACTTTGGAGAAATTGGCTATTGATCATCCTGCCCTGTCCGACATAATGACCGGTGCCGAAGCAAGCGGTTCTAAAAGCAACTATTTGTTTTAAATGGCAAATTCCCGGATTAATTCAACTGTTTCCTGTCCAAAACAGTGCAAGAGCAAGTAAAAATCATTCTTTATTTCCACTGAAATATAATGCCATTGATTTGATGTCTCTTTGCTGTCACAAGCAGGCTTTGCAATTGATTAAGACTCACCGAGGTACTGTGGTGCTCAGAATGAGTGGATGTGTCTGACCCTCTGGGCAACTTTCCTCTCACTGAAAGCCTTCAACACATGCATACATCAGCTAACTACCTCCTACAGCACCGTGTCCTTGCCACAATTCCATTAAACCACCTACACTCGCATGTGGATGCAACACTGATCTCTGCTGACGTGCGAGCCGGAGCGTTGTGGACTGTTTTTGTCTGAGGATTACGCGCATTGTGTGAATATTCTGCCAGGCTGTGAATGAAACTATTATCCCTGTTTGTTTACTCGAACCAAAACCAAAGATTCTTTTTGAGATCCCTTCAATCCTATTGTGTGTCAGCCTGAGCTGTCAGCGCTTCATGCAGTTCATGTGTGGATCACACTGTTCTGAAGCACTTTAAAAAAACACTGCACTCATGATATTGATTCATGTGGCTGCCAGCTTTGCTGGTCTAAAAGGGAATTTTTAGTTTGCGCTGTGCATGTTTTCGTGCTATTGTTGTAATTACCGAATTTTCAGAGGTAAGAAATCCTTCATTTTGACCATTAATAAGTTATTACTTGTCTGTTTGATCCCAGTCGTGAATGTTAACTTCACACGATGGGTGTTTTGGCTCACAGTCCTTTTCATCCTCACTCGCACTCACTTACTACAATTTTGAACATTGAGTCATTCTCAGTTTCCTGTGATTGGAAGACTGAAAGTGTGTGATAAGCGTTGAGTGTCGGACAGATAAAAGCTCTTTCCTAGGCTGTAGGTGTGCCTGTAGAAGAGGCCCCTTGATTGCTCCTTTGTCTGCCTCATTGTCACAGAGCTCAGCCGCCGTTTCTGCTCCCAAATCATCCCAGCAACCGAATACATTCATTGAATAATACAAGAAGGGTGTGTTCAGTCATGTGCTGGATATTCGTTTTGCTCTTTCCCTCGCATTCTGTTAAGAGCGCAGACATGTTAGAGACAGACAGTGAGTGGAATAAAAAGGAAAGAGACACATTAGATAAATCCCCTCACGATCTTTACAGGCTTCACCCTGCGCCATAAAATGATCTTTCTCTAGTTGGATATTTTTTTCTCAAAATCATCACTTTGAAAATAGTCTTGTTTGATTGAGTTTTTCATATAGCATCGTATTAATTCAACACCATGAGATGGAGAAACAGGCAATGCCTCAAGGGGGAATTTGCTGCTATCTGTTTTATGGCTGCCACATATTTCTGGAGTTACAGTTCAAATAAATAGCTGTTAATGTCTGAGCTGCTTGGGGGTAAAATTATAGTCTGAAACCAACTCTGTTTTGAGAGGAATTTGGTTTTGATCTGCATCCGGAGCCGCTTGAAACGTGTGAAGCATTGAAAAAAGATCTATACAACATATATGTAATGATAGGACTATGTTGCACAGGCAACACAATACGACTGACCAATTTATATGTACATTGTTTTTATAGCTGTGGCACAAATCACACAGACGAGGCCGACGGCATACTGAAGAAATTGTTCCTTTCCTCAAAACAAGGGCATGGCATGTCTTTAACCTTTACACCTTTAGCTCCCTTGATTCCTGCCGAAGTCCACTATTAGTTGTAGTGTAGTGCAGTGCGTGAAATGTCAGCCCCATTATCTGAACACTTGACTTTAGGCTTTGGTAGCAAACTAACAGGACAGCGAGGTTACTTCGCATAATAATCTGACATTTTGAAACTGCCCTCAAAGACGAAGACAAAGACAGCATTGGTTGTGAGTTGTTTTTTTATTTACCTGACAGGGACTTCTTGTGGCATGTTAATAATTAAACTTCATTTATTCCCTACCTCTAACCAAGTATTTGTACCTTGGCAATAACAACAAACCGGTTTCGTCATTTAGTTTTACATTTTTGCTCCAGATGACAGATATTCAGTTCTATTTGGCAGGAAAAGCTCCGCTGTTTGAAGGGAGCTCTCAATGAATCAGAGCAGCGACAAGGATTCTGCAGAGAGAGCAATAATAAGTAATTTACATCAACAACCGCAAAATAATAGACACTGATATATGTACGGTGATATACCGTGCTGTGTGAATCGCCATGAATGAGCCCAGAAACCTCTTGCAAACAGCTGCCACCTGGAGACGTTGACCTAGCCCCAGTGGATGCTGGTTCTGGTTTTGGTCTTGCATTCGCAGACAGCTGATATGGTCTGTTTGTGGTGTTCCTTCAGTCTTCTCTTCAGTAGTCTTCCCTACAGTTGTTACATGCAATGTCATACACCACTTGAGTTTTCCTCCTCTTTGGGGCTCTACTACTACAGCTGGGGAACTACTGTATATCACTATGAACTGTCCGGTTTCTGTGGGCATGTGTGGTGCCAGTGAGAAATACTAAAATCAATCAGGGAAAACTTTTTTTTTTCATCCGTACACTCCCTGTGGAGGTTATTGGAAAACTGTTTTTGTCCATTGAATTTTTGACATTATTTAGCCTTGTGAAGACATTTTTTTTTCTGGCCACGTCCTCTCAGCCGCTCAGCTGTGCTGCTGAAAGGAAAAGGTGGTTCTGAGGACAATGACAGCTGAGTTTAAAGTTCCAAGTCTGGTGTAAACTTTGGGGAAACAGGCTCCTCTCCTCTTGGCCATTAGTATTGCCGGTGCTGCCATCCCAAACCTGGACAGACCATAAAGAACTGCAAATCAACTCCATATCTGGCAGAATACAGAATTTGAAGAATTAATACAATTAGTTTTAAATGTTCAGATTGGTGCAACGCCCCGTGTTCGATTCCAGCTTTGGGACCTTTGCTGCATGTCATAACCCTCTCTGTCTCCCTTCATCTATCAAATGAAGGTGAAAAGAATGTTTAGATTTAATCGTGCTGTTTCATTCCATTGAATCACTGACATTGTGCTTGAAGCACATTTAAAGAACATCTCTGTTTGCACATTCTGCTTCAAAACTACTGCAGGCAGTTTCTGTTTTCCATAATACCACCCAACGGACACTGCATGACTTATAATGCAGGCAGTGGTTACTGTATCAGAGTGATGACCTATAGCTTGGGATTATGGTATTACATGTAAAGAATGTGTTCAGGGGAATTGAGCATTGAGTGAACCATTATATGCTCCACTTTATCTTGAAACGATGTGGACTAGCAGGCTTGTTGTGTAGTCTATATGCTGTCCCATCTATGATTGATTACAATTGTCTGAGGCTGACCAGCTCATTAATTGATTCAGCAAAACCTTTGAGTCCTCTGTGGATCATTTGAAACAAAATGCCTTATTTTTATTTTCCCTGGTATGGTTGCAGTAGAGGTGCTATGGGACTGATTGTAAATCATAACCAAACACAACACACTGTAGGTGTGACTCAGTACTTAATCCCCTAATGCATTGACCATATAGAATTGTCAGCGTTGGTTATACGCAAAACCACTGCAATACATTCCTTTCAAAGCTTTGTAGTAAATACAACCTATTTTCACATTGCCCTCTAAATTATTTACATGATTAGTTGAGTACTTAATGACTTAGTTACAGTAATATAGCAAATGATGTATTGGTTATTTAAATGTCCATGCCAGTAGTATATATTTCTTTGCCATTCTCCTGAAAATGTCTGACTAAACCCTGGAGATGCAGTAACTCCTAATCTTCTGTATAATGTAGGTTTCTCATTGGGCTGCAAAGTGCTGCTGTGACATGCTGTCATCAGAATCCCTGATGCTGCATGGCACCGCCCGTGTCTCCATATGAAGGGGATAGTGCGAAAGAAGTAATTGCTTAAAGGGAAACAGCACTTACTCTGACAGCACTTACAATAAATTCCAGTGAAGACCCAGACCCCACCCCTTCCTCTCTGAGTTTGAAACTCATCCCTCAGTCCCTCCCTCACCTTTTTTTAAAATCTTGTGCACCTGACTGCAAATCAACTTTCCCTACTTGTAAAAAAAAAACATTATCTACTCTTCCATTGGTGGTCCATATGTTTATTATGTTCCAAACTAAATTCACATTTTTAGGGTTTCTGGTATGAAACTGGAGTGTGCCACTGACCCAACACATGGCTCCTGCCAACACATGTCAGCTGTACAATCAGAGCTCTTGCTGCTGCTCTGTGGGTTGGACTTGTGTTTGCATGGGGCACACAGCATGCAAGAATCTAGTGTCAATCCTGGACTAGGAATTTTTCTAACATATCCCAACATGATGAAAAAGTTACAACGGCTAACTAAAACAAGGCATCATTACTAACATTAGTGGCTTATGTCAAACTGTTTGATCCATGCCTTGATCTTGTATTTTTGGTTTTGGAAAGGCAATTAAAAATGATACCACCCTCCAAACTCGTATGTGCTTATATGAGTATAGCACTAGTACAATAGTAAAAGTGCAAAGTCAATTTTGAAAGCATTTTACAATTAATTTTGTGATTAAATAAATAGTTTGATATATTTTTAATTTGAGTTAATGCTCTGCTTTGGTCAATGTATTAATTGCCCGTAATTAAACACTTTATTATTATTGTGGCACACTATATCTATATTGTGACCATAGTGATATTGAATGCAGACAAAACTGTTGTTTTACTGTTTTACATTTTTTTTGATTTGCACGTGTTTATAGTGGCAGTATGATTGTCGTATTGTCATGTCTTATTACTGGTTGTTAATTTATTTTTGATAAGAAAAATCAGATTGAAGCAAATATTCTTCTAAATCCATTTTTTTACCAACATTATGGGACTATTGGAACAGAAATGCAGGCCAGATCTGAAAGCAGAATAGTAGTACTGCTTTGCCTTTTATGTTACTCTAAATATTGCTATATTACTCTGTGGGGTTACAAAAAGGCTAATCAATGTTGTTTCCATATATGGAAACGGTAATAATCATGTCAGTGTCCTCTAATCTTGTGTCTTTTTCCGTCACGCAGCTGTCTGCCACCTCCACGTCTCGAGCGGCCTTCTTGCAGTGCCTCCGTTGGGGGATTTGGTGCCCCTTCCAGGATCCGTCTGACTGGAAGGGGGAAGAAATACAGCTTGTTCTGCAAGGTGGTGCAAAGCCAAACCCTCACGGAGTCATGGTCTACAGCACAGAGATGTCTGCCAAAACTCAGAGCCCTGCGCCGCTCTCAGCTCCAGGCTCAGCTCAGGTAACACAAGAGGCACAGAGGCATGTCTTTGTCGGAGGAACAAAATGTAAAGAATGCGTTGGTGGCAAGACATTGTGCTGTTTTCGGGAGTCACACAGATGTTTCCCTCAAGGCAAAAACTCTCATATATTTTAATTGTTTCTTTTTGACATAATGTGGTGCATTAAGATAAGTTGTCTTTATTGGTAGGGCCTCATACAGTACAAAGGCAGATGACATCATCCTTTAAAGCTCTGCACTGTAAATCATCATCACGGTCTACAGCACACGTGTAGACAAATGATTGTCTGCAAGGCACATCTTTTTGGTGACAGAATCAGACATTTCAAAGGGTGCAAAAGTCACTTTTCGCACCTTAGCTGTGAATTTTCACACAGCTCAGATATTAGAAAATAACCACACGTCACCGACACATATCTCCACCTTCCGCTGCTATCTCATTCATTCCAGATGTGTCCTTCCCTACATAATCTCAACTGTTAATTCTCCGACACTTTGCTTTTGTTACTGGAATGTGTGAATCTTTCTTCTCTCGCGGAGGCGAAGGATACCATAACGTTTCGGCTGTCGTCCAGTCTGGAAAGGAAGGCATCCAGCCCAAAGGCATCTCTGAGGACAAAGCAGGAGGACGTGTCCCGTCACAGAAGATCACCATCATCACCTTTACAGGGTAAATATCATCATGTAATCCACAATGGCTCTTTAAGCACACAAAAAAAGGAATAGCAGCAAGCTGATATAAAGAGTTTCTCTCAAGGAAGGAGGTGAAAGGCTCTCTGCTGCTCTCTTCTTTAAAGGAACCACATTTTTGTTTGTTTTTCTTGTTTATTGGACCAGAAAGTGTGTGGCCTGTTACGGCAAATTGTTTTTGTGGGCACGACTCAAGTGTGCGGCAACACCCAGGTGGAATCAGCCAAAGTTCTAAGCATCAAACTAGCCTGTCCTCTGCATGTGATGAAGCCCTCACCTCTGCAGTGTTATCTCAATTGCACCTCCTGCTCTCTGCATGATTAGCACATTTAACGGTTGGGGTCTGAGGGGAATAAACACAAAGTGCAAGGAGACAACTTTGGCAGTCCATTAGGACCTTTTGATCTTGAACAAGCATTGCTTTGCATCTTCATGCTGACGTCTGCTCTGAAAGAGGAACTTTGGCCTGAACATAGACAATGACACACACATTTTTTCGGGTCTAAATTATGCTTTTAAAGGTAAATACGACTAACACACGCTGTTAGGCCTCGGCCCATAGCTAATATCTTTTTTGCTTATTTTAAGTCCTTTGTCATGACTCATATTGGACTCATGCACATATTCTCAGGTAATTTAATGTAATAAATATAGTAGCTGCAGACATTTTTTACAGTTTGAGCATGGAGATTCATTCTTAACCTCATACAACCTGTACTTGGATTTTCTTTTATTCACTGAACCACTTTTTAATCCTGTGGTGTTCTGCAGTGGCTTTTTGGCCATTTAACATTTTGTATTACTATTTATCCATCTTTTGACATAGAATCCACTGGTTCCTGTTCTTGTAATCTCACATAGAAAGGTCACCGTTGCCTCAAGCTTGTTTTGTATTTGGGATAAAAAGAAACCTTCGAAAACCAGATTCAAGAGTTGTTTTTACTCATCTAGCGTCATAATACTGTTTTTGTGAGATTAATGCCAGTTCTCCCAAGTGTAAGTAATTATATTGGTTTGGAGTGTAGATTGTATATTAAAGTATGACTTCCCACAGTTTCTTCGACCTTTTTTGAACCAGCTTTGATTCTCAAAATTCTCCAAACCTGCACGGAGTTTGTTTATTATTGTGCTAAAAAAAATTCTAAAAATACCTTCTCGGACTCAATTACATGACTCCCAGTGACGCATACTGTTTATCAATACAAGAGTGATCATTGAAGCAAAACAGCTTCAGTGTGCATTTGAAAAAAATATTTGCAGCATCACACACCAGCCACTTCTCCATGCATATTGTCTGTTCTTTGCTTTCTATAAGTGCAGTGGCTAAAAATGTGAAAATAAAACTGAACCAAGTCCCTGTTTCTTTCTTTTTTTTCCATTCCTTCAGATTTTAAGGGGTTATCAGTGTATGCTACTGAATTTCTCTAACGGAAGCATTTTTATTCTGTCACTCCCAATTAAGCATGACCGTTCCACGATATCTTTCCAAAAATAACCTGAACCCAGAGCTTTAAAGATGCCTCCCACTGAAACAAAGTTCTGATTAAATATTCCACATCCCACTTACAGCCAAAGATAAATGATGTGCCACTGTTTGCATCTCTGACTGAAGCCCATACTGCTGATTTGCTCTGTGCCCGTCAGTGAATTGATTAAACGTGTAGTAAACACTACGCATAGCCACTCAATCCCAGTGACAGCAGAAAGAACTTGAGTGGACCCCGGTCGTATACTCAATGGTTTCCCCACTAATGATGCTGTTAACTTATCTTGCTGGAGAAGAATAGCGTTGATCAGGGCCTACTTCATGGGTGTGTAGAGAAGGCTTTTGGCAAAGTCTATTAATGACATTTTAATCAGTGTTCAAGTGTCCTCAGAGGATCCCCCAAGGAGCCCGAATGATTTGGGCTTGTGTTCAGAGGAGAATGATATCATGAATCTCTGTCATTCTTTGATTTCAGAGCCTTAATCATCCTTGACTTTGTTTTTGTCTGTGTGTGCGTGTGCGGGGGCGTATCCAAGTGTGCTGCTTTCCATTGCAGATTGCTTATTTAGACGAATATGGAATTCATAGCCAGTCTCAAATATGGAATTCACGTCCTTGATGCAAGTATATTTATTAATGTGGAAAGCTCACTGCGCTATACAACCTTTGAAACAGTCATTGGATAGAAAGAAACAAGCTACTTGTAACCTTTGTAAAGGCCCAGTAAAAACTGGTTTGAACCATAGACCATGTGTATATATATAGATGGACGACGCATCTCCACTTCCTCCAACTGTACAAAAGTGAAGCCAAAATAACCTGCCGTCTTGCGTTTTTTTACGTCATCTAGTGCCGGAGTCTGGGAAGTAGTGAAAACTGATATACCCACCTGAGCCATCCTGATCAGAGCCAATCCTGTCACTCATTACGCCACACCCCCTTTTTTAAGCATCAAATATCTAATTAAAACCAAACTTATTAGAAAAATGAACACTTGACCATACATCAACGTGATAAAAACTACCTAAAGTGACAGAAAGCATCTTTGGGAAAAATACATTTGACGTATACTTTTTAAAGTTCCGCCCATGTCCCATCAGCTAATTGGAGGGGGCAGGGTTTATGACCTGTACTGCAGCCAGCCACCAGGGGGCGATCGAGATGTTTTGGCTTCAATTTGTAGCGCTGTCATGTTGTCCATCTCTATATAAGGTCAATGGTTTAAACCCCAAAATCACGTCTCTGAGACCAGGCTGGTAAATAAAAAGTTTACTTTAGGTTGAAAACAGCCAGAAGTCAAAACCAAACAGGCAGGGGAGATGAGACAAACTTAGCCAACAGGGGATCAGGCTACAGAGCTGGAGTTCAAAAGGCAGGCTGGGGGTCATAACAGGTAAAACTCAGGCTGGCAGAGAAAATAGCTGGATTGCGAAGGCAGAAGAACAATCGACTATCTGGCTGGGAATGAATGGATGGGCAGCCATATATGCTACTGGGGTGCAGATGGGCAGGAGATGTCAGGTGGTGGTGAACACACGATCTGAAACGACAGGAGAGTTAATCCATGGCAGGGGGAAAAGCAGACAAGCCAAATGTGAAACCTCTAAATTATTCATGGTAGACATCTACATGCGGGTGGAAATTCTCGTGAAGTCCATACATTTTTATTCATCTATAATTTATTTACAGAATCTCTGGTTGTTTACATGACCATCACACATCACTCGCTGCCTCTAATGATAAGCTGAGAGGCATAAAATATGCTGTTTTGACAGAAAAGCTTCATTAATGAAGTTTGATGATGCATAATTTTTACATATTTAAATATATTTTTCCTCAATCCCTGGTGCCTTCTGCACGTATAGGTGCTTGTGTCGGTCTCTCGTACAGCTGCAAGTTTGCTCAGCTGTCAAGACGGCCTCTCGTTGATCACAAATCAGTGGCCAATTGCTTACAGTCCAGCAACTAATGAGGTGAAAAACATTTTCTCACCGGCTCAAGAAGTGAAACAGTGAGGAAACAGAGAGCCCTTAAAAACAAAATGGCTGCCGGGAGGATGCCAGAGCACATTTGTGACGGAGAGCCAGCCATCTCTGCTCCGTGTCCACTCTGTGAGCATGTAGTCTGAGCAGATGGGAGCTACAGTAAGACACCCCAGGCAACTGAAGCAATTTCCAAAAGGCCAGTCAAGCCCGGCACAGAGAGCGAGAAAGAGTGGGAGAAGAGGACAAAGAGATGCTGGAAAGCTTTTCATTTCAGTATTACCATGGCTACCAACCAAAAACCTCAGGAAGCATTGTCAGACTTTATACTCAGTGTGATATCTAAATCCATGCCGCCTGATCTGTGGGAAGATTTCTTACTGATTGTGAGTAGTTTTGCATCGCAATGTTTAGTGTAGTTGTACTTCACTGTTATGCAAGTTATGCAGGTCACATTGTCCCAGTGTACTCGTTATACCTCAGGATGCCACCCAACTGCAAAATCCAATCGACGGCAAAGCAATCTGAAAAGAAGACATTTTGCTGTCATCTTCCATTCCCTCTCACAAGCTGCCATTCCATTAAATGTGTAACCAAACTATACAATTAGCAGTTTTGCCAGGTAGGCAGAGCATGGGGAAGACATTACGATGTTGTTAAATTGAGCTTGCTCAACATTGAACTGGAGTTTTTTGCACAAGTGAGATGAAGACATCAACAAGAACACAAAATGGAAGCACGTTGCACTTAGTTCATACGTACTATTAGTTTACACTTTATGGTTATAAGCTTGTGTTTTTGTTTTTTTAATCTTTTGGGGGTTTTTTGCTTGTGTTTTTCAGGCCAAAGATATATACCACCAGCTTCTCCTCCAGAATCGCCTCCAGGCCCCGGGGTAAGACACCTCGTCACCTACTCAACTTAGTGACTTAACCTAAGTGCTATAACAGCTAGTGCTATGACAAAAAGGCTTTGTCTGAAGTTCTTTTGTTTTTCACTTGAAGCAAGACTACACCACAAGCACTTAAGCTGCTTTTGTACTATTTTCTCTCTCTCTTTTAAAAATAAATCCTGCTATCAGTGGGTAAACAAAGGACCCCGCTTTTTGGCCACTCAGAGCATCGGAACAAGCTAAAAATACAACCTCTGACATTTTAGCACCTTATGAAGTTGTTATGGCTGACATCTATTGACATATTAGCTGAAACAAGATTACTATTAAGTTGGAGTTGTGTTTCCACTTAACAAATCTAGTGTCCCCTCTGGTCCATCTGACTAGCTGCTAACTTTCTGACTGTTCTCCAACGAGTAACTAACTCGGTCTGTTTGTCCTTTTTGTGGTTGACACTGTGTTTGTCATTTTTTTTTGCTGAGAACAGTAAAACAAGGTTGATGTGTGCAGGGTTTGTGGGCCAGAAAACCAAAACAATGAGCTAAAAGCTAAAACGCACAATGGATCTAGATTTAGATAATTTCAGTATGGTTACTGTATCTAGAAATAATGTGTTCAGAGTAGATTCCAATGCTTTGTGGCTCTTGTCTGTACCTGACGATAAGAATGGATTCCAGTTAACTGCTGACCTGGCGAGATTCCTGGCTGAAAGACAGGATCAGGAAGCACCTCTAGTGGTTCCCTCTACATGGATGCAGCACCCCTTCTGTGCTCTTTAAACAAAAATAATATAAAATAAATCTTGATGGCCATGCTGTGTCTGGTTTGTCAACAGTGATTGCAGATTGAGCTTAAACACATTTTTTTTTAAATCAGGAAAAAAATTGATCTGCAACAATGTGATCATGAAGCATAATTGACATATTTAAATATTTTAACTCACCTGTATGACATTCCACAATGATTGGGTCTATGAACTTATCCTGCAGCCAGAGTTTTACTGAATATGGACACAGCTGACTTACTGAAAGAAAGGAAGCACGTGGGTGTGTGTCTGGTGAAAATGTTATTTGTGGTGAAAGACAACAAGATATCTGTGTGTGTCAATGAACCAGTTAAATCCCCACAGAAACCTGCCGAATAGGAGTAATAATCATGCTTAGTTCGATTAAATGAGATTAAATGTCACATTAGCATATGTATGTTGGAGACTTCCCAGAGACAACAGATATATAGTACTGATCAATCCTACAATAACTATGTAATAAATTGAACTGCTCCTAGTCTTAGGTCCAACATATGTAACAGTGTGTTTTGCTGTGTGTGTGTTTTGTGTGTCTGTTCGTCCTGACTGAGCTAAGCTACCGTTACCATCCATCCCTCAGCCTGAGTGGAGGTGTCAGTGGAGGCAGGGAGTTGTGATAGATGCTGCTCTCTCTCTCAGGATGAGGCTAGGGACACACACACACACACACACACACACACACACACACACACACACACACACACACACACACACACACATACACACACACACACACACACACAGATGCACACACATTGACATTGTGCCACAGAGTGGAGGAGGAAAGAGATCTGGTCTGTTTCAGTGTTAGCTCTCTGGGCCAATATGAGCCACAGTCTGTATTGTCGACTTATTTTAAATTGAACCAACTGGCTGGGAGTTGTGGGAGCGCTACACCCATGAACTCTACAAATCAACCCTCATTTTGATTAAGCAGCGAGGGCGGTGGAGGCCTGCAAATGGGCTGCTCCAACTGGGTAACAAGAGTCGACTGTGGTCATACTGGACAGCTCCTCTGGGATGATATTAGAAGATGGTGGTGCTCAGCTGGATACGTCTGGATAGTCTTTTTTCATCTAGTAATTCCCAAAACATCCGGGCTAGCAAACAGACAGAATTAATAAAAAAAAAATAAAATAAAGTTATTTCCACAGTGTATTTTGGTTTTGTTTGAATGATCCTACAAGTATTTCCACTGCAAATTAGTAGATGCTTCTATCATATTTCCAAAGTTTAAGGGTTAAAGTTCAACCCCATTTCCCCTAAAGGAGCAATTAACTTTGCACCAAAGGGGAAAAATATTGAAAGTAAGTGTAACCACTGTGGCAGTTACAGCATAGCACATTGAATTCAAAGACATCCTCATTATGGGGATGGTGGGGTGAGGCACCAAAAGTACTTGGTTAGGTTTAAGGCCCAAATATAAATGTAAAGGATAATATATATAAAGGATGCGCCTCATTTGATGCGCGTCAATTGATGCTCCTATCCTATGGTGCACTGCAGGCGTCAGATTTGAAATGCTAACACCGCAGAAAAAAAAGTGTTTAAAAACAAGGTCGCTATTTAGGAAACATTTTTGTATATTACAGATACCCCTTAACGTATTGATATGGATGAAAGTTTAACTACATTATGTGAAATTGGCATCATACGATCCGCTAGACGGAAGACGTATCACTCTGTTGGAGTTCTTTGGACTAGAAAAACAATCAGTGATTGTGCTTGGGCCTTTTGGAAAAGATCCTGGTTTGTGTTAGAATAATTACTACCTAAATTACGTAACAAAAGAATGATAAAATAAGTCCAAGTTGTATTTTGGTTTCACATGCGACATTTACAGCCTTTGCGTCAGGATTACTACAGCCACTAGAGGTCAGCATAGTCTTTTTGTCTTTGTATTGGTAATCAATGTTTGGAATAGATGATAACGGCCTACTGGACCTACTAGTAGGTGTAGCAGGTGCCTTCTAACCAGCATCTATGAGGCTGCGAAACACTGGAAACAGGTGGTTTTTGCCTCTTTTAGAATGCTTTAAGTTTGCAGCAAATTAATCTCATAATATCATAATCTATAATACAATAATGAGTAAATAAGCAGCAGTCATCATTAGTGCAGCGGCTGCTCAGTGTGCGCAACATAGACATCTATCTGATGGGTGTCCAGGATTCTGCACGAAGAACTGAAACAGAAAACACTGTGTGAAGCCATGCCACTGCTGTTGGCAGTCACCCGACAATTCATCACGACTCCAGTGTTGCTACAAAATTCACTCTCTGTGTCTTTCCCTATCTCTCTGTCTCCTACGCTTTCAAAGATACTGTTATAAAAATACACTTGTTTCAATCCTAAAATGATTTTGCCCGTTCAACAAAAACATTCTTTCCTCTTCAATGTGACTGTCAGACGCTGATTAATCAACGTTATCGTTCTCTGAAAAACGGTTCCGTAAACAAGCCGTGCTCTCCGGCTCTGTCTGTAGACATTGTTGGATCTGACAACTTTCTCTTGCTCGCATAAATTATTGATCCTTGACACTCTCGGTGTGCCGCCATGCAGAATGCTAAGGATCTGGCGGTATTTATAGCCGGCATTTGGGAGAGCAGCTGAGTCTGTTTGCCTGTGCTGATGATGATCGCTCGCATCGGGCTGCGGTCATGTTTCAGGGTCGTGCTCGTGTTCTGTCGACCCAGGTGGTCTTGTAGTCCGTGGGCCGGAGGTGAGGCCATGTTTCAGTTTGTTGCTGGCAGAGGGCTATTTGGCAGCTGGCTCTGGCTCAGTCAGAACTCATTGCTGCTGCTCTCTTTTATGCAGAGGCACTTAGTGCCTTGTATCAGATGTCTTTCTCAAAAGAATAGGACTTTCTAAAGATTGTTTATTGTATGACTCTGTTTTTGGCACTCTAGCCTTTAGTACTGTGTGCGAATCCTTCTGTCTTGACAATACAAAGAGAAGTAAATATAGTTACAAACACGTCGTGGAAACTCATGCTACAAAGTAAACGGTTAAGCAATATATAGTATTGATTTGAGCTATATGTCAAAATTGATTATTGTTATGGTATGTTTTTGATAATTATTAAACAAAGCATAAATAGATTTCTCTGAAATTGCGATGGATTTCTGATAATGCTGATATTGGTCTTATGATAATCACAGCGTGTAGATTATAGCTCAACCCCTTACTGCTACCTCAGTGATTATTGGGGGGACCTCACGTCCATCTTTTTGCAATTATCTCATTTGGTAGTTTGTATTTGATTACTTTGAACTTTCTTTTCTCAGATATTTGCAAAGTTGAGGCGCATTAGCTGTAAATGAGGTCAAACAACATGTTTTGCATAGTTATACCAGTGTGGGGGGGGCATCTAAATGGAAACTGCTGTTTGCATTTGAAGGCTGCCAGATCAGAACATATACAGTTTTACAAGAATGAAGAGGTGTAATTGCACCTTTGTGAGTGTGTAATATACGTATCAGAGCAAAAATAATCTGTTAATCTTGGTAACTGGCCTCAAATATCGAAATTGCAATTTGACAAAAACATGTCATTTTCATAACTCTTATAATTAACAGTGTCTTAACAAGCTGTAGCAAGTGACAGTTAATTCCATCTCTAAAACTGTCAATGGCAAATTTTGTGAGCTGCAGTTTTTAATTAATGTTGAATTTGTGAGTTGACAAGTCCTAAAAACATTGGTTGTATCTACGCTGTGTCTTTCTGTTCAAAAAAGACCAACAGATGATTTATGAAAGGTTCGTTACAAACATATTTCTTACATACTTCTTTAATACTATCTAGGTAGAAAAGAATCTCAATTGAAATCAGCAACACAATATTGGTCAGCCATTTCACATAATGTCGTCAAATTGTTTAGCTCTAGCCCAAACATATACTGATATCAACGGGTACCTGCATGTCCTCCAATAAAACACTTCCGTTATTCTGTTGTCAAGCTTATTATCAGGCTTCAAGCTTCACAAACAGTGATTGACGCTGCGTTAGAGACTCCTCGGCTCTGATTGTTTTTTTTTTTTGTTTTTTTTTTGGGGGGGGGGGGGATCTTGTAAATGCCATTACAAGCACTAAAAGGAGACAAAGTAACCTGCTTTTCTTCCACATAGTAGCTGTCTCTACTGTACTACTGTCAGGATATTGTGACAGTTGGAGCAAATATGATAAAAGTTATCTTTATTTAGTTACCAACTGTAGCTTTGATCAAGTTTTTGTTACCGTATTAAACTCAATTTAAGGCACAGTACCACTAATGATCAACTTCCTAAAACCTGCAGATATGTACGCTGTTAATGTTTAACCTCTTAAATCATTGATTGTCATGTTTACATTATTATTATCCCTGTTTGCTCCATTTTGACTTATTATCAATAAATCTCTGCTTTTTCTTTTTGTTCAATAGAGGTTAGTGTCACTTTTCTCTGTGTCTTTCCTGTCACATTTCACTCCGTGCAGCACATCCTCACCTTTTATTTTTTTCTCGTCACACTCACACACAATTAACACTTCTCCTCACTGGCATGCAACACGCATTGTTCACAGTCTGACCTGATACTCCCTCTTTCTCATGCATCGCTAATATTTTTCTCTTTTGTGTGCTCGATTCTTCCACCTTTTGTTCTCCATATTTAATTTCAGTAATCTGTCCATCTTTTTAACTGCAACTCCTTCTTGATCCTCCCCCTTTTCAAACCACCCCTGCCTCTCACTTTGTTTGTTTGAGGCATATGATGAGCTTGACTTCGTGTCACGGTCTCTCCCCTCTCACATATACACATCAGGAAACAGCCAAATGTACATTAATGAAGGTCTTTGTGTCTCTCTATTTCACATTCATGAGGGTGAAACACCAAGCTTGTCTCCTACACAATTGTGGTCCCATACGACCAAACTGTATTATGTAACTCTAAAATATGTTTCCCTCGAAATGCAATTGACAATGCAGGTTTTTTTTGTTGGGAACAGACTAGGACGGACACACACACAAACACACACGCACACACAACCACATTTAGAACACACCTTGCACACAGAAGAGAAAGAAGTGTGGGTATCATATAGTGTATGTGTACACACAGACACATAGTGCCTTAGACACATTCACACACACATACGCACATGCAGGTCCCATGAAGCCATAATGTGAACAGATGATCTGCTTGGCTGTCAGGGCAAACAAGTGCAGAACATTGGCAGCCACAGCATTGCCACTACTAATTGCCTCTGCGTATTCTTTTGGTGAGTGAGTGAGTGAGTGCGTGTGTGTGTGTGTGTGTGTGTGTGTGTGTGTGTGTGTGTGTGTGTGTGTGTGTGTGTAAGATCCTCACATGCAGAGTCTTTCACACCCTCTGTGTGCAGGACGTGATGACTCAATGTGAGATCACATGCGTGCGTGTGTCTGTGTGTAAAATGCGATATGGCTTCGCAGTACTTGTGAGGACTGACTTGTGACAGCCCACTGGTCTTGACATTTTGGGACATTTTGAGCACATTTTGAGCAACTTTTGACCAATCCAACAGCCAGAACAGCTCATTTTACGGTTACACCTACACCAATCATAGCATTTGTGAGTGAGAGAACTGTAGAGTGGCCAGCAGTTTGGAATGAGGGTATCCACTCTGAAACCATACGTAAGTGAGCTAAACCACTTCAAACCAAAAAAAGACATGTTTGCAGCACCTTTCCTTTAAAAATGGACCCCAAAACTATGTTGTCGGTATTAAAATGTTCAAAAACTAAACTAAACGCTTTAAGGCAGATACTGATATTTGAGAGTTTAAGTATTCACACCTATTTTCTTTTCAGCATTAATACGTAGTATAAACAAACATTTTTGATATGGTGATGATGACCTGCCGGAAGTTTTTTGGTGATCAAAATCAGTCTCAGTCTCAAGACAACTTTTAGAAGATCTCGATGTTGTCTCAGACTTAATAGCATTTTTACTTTGTTTTGTTTCGTCTTCTTTCAGACAAAAAGGACTCTGGATTTTATTTCCAGACTACAACTGACTATACTGCCTGTGCATTGTCTGATTTATTTGTTAACATTATCACTGTGATTGCACATAAAACAAACTAAAATCAACTCTGCAGTGACGTTTACTTTAGATATAAGATATTTCTCATGTACACTCACACACATACATACACACATATACAGTATATAAGACAATACAAGAGGTGAATGGGAGGAATCTTCATTTGTTGTGTTTTTATGGGAATGTGGACCTTTCAGATCAATTTGAGGATTTCCTATAGTATGCATGTTCCACATTTTATCCTAAGTGTGTCATGCAGTGTGGGACTCACAATGATCTGGTTTTGGTCCTGACTCTATATCAACCCCTCAAAGTCATGGTCTTGTCTCAGTCTCGATATATTTTAGTCTTGGTCATGACTTGGTCTCGGTTTAGGTGGTCTTGACTACACTTCCTCCTGAAGGGTAAGCCATCACAAGCTCGAGATGAGCAGCGATCATTGCTCAAACCCCATATAGCTTTATTATTTTCTTTTTCTATTTTTTTCTGGTGAAGAACCCATTTGATTGAATGGTGCAGTCATCAAAAACATGCAGTCTGCTGTTTAAATATTTCAAATACTCAGCGTAAACATCATATATCTTCAGTAGATATTTATAACAATATGAATGATAAGGATGATGCTGTCAGACAGTGTGGAATACGATTTTTCAAATCTTAAAGCTACTTAACGGGAAAATCAAGGGGAAAATTGGGCTTTGTATGCAGATATGAAATAGTAAAGTATAGATTTGTTGTGTCCATTTTCATAGCTACCTCCAGATTGTTGCTAGGAGCAGGTTTACCCTAGTTGCTGTGGATACCACTGTAACCAATGCATCCAGGTTACCTCAGCTTGAATCAGGTCGTACATCTCTCTGGTGTTTCTTCGGCTCACAGCTGCAGTGTCGTCACACACTAAATGTTTTCTTATGTACAGTACATTTAGTGTTTCATCTTGACACTTGTCACAGTGGCACATTGAGTCTGCACGGTGGGATTGCTGCTGTTTGATCTATTTCAAAGCCCAAGGGAATTCATGTAAATCAATGTAATGTCCTCACAAGCGTAGCAGATCCAGTAAGAATATGTGTCCAACAGATCACTGGGTGGGTGAACGTCTCCTCTTTTACTGCTCAATAGGTTTCAATGCAGTATCTTTATTGTCCACCAGAGAGCCTTTTGTTTTGACTATAACGGATTCAATAACACTCAAACTGTTTGATGAGGCCAACTGAAAGACACATTTGGATTATTGAGGAATATTAACCACAAGAAGTCCATGATGCTGTTTTTAACATTGTTGCTTTGTTTTTGTGTTACTTAACAAGATAAACTCTACTGAGCCCCTCCTCCCAAAAAACTGAAAAATCGAATCAATGTCCTATTGCTGATTGATCTAACAGTTGTTTTTTGTCTTTACTTTGTTGGTGACAATCATAAAGTGGAGAAGACTGCCCTGTTCACCCAAACGAGATTCCTTCGATCCGGCTAATTTGGCAAAATATATTTCTGGTCTTGCTGGTGGATCATTTCCCAATGGGAAGTGTGCAAAATATTGGGGATTTTATCACATCTAAAGTATTGCAGCCCTTACAATTTTAACTATCAACCCATCACTACCATTTGGGGTAAAAAAAAATGCAGTTATAAATATGAAGTAGGAACATCGAGGGAACATTTGGTTGGCCAGGTTCGTCAGGTCAGATTAGACATTCCAATGATCAAAAGGCCAAAGTAAGTTTATTTCAAAGGATGTCTGGGCTCACACTTGGGGACAAAGTAAAAAACTCAGATTTTCTGAAGGAACTCTTTTGCGAAGAGAGCCGATGGATGTGGTTGGGACATCTGATAAAGATTCCTCCCAGATGCCTCCCTGTGGACATCCATTTGGGAGGAAACCTCAGGGCAGACTCATGCCAGAGGTGTGATATATCCTGTCGAGCCAGGGGAAGCCACAGGATCCCCAGGAGCATCTGGAGGTGGCCAGGGAATGGACGTCTAAGCTCCTCAACTTACTTTGCTGCCTCGGCTATCCGAAATCAGATAAATAACACAAAACTGTCAAGATGAGAGGAATTCACATGTTATATATATTGTTAAAATTGACTTGCAATTCTGGTCATTGGGCAGACATATTTCAAATTTGCAGCTACAGCAGCACTGAATTACAAGCTCACATCTTGCTTTCTGAAGCCATAGCATTTAAGTTATAATACTTGATGAGGTGTCTGAATGTCAATAGTGGAAGTGAAGAATGCAATGATGCAATGAACACCAAATAATTCTGGATTGAAATAACATTTACAGCATTTTTACAAAGACATTCAACCACTGAGGGGAGGTGGAATTACATGACCTAAAATGACAGACGAGTAAATTCAGCATTCAGTACATTTCCACTGTATTGTGTTACTCACCGCTCCACTGCTCTGAGTTTCCCCTTTTAACAGATTTCTTTCACTCATTTATTCTAATTCATTACTTTCCAATCCTATTGGCATTAAGCTACCATCAATGAAACTCACCACTTCCTGTGAAAAGCCTTCCAGCAGCTCAAAGGATGTAATGCCTCTCTTTCTAGGCAGGCTTTTAAAGCTAGGGTTGGTAATGTTGTTCAGAAATATTTTTTCAAAATTATTTTAACATCACGACAGGAATAAGTAAATCAAAAGCTCTGACTGAAAAACTTGGCGACTTTCTCGCTAGATTTTGAGATTTTTGGAGCTAGTAATGCTAGCTTCTTTCATTGGAAAAGAGTAAGCAACACTGGGCTGGGATTTTCGGTTGGATGACTCTTGCTGGTATCTCACCATTACCATCCTCAGCTTTTATGTGAAATGTCTGCTGCCAAAAGAACAAAATAACTCAGTTTCAGCTGAGAGGAGAAAGACTCAAAGCATGATGGAAGTAGTGCTGTGAAAATGCCCATTATATTTCAAAATCAACTAAAAGGGTGAACAATTAATTTTACTATTAATGAAAACTCCAAGTGTGCCCAATGTTAAAAGTAACTGTGGAGAGAGAGAAAGACAGACAGACAGCAATTGACAAGAGACAAAAGAGAGAGAGCGACAGCAGATGATTCAGAAGTAAACAGTTGAAACATCTCAAATGTATAGATAAACATGGAGGAAGTGATGAGGTCACATTTACAACGAACACCATCAAAAGCTAATTAAAATGGTTGCAAATCAGAAAACTGGGAACCCTCGCCATAAAAAAAAAAAACTTGTGAAGAAATTCAGTATAAATGCGGTCTCTAATTTGTGGTGGAGTGAGACCTCTGCTCGCAGGAGGCCGCGGACCTCTCGCTCTTTTGTTGTTGTTTGAGCAATGAAGTCACGCTAAGAAAAATCAGCTGGATCCGGCTTACAATGAAAAAGTATTTATAATTCACAAATGCTAAAAGACAATTACAAACTGAATTACACTGTCGACAGTAAGGAATCGCGAAACCGAGTTCAAAGCCCCCCCCCCCCCCCCCCCCCCCCCAACCGGCCGACAAACGCCAGTTTACAGTAAAGAAGATAGCCAAGAACTGAATAACGTCTCTCTGAACAATGTTTTTATACCCAAAAGTCAGTAGTTTACTTTCAAAAGTCCATTATCAGCTTTGTGATTGGCTGAAATCCGATTGTCTCCTCCTGTCCTCTGACAATGCTCTCCATTGGTCCAAGTGATCCGCATAATGTCTGAATAGTGTCCTCTGGTCCGACCTGTCCTCCTCCTCGTAAAACAGCATGTACCCGACCCCCACGCTTCCTTAGGGGCTATCTTCATCAACATCTCTGATTGATCAATACATCTCCTTCCGCCACTGTTTACACCTCACATTCCTGAAGTCGGCTCACCAAACTCATCTCATTACCATACAGTTGTTTTTGGATCTGAAAAGCCTGTCTCAAAGGTCTCTCTCTTTCCCTCAAAACATTCAGTAACTGTGTTTTATAGTTTGATACATAGAATGATTATACTTTTATGATTTAACACTTTTCCAAACAAACATGTTATAACATTATATCCACCACTAGGAGTGCTTATTAAACACACTAACATTGCTTTTTAACTTTAAATACTTCACAAATTTAAGATTTAAAATCTCAGCAAGTGCCTCAAATTAATCAACAAAATACGCTCCTTGTCCAATGCTCCGTAGAACGACAATCTGAGGCCCCTGACGACAGGACAACATCATTTCTCTGTGCGTCATAAACCATTGCAAATCACTGCTGGGAAAATGTATTTGTTTAATGATGGGACAACGCTATGATTGTGACTTCATTTATGCTGAGGGACCTCAATTGTCATGGTTACAATAATAAATATGTGGTTAACGATCATGGTTATACTTCAAAAAAACAACGGTGAATGACGGTTTGAAAGAGAAAATTGGATTGTGATGTTTAAGTCCGATGCATTGTGGATCCAACCATCCATCTTACTTCCTCCTTTGCTCTTGACTTATCTACTACTTGTTAAACATATGTTGTTTTGGGTCTTTCTCACATTAGTACATTGTCTCTGGTTTCCAGTCAAAAGTCTTCAGAAGAAAAGAGGGAGCAGACAAACTATTCAGAATTCTAACCTGCTGGGGGATGACAGTGTTGAAGGATGTTGGGTGGAGGAGCGGGTGGTGTGATAAGTGCCAAAGCAGTGTAATGGTCTGTTGTTGTCGTCTGAAACGGCACATGTGTCTCTCTGGCGTAAAGTATATTCTTGATCCCTGTTGTTCATAATCATAATAATAATAATGAATCATTTGCATTGTTTCTCTGCAGCTCTCACTGTCTCAGCTGGCAGCTACTTCACGCTACCCGACCATCAGCCACTCAAGCTCGGCGTTGCCGTGGCAACAGTCGTTTCCTTCTCTGCTCTATCCTTCCCTGTTGGCGTCGGCCCACCAGCTGTCACATGTGGTGAGATTCCCACCCCCGTACGCTCACACGCACACATGGCCTTGTGCTCACTCACATTCAAACTGAGGAAAAATACACAAGCAAAAGGAAATGGAAAGGTGCATTTACACATTCAAACACAGCAAAACTTGAACACACAACATTGGATATGCATCCCCAAGGATATGCAGACATTCACTCACTAGAGTTCAAAGACACACTCACCTTTATAGCACGCGAGGATACACATAATGTAAACGGATATATTGTCTAACCTATTTGTTTTTTGCCGTGCTTAACCTTCTATTGTGAAGGAACAGCGTTTTTTTTTTACTTCACTACATTTTTTAGGACTTCTTTTGTAATTTTAGTAATTCAGTTACTGTAGTTCATCCAGGAGTTAAACAGATAATGTGGAGCATTGCATGTCGATACAGTAAATCAATGTCTCATTTCTTCATTCGCCTCTCTGCATTAAGTTGTCTTTGTTCCTATTTGTTATCACAGTCGATTGGGAGGCTTTTTTCAGAGCTATCCTGGCCATTCCACCTTCTTTTACGCTTCAGCACAGCTCAGAAGGACTTTGCTCATATTCTATAGACAGCAGTAGCTTTAATGGGTTTTCTCCCATATTTCATGCCTGAAATCCATATAGCTTAAGCAATGAATCATATTGCAGGAATAATCCAGGAACTGTGGTTCAGGCTTACAATATAATCAGACATACAAATGGCTAATAAAAGACACAATTCAATTTGGGTTTTAAAAGACTGGCTAGGTCGTGCTGTGGAAATACTGTCAGAATAACTTAACTATTTTGTATACATCTAGATAACTACACTGGTAGTCAAAAGAACACTCTGTATTTTAGCATTTGAGGTTGAATCTCCAGCAGTGCATATTTTTTGATACCATATAACATGACACACATTCAAGTGAAATAATCATCCATATCTGGCGGCAACACACTGTCACATCAGTTTTTCCTCATGAAGAGATCTATTTGGCACATACACCACAAGCTGACTTTCATCTATCAGATATGGAGAAACTTTTAAATGTGAAACTCTGACTCAACGTTAACTAATGCCCTTACTTCTTTGCGGCACTCCCAAGATAATATTGCAGCCTTAGATTTGTCAATTTTATTTTAATTTAACCTGGAATGACTTATACTGTAATAATGTAATGTAGTAAAATTCTAATTCTAATTTTAGAACACTGTTTTTGTTCTGATTCACCAATTATTTATAGCACTGCTGCTGTCAAAGTTAGCACAGTGTTATTTCATAAAGGGCATTAATGGTTGTAGTCATCTGCTTGCCTGTTAAATTTCATCTTTTTATCCCTCATGTTGGGTGAGAGGGTGAATTACTGGTCTGTTTTGCCAAGACAGTTATGAATCTGTCTGTTAGCCAGGAACAGCATGTTCACTTGTAGATGACACATTTTGGGATCACTAATCCACCTTGAAGTGAAATACTGAAATTCAGTAGTTATGATTAGCCGTAAGGGATATGTAGATATTATAAACCAAGAGCTCAGGAAATCAAATGAATTAGTTCAATAAATCTCGGATCCCATCGGCTATCGGTCTGATGATGGATAAGCCTCTGGAGGTAAGGGGCTATATTTCTGGGGTTGCGGTGTAGCCAGCAGATATCCAGGCCAGGACTTCCTTTTCCATGCGCTGCTCATTGTTTATAGTCGGATTAGTAACTTTAGATGCAAGACTGGAGTTAGATTTGAGAGACAATGTGTACGACGGGATCGTTTCAAAAGTAGCCAGTTTACAAGCTAATTTTAAACCAATCAAAATCAAAATCATCATCAGATGATAGGTGGTCGGTTGTGAAATCGCCTCTTTTGCTCTCCACACAGACTGTTTACCTGAATTCAACAAAAGACTGCTCGAACAAACCGACACTAGTATGCTTCCAATACCAAAATTGTACCGTTGCCTATGAATGCAGAATCTGTTTATAGAGATTAGGAGTGAATAGACTCAGCTTCAGAAGAAAATCACACTCTAATTCGGCAAGATGGGGGAAATACCAACACACAGACAGAAATTACTTGGATTAGCATTTGATTTGATTGGGCAAGTTGGAATTGTTCAATCTTGTCAGCTAATATTGGCCAGATTTCATGCTGTCCGTAGACGAAGACAATATAAATACATAACCGGAAAGATGCCGACAGCAGAAAGCATATCCCATTTAGTGCATCAACTCTTATTTGACAAAGGCAAAAACCACCTCATCCGTAAAAACGCTTTTGCACAGTTGAGAACGTTTTTTCCAATTTTGCTGTTTCCATACAGCTCTTCTAATGTTTGAATGCAAACACAGGTTATTAGTGTTAAAGTGAGCTGATATAATATTTGCTGAACAGTTTTCAATGTGGAAAATTTCAAGTGGAAATTGTGGCGTGATGGTAAATACTAAAACATAGTGTAACAGTAGCTTATCGATATACTAATGAATGCAGTATTTCTTCTTTCAATAGTTGCATAAACTCACTTCTTTATAAACATGTTTTCTTAAATTTAGATGACAGTTGCTTGATTATGGTTGCTTATTTCAAACTTTGCAGCTGCACAATGCTTTATTGGAAATTGAGGAACACTGTCAACATCAAAGCAGTGGATAAGTATGATGCATTATATCACTTGTCCCCCGGCTGCCATTAATTATCATTTATGATACTCTGAACGAGCTTTTGTTGCATTCTTTGTGCATATATTGAGTCATTCAATCAGCTTGCAGATTTTACTGTTTGAGGCTCCATTTGTATTTGTCCATAACCTCAACAGCCTAAAGAGCAGTTACTCATATGTCATCACACAGCGTAGGCTTTATAGCAGCAGGTTGAGGTACAGTATAAAACCATTACTTTGAGCCTTTTAAACATGCTAAGGGTTCTACACCATGCCTTTGCATCCTCTAAGGTTATTATACCGCAGGCTGATGGATCAGAGGAGGAGCATGATGATGATGATGATGTGTTTGTTGCTGCATGACTTTGGTCGAGGTTATTACCAGCATGCTTGATGGAAAGCCCAATGATGCACGGCCATGCATGTCCTCTGATAGGCCAACTGAACCATGCACATGTATCACAGACCAGAAAAAACACTTGACTGGAAAATGACACCATTAGCACTCCTTAGCTAATTATCGGTGCTAATACCCCTCCAGCTGCATGTGTGTCACTGACAAGAAGAAGGGATTAATGTTTCCCACAAAACATTTAGAAATCATTATTGAATTGATCCACAGGCATTAACAGTTCTTTTTCTTTTGCTAAAAGCTGATATTGTGAAGGAGAAAGAAAGACAAATCACAAGCTAAACAAAAGAACATCAGTAACTGAATTGTAGATTAAATGCAAGGCTGCCTCAAAGTTAAAACATAAACAATATGCTGTTGGCATTTAACTCATCACTATTGTGTTATTAATTCCGTCCTGTTTACTTTTACTTCAATTAAAATGAGAAATAGACTGTCATTGGCACTTTGGTTAAATTAAAAGCTACCATAGTTGAGCTCATTCTCAAAGCAGAAAGGGACACAAATGTCTTCTTCACTCACTAAAAAAAGAAGGTACCACTTTACTTTATGGATCCTTGAACGTTTCCTAAAGCATTGTGTAACTTGGCACTAATTTTGGGAAAGCAGGAATGTCCTTGAAAGAAAAGCTCCTTTCAAACCCAAGTAAATATTCATTATCGCTACCAAAGATGTTTATGTTATTTCTAAAGGACGAGGCCAATTTTTTTCTTACTGTCAACAAACCCCATAACCAAAACCAACAATTGATTGATCCCACTACTAAGTTTTGTCTTTGCATCCAAAACTAGATTTTTCTTATTCTCACTGTCGTCGTTCTCACTCCCAAAGCGTCAAATAGCTTGGCATTATGAGCAGAGCAACTGACTGGTCGTCCACACAAGGCGAGTTGGGGTGGAGGCCAATGGGTCAAAGAAACATAGGACTTTTGTCCAGCAGACCGCTGTTAGTGTCATGTTAGTCATTAGTGTCGTTAGACAAATGACTCATGTGATTCATTAGTCAAGGTAACTTTAATCACGCTCTTTACTTAACCCTAACTAAGTGGTTTTGTTTCCTAAACCTAACTTCCTATGAAGATGGCATTTCATTTTGAAAAGACACTTTGCATTTAATGAGTACCGTATTTTCAGCACTATAAGGCGCACCGGATTATAAGGCGCACCTTCAATGAATGGCCTATTTTAGAACTGTTTTTATATATAGGGCGCACCGGATTATAAGGCGCATAGAATAGAAGCTACTACAGCACAGTACCGGTGTTTACCGCTATTACTTCGGCGACGCCCCTGACTACGGTAGCCGTAATGCTGCAAGCGGTGCGGCTTTGTAGTTTACCAGTTGTACTGAAACATTTTGACAGAGCGCCGTGTACAACCAGTATGGATCAACCAATTAACCAATTGATCCATATATAAGGCGCTCCGGATTACAAGGCGCACTGTCGTTTTTTGAGAAAATTAAAGGCTTTTAAGTGCGCCTTATAGTGCGGAAAATACGGTACATTGACAAGCCGTCAAAACTGCCGTGCTGCCTTTCAAAACTGACTCTAGAAGAGGTAAATAGAGTGTCATAGTTTGAAGCTCAGTTTGAGTCACTGACCAGGCTGCATTATTTGACACATTGGTTTGATGTGTGTTGATGAAACCTACCATTGCACTGGGTAACACTTTCCTTCATCACCATTAAACATGGGCACTGTAGTTTATTTTGAGTCAAATCCACATACACTATCCTGCTAACATGAATACTCACTACTATCAATAGTCCCCAACAAATACACTATTAATCCTGTTTGAGGAATACTTTTGAAAAACTACAGTGCCCAGCTGTTTTAAACTAGGTATTTTTGACTTTTTAAGGTTTGCATTTTCACTAGGAACTAATGGGCTTGGGCCAACAGGCAGATAACAAAAATATATAGAATACAAATAGCACAGTGAAGTGCATTTCATAAAAGCCTGATTTGGAGTTGCATACCCTATATTTTTTGTTCTTTATGTTGCAATATCTGAGCTGACTCATCTCTTTACAATCTATCCCACATATTCCCTCCTTCTATAGCTTGAGAAATTGCATTGGCACACCATACCATTTTCTCTCAGCGATGCATTGTCTTCATGTCAAGTTTATTTATAGAGCATTTTTAACAAATAGGTGTGTCATAGAGGTCTTTCCAGAAAACAAGGGGTACAAATGCAGAGAAAATCCAGTGTTCTAAAACAGCAGCAATAAAACAGTTCAACACAAAAGCAACTTGCAGAGAGCTGCATCTCAATATTCAAACCAACATACATACTGTAATTAATGATTTCATAATTGGAAAGGCAAATTGTGGGGAATGATTGATAAAACAAAGTCACACCTTCTGCCTCCGAAGTCTCATGGTTTTCCACACGTCACTTTAAAGAATAGCAGATTCACAGTTTCTGAAATTCACACGTCATCCTGTTCGTTTTTAGCCACAGAAAAATGTCGATTTACAGTTTGTTCCAAGTAAATTATAATCCAGAAGAGTTGCCTCCTGCTGCTTTAAACACTGACTCACACCATGATAATTTGCTATGATGATGCTGCAATCATAAGTGGACCACTAAGAAGAAACAGGTTTGTGCACTGATGGACAAGGCTATTTTATGCAGGCATTCACAAGAACGTAGAACAGATATTTGACCTCTGTTTATTGAAGAATTGTAACGCTATGGTAAGCGTGGGGTTGGAGCAGTTAGAGTATAAGGCCATATCCAGGATCAATTCTGACAACTCTACCAATAGCTCTACTGCCTGTAAGTTCCGTGCATCCAGCTGCCAATTAGTGAAGTCCTTTTTTTGGATTCCTTTCTGCCCGTAAGTGTACTACAGTGCAGTCGTTTCGTGTTGTTGTACTTGGCTTTTCCTCTCACTTTTTAGTTAACTATTTGCGTCTCATACACGGACAAGTCAGCCTGATCTGCAGACACCTTCCCTTGACCTTCCCTTTTTTTATTTTAACTAAAAATAATTTGTCATCTTTAGCTGTTTTCGAATCACCTGCTGTATCTGTATCGGCCCACTTTGGTACAGGCCTGCTCAGGTGTCAGCAACATTGCCCACCTGGAGATGGACCTTCATCAGGGAGGGGATGTGTCACCTTCAGCTCAGGACGAAGGATACCAACTTCAGGAGCTGCCCTTCACCCCTGTCCATGCCCCTGTCATCACACTGGGGATGAATATGCCCAGGTGAGCCCCCTCTGTTGTCTCTATGACAGTCTTTGTTTGAACCTGTCATGAACAAATACAATTGGGGTTAAAAGCCAGTTGAAAGTCCCAAAGTATCTTGAAGTGTCTGAAACCTTTAAAAAAATGTCATGCGATGGCTTTTGTTTGATCTTATTGGCTTTTTACTCCAAGAGTAAGCACGACAGCCTTCATAGCACATGCTGAACATGATTTCCTTTGTGGCATCCTTTTTCATGCTCTCCCCTTTGCTTTCAAATCATAATAAGGTTAGTTATTCACATAAGCCGAACTAAATCCAGTATGGGGATCATTCTGCCCTTTGAAACCCAAAGCTATCCCTGATCCTGTATGAGAAGTGAGCGGAATATCTCTTCATGTATGTTGGGGATCATCAGCTGTTTGATATGAATGGCAATAAAGACGCCAGCTGTTATTTGTGAAACGGTAAGCACTGGCCAGTTAAACTATAGATGCTTATGATGTGTCAACTTGAAAATCCACTGGCTTGGAACTGAATTGGTGTTTAACACGTTAGTGTAAAAAGGATATTCTAGTTTATTCCAGATATATGAAACTATGATTTGGCCTCTTTTAGATTAATACATATTTTTTCCTGTTGTATTTTCTATGATCGGGACCTCACTCCAGTTTCTGGTGTGGCTAACTTCTAAATGGCAGCACGAGAGGGTGACATGAGTATTACTCATGTTGGATAGGAGACATTATTGAAGGAAGCCGCTTTCAACATGCTACTGTTTTATCTGGCCCAGTATCTCTGTGTGAACACCACTACAGTCCTTCATTACCACAATAGTTCACTGCCTCCCTATCTACAAAGGGATATCGATCGGCTCTCTAATTGGCAGCATGTGTTCACTGGGTAGTATAGCGGAGTTGACAGCAAGCAGGAGAATGCAGCTCACAGCCAATTAAAAAAATCATTTTGTCAGCCTTTACATCCCACTTTAGGTAATGGTCTCAGCAATGTTTGTTTGTTTGTGTGGAAATTCATTGTTAAATCCAGCTGTAAGCAAGAGATTTTGACTTTGATTTGGTCTCACAGAATGCAATGCAATGTGCCCACGGTTTACATTGCAGCTATTTTGGAGAGGATAACTTAAACCAGCCAGGTCTGTTGAGGTGGGACACCGAATGAGAAAGTGCACCTTGCAAATAATGGTCACAGTAACTCAGAAAGAAGGCCTGGCATTAGCACAGAGTGTCTGTAAATAAGCAGCTGGCATCGAAACACTTTCGCAATTCCAGAGTTTGGATCCAGACACGATGCCGTTCAGTTCAGTGGGCTGAAGCATCTCTGCCGCTTCACTCGGAGCCAAAACATTTTCTTGACTGTGTTCGGGGTGGAATGACCCACTTCTTTGAGAAGAACAATGAAGTCTTAAAGAAGTTTAATTGAAGCTGCCGCGCATATCTGATTGAGCCCCCTTTGAAATAAAAAAAAAAAATTATGGTTTGAATATTAATCCACTTGGAGTAATTTAAGATATAACTTTGAAAGCATGAAATTGACACAGCTGCAGAAGAAAACCCAATCGACTGTCTTCTTCACTGTTGTTGCCTTAATTAGTTTGATCAAGGCGTCATTCTGTCACAAAACGTGAAGCTGTGGGCTTGACTGTTTACCAACTGGACTCAGGCAGCATTTCTGCTATGATAAGCCCAAACATTATCGCTCATTTTCCTGCGCTTGCACTTTAGCCAGCCATCTGTGCACTGTGTTTATCATAACCAGAGTGTTGGGTGTCAGCACTGAAAGTATAAGTTATGAATGTTACCATAGTTGCGGAAAAACAGGTGGCCACTATGATTAGAGATAACTGCCAATTATGTTTGAAAATCCTGAGGGAGCGCTTTGGCACCCGTTCTCTCTCCCCTGTAAGCGTTCTCGTGGTGCCGCCGCTTGACAGATATTGCTGACATACTCATGCTGTCTGATCATTGTTTCACTGCATTTTTGTTAAGTCAGGCGGGATATTCAAATTCAGTTTCAAGTTATCTCCCAAAAGGTAAACATCTGGAGTCAAAATGGAACAGATCCGAGCTAATCTAACAGCCCAGTATTACTCAGATCCAAACATTCTTTTCTGCCTCATTTACAACCACAAATCACCCAAGTGAGACCGGTGCATCACAGGCTAAACACATTACCTCCTGCTGCATTACGGCATTTGCTGAAGTCTCTGTAGCTCGGCGAATGATCGATGTACGCTCATGATTCTGGAGCCCTCCACTAATTCAACCCATCTCCTCTCAGTTCCTGCTCGGTCAGCTCCAGAAGCTCGCTGGCCCACCTCTACTGCGCTGGCTTTCCCGAGATCGTGGACTGTGCCGGGCAGGCGGCGGAAGTCCTGGACCCCACAGAGCCGGTGCCCTTTGACCTTCAGCGTGAAGAGACTGACCCTCTTCAGGGCAACCTGCTGGTGTTCCAATTCCTGGCATTTACCAGGTGAGGCCTGCAGTGCCGGGTCACATGAGGCTGCACTGTTACTATTGACTGAAATCAGCTGTTGCTGTTGTCATAGAGATCAGTATACATTTGGTCCATGATAGATTAGGTTTGATTTTTTACTTTAAATATTAACGTAAATATAACAATTTAGTTTTCAGAAATGTCAGAATTATTCTTGATACAGTCATTGATTTGCATCTTACTGCATTCTGAGTCACCGGCCATTTCGCTGTATAAAAAAGTAGGTACTTACTTTATGCACGACGACACCCCGCCTGCCTTGAGATGTCTTTTTTTATTTTATTGGACTGCAGCCAAAACATCAATGCACTTAAACCATGCAGGCATAAAGTCCTGCCAGTCACCCTCTCCACACATGTCAAGTACATATACGTACACAGCAGCACGCAAACGTACGCTTGAAGAAAAAAACATAAACACATTTCCCGTCAGCGGCCCATCTCAAAAACCCTGGAGCCAGTGTCCCCTCTGTCAGGGGCTGACAGTGGAGGGGGGCTGCTGAAGGATGGGGACAAAACACACCACTCTTTGTGTCCTTTACTTCTTGTCATCAGCACCATCAGCGGTTTGATAAACCCAACTCGCATCCGTCTCGTTCATCATATACTCGCCATCATGCTGCCATGACTTCCTGTGTACCAACCTCAACGCAGTGACATGTGGTGCATAATGCTGTTCTCAATATCATGTGTGAATAGATCGACTTTGTTTTCAGGATTAATATAAGTAGAATGTTTGGCTCGTCCTGTGTGATAAGAGATGGCATTAGCTTCACCTCAGGGTGCTCTAAACCAGTGGTTGCAACCCCCCAGAATAATCAGGGTGGTGTGAGCGACCCCCCCAGTTTTGTTTACTTTTAACAGCTAGCACATAGGCGTTGTGGTGCTGGCTCTGTGGAATTTGTATGCGTTTCGTAACTTTTTCTCTACCCATGACCCGCCGGAAATCCCCCCCATCAGAAACTCCTGTGCAGGCACAACTTGACTCACAAACACTCGATAAAATCTAATCTGAGACAAATGATATCACTGATACCAGTGATGTATTGAGGATAGAACAAGTTTAAAATATGTCATTTTTGATACATTCTTTTATTTTGTTCTCCACAACCATCTGACAACCCTTGGACATATTGCTAGGCATATCATGTCGAAACATCAACAAGCATTTTGTTTACTTGAGTTTGATTGTCAAATAATGTGATGAGTTTTTTTTCCAGAACAAAAAGTGCCGTTGCGGTGTTTTTATTACTTGTTCTGTCAATCAGTTTAGTCAGTCATTTTTGTTCAGCTGCTGTGGTTTTTTTTTTTTTTTAATGTATTTTGCCATTCGCAAATTAGATGCACAAAAATGTGTGAAATACTTTGCTGCCGAAGTTGCTGCCACTTAAGAACATAGCAAAATATAGAAATGAATCAATACATTCAAGTAAAGTAGAACTTGGCCAGTAAAAGTACAATTGTGGTTTGGGGACACGGTGACATCGCTAAAAAGAAGTCAGACAAACTTCCAGGTTCCACTTTAACCGACGATACTGCAGTAGTTGTTTGTGCACACACTATACACAAAAGACACATTTTTTTCAAGCTTTCTTCGGGACAGCATAATCTTGTTTACTCCATACAGGCTGGCAATCAAAGTACTTCCTTTCTGCGGGCAATTTGCAAGGAAGTTTGGTAGTAAAAACCTAGTTATATTGTAAGATTACAACACCAAATATTTAAAGCCCCTGGGTAAGTTGAAACACTATCAGTCGGAGACAGTGAGACAAAGCATACTTTTAATATCCAAAAGTATGGATTTGTGTCTTTAATTTGTTTGTTGTGAAGCTATCAAAGCTTATTTGATTCTTCTGTTTTTTTCTTCAAGGCAACCTGAAGTGCAATCTGAAACCACATACTCGAACATACATCGCATATCTCTGTAGCTCCCTGTGGGGAGGGTCGAGGGTTGCCTCATAATTATGACAAACAGGTATGGCAGGCAGGGAGTTAGACGGCGCCAGCAGCAGTGCTTAGCAAGCGGGGAGCCTCTGCATAGGCAGCGTAATTTCTAGCTCTCATAATTATCAATATTGTCTGTTTACAGAATTAATATTAATGCCGGCTCCTCTGTGAAGATGGAGCACGGCGGCTTCTTAAACAGTGGAATTCCACAGCAAGTGATCGACTGGGAGGTCACACGCCGCTCCTGCACCTTGAAATCTCTGGCTCTGACGGCCCTTCCGTGAACGCGGGGGGGCTCCCAGCACTCCCTGCTTGTTTACAAGTGCCTTCATCTTTTCTCCTCATTATTAAATACCCGATGACTGATTGCTAATCTGTTCATCAGACGGAAACAGAGAGAGGCTCATCCTGAAACCCGCTCATTATTTAATATGCTTGTTGCTAAATCGAGCGCTTGCAGGCTCACCAGGACTTTTTGTGGGCCATCAGCAGTTTCAAGTGTGTGTTTAGATCTGTGTACGTGTATGTGAAATCACACTCAGAGGGTGGCGTTTGTGTGAAAAGGAATACACAGCACCAGGAGGTTCTCTTAGTGAGAAATACTCCATATGAGTCCTAGCAAACACAAACTACATATAATGATTCCCTTTGTGTTAACAGAATACAACCACATTTATACACTTTTTTTTTTTACACAAACAGACGAGACTTCCTGTCCTTCACAGATCTAATAACTAGTTTTCATGCTGCCTTAAGTTTTAAGAAGGAGCCAAGCTATCCACTTATAATATATCAAAAGTATAGAGCTGAGTTTGTACCTACTCAATCAGCAGTCTAATTTAGAGCCAATTTTAAAGGTGTGATTTACCATCTGAAGTTCTAATACTCATTTTTATTATTGGCTTTTTACTTTTAAGTAGCTGTAAAGCTGAGTTAAAGGCTCTGGGAGGACGTGCAAGACATGCATATTTGATTTTTTTTCTTTGCTAGAATTGTTTGAGGTAAATCAAAACCTGAAAAGTGATTTACCCTTCCAGGTTTTTAATGACATTTTTAACCATCCATTTTCAAATATGCATACCACTCTACTCCCCACATAGATTTTGTAATAAAAAATATCACAGTTAGTGTTAAATTGATCATACTCAGGGTAGTAAATCAATCACCTTTTCTTTTATTTGCATGCAGCGTCGCTATATTTCTTTTAAATATTGCAGCATGAGCGATCACTTTTTTTCTGAATAAGCATCCACCTCTGTCTATCTTTTGCCAGAATACCAGCGGCAGGCGTCGGTCCCGATTGGCCTGAAAACATCTACTTCACCTTCCAGTTCTATCGCTTTCCAACAGTCACATCGCAGCAGCTCAAACTACTGACCAGTGACAGGGTTCAACAAAAAGCTACTGTTCCACTTCCCTGTGTCCTGGCCTCCATCAACAAAGACGGCACTGTCAACTCTGGTAAGGATCCACTGCTGCAAAAACAAAACAAAAAAGAAAGATAATATTACTGCTCACTTCCTCACTCAAATGGACTTGGACTTTGTGCATCTCCCCAGTAAACATTTATGAAGAATGAAACCATCCTGGTACTCTGGTCCCAACAGTGTGGATGCATTTTGAGCATTTAAAAGAAAAGAATTACAGTAAAATAAACTTTATTTATTTTCGTACCCTGCTAGCAGCCATTGGCTTCCAATTGTATTAGCATGGTATGAAACTCCAGGGACTAGAAACTAGCACAGGATAACTGATCTATCACAGTGAACAACAAGCAGAGTTATGTTATCAATACATAGTGATATGTTTGAGAATGTGAACAAATTCATGCTGTTTGGTGCGTTCATGTCCATGTTGAAAGGTGGGAAAATGCATTCACCTTTGTAAAAATGTATTGCATGCTTTTGAAAACCCTTGTAAATCCCTGCCATTGATAACACAACGTATTGCAGTCGTATCCGTTACAGATTTTGGATATAAACCAGGCTTTGGTTAATTTTCCCGTTTTCCCGATTAACATTGTACAAATTTGTGCCAACAAACTGCAATCTCGTTCCATGATGCACCGTGGTGTTCTCTGATGCTGAGGCACTTCTCTTTCAATCAGCCAGACGGGCGCTGATTGCTGTCAAGTCTATTCATGTAGCAACTAATGAAATGGAAGAGATATTACAGCTTTTGACGGAGCGTGATATCGAGCACACAAACAATCCCCCTCCTCCTTCCTACGCCTACTCAAATTCTCCATTCCCCAGACACACGCTCCAGTCTAACTCAGTCAATATATCTTTGTCTGTCCCTGCATCTTTCTCAGTCTATATCATCCAGTGTGCACTTCCACAGAGCCCTCCTACATTCAGGCAGATCCTTCTATATATTCCAAAGAGCCCTTCCAGCTATTTACTCACAACTGCTGAACTATACTTATTTGGAGGATTAAGCGCTACAGTTATCATTTTAACAGTTTTTATTCACAGCTTCTCTTAGAGTTTATTGTTTCCTTAGGTATTTAAAGCTGACTCATTGGTGTTACGCAACTTTACTTACTGAACCACAACAAAAGTAAAATTATTTCTATGTACACATGCCCTTTCTGGAAAGATTTTATTATAGTTTGTCATGATATTGTAAGTCAAAAAGATTAGCTTAACTGAGTGCATTAAGTGGAAATCATGCTGATGCATTAAATAATTTTTTTTTTGTCATGTCATTACAATCAGATGTGAGAAAGGTTTGTGAACATTTGGAAATTATCTAAATTTAACACACAAATTTCACAAACTTCAAAGCAGAAAAGACACCCAGGACTACACTTGTTTAAACATCTAATCACATAAAAAAACTAAAATATAATACAAAACAGTTATTGAAGTGAGACTAACCTGTAAGTTTGAAAGAAAAAGAAACTCGGTGTTCCTATCACAAGTTAAACTTTGGCATGTCACGGATAAACATTTCAGTGGTTTTGTCACCAAACAGGTTAAATCCATCGTTTACCACCAGCTGCAGTGTATGCGCAAAACAGGCGTCTGAGTCCAATGAGTTAGCAGCCATGACGTTTTGTACAGTGTGGTGGACATGCGCCACTCTCCCAGTAAGTCTCCACCGCATCAATTAGTTTATAGCTGCGAGGTTGTCAGCTGTGTGTCTGCCTGGCTTACTCTGTCGGGGTTTTGATTTCGATCGCCTCTGAACAGCTCTCAACATGGCGACACCTGAGTCAGTGACTCATAGAAAATAGTTGTTTGATGATATATTAATGCTCTGAATGCCGTATATTGCTCCTTTATCATCCCTGCACCAAAGGATAACATCTACTAAGAAATCAACTCTTGTCACTTGTCGCCACAGTGATTGCTGTCCAATAAAGGTCCTTTAAAGCTCCACTAATCAATTAGTTTGTATTAACAATGGAGCAAATAATAATTGTGAAAGACAAGTTTGTGATTAGCTGGTGGAGAAAATCAGACATCTCGATGCTAATTTTAAATATAAGCAGGATATTGGCAAAACCAGAGTATGATTATTGGATTGAGTTGAGTCTTTGCTCGATGTCTGCTGAGTAGGTAAATAAACAATTGGTGTGTAACACAATCAACATAAAACTTTACAAGGGGATAATATGTCCATGGTGGTGTCTTCAGATTGTTTTTGTTTTTGGCCCCAAGTGGCCAAGAAAATGTACACTGCTTTAAGCATTTATGGTTTAGGGAAAAACATTTAAAGAGAGTAAGATTTTGTAACACTTTATAGCAATACTCAATAGTTGTAGCTACAATCTAGACATTCCCAACAGTTAAGTGAAAGTTTAAAGATTTAAAGTCATGGTTTCTACGTTGCCATTACACACTGCAAATTGATTCTACTTTTAAGCTCCCCGGTTACAGATTTTAAGCATGTCTGTTGCTTTACTCAGTGGCATTGGCCGTGTGACCCAAAAACAGGCAAAATTATTTTTCAGTACATTTTTTTAGTTGATTGAATTTAGTATTTTTTTCTGTGAATTGTCAGTCTTTGTACACTAATGCAGTTCTTTCTGCTACACCCTCCGTGCTTCATTATTGAGAGCAGCTGTTAGTGTTCAGTGTGGCCTTGAGAAAAAATACAAAATAGGCATGTTTGTTCTCTCCTTTTTAAGTGTTTTACTCCGTAGTGTCTCCTTATTCCGTGTTGTCGTCATGAATAAATCTGTGACAATGAGAGCTCTGTCCAAATAAAATGACATTTATTTTGACGGGTGCATGTTTCACGTCACTGTTAAAACAATAGGCGTCTTTTGGACGGGACAGGACACCTTTAAACCATATCTGGATACCATCATGTTGGTTGGACTGGCTCCAATTACCAGAGGTCATTATACACACATTTTTACAGATTTTGTAACAGTCCCTGAAGTTACATTACATTACATTACAGTCATTTAGCAGACGCTTTTATCCAAAGCGACTTACAATAAGTGCATTCAACATTGGTAATCAAAAGAACTACTAGTCACCAGAAGTCATAAGTCCATTTCCTTTCCCAAACAAGCATCTAAGAGCATGAAGCAGAGCATAACTCAGAGCCAAAGTACAGTGCAGAAACAAGAAAAACAGTTAGTGCTATAAGTAATACGAATACAATAAGTGCACCAAGCTAGTATGAAAACAATAAGCGCTAAGTGGAAGGCTCAAGGTAGCACTTCCTGAAGAGGTGGGTTTTCAGCCTGCGCCGAAAGATGGGCAGCGACTCCGCTGTCCTGACGTCAGTGGGAAGTTCATTCCACCACTGTGGGGCCAGGACAGAAAACAGCCGTGACCGGGTCGATCGGCCGCCAGGACCTCTGAGCGACGGGGCAACCAATCACCCCGAGGCAGCAGAGCGAAGTGGTCGGGCGGGGGTGTAGGGCTTGACCATGGCCTGGAGATAGGAAGGAGCTGTTCCTTTCACTGCCCTGTAGTGGTGGCGTGGAGAAGTGAAGGCTGGTTTCAGATTGATCGACATTCTGATTCACAAGGTATGAGGTTGTCCTTGCTCTTTTATTGTTACTAAAATGGAGAACTATGAGGTTAACATTTTTTGCTTTGAAAGGAATTTTTCATTAATTTGGTACATACATTCAATTTTCCCTCAGGATCAATAGTAGCTAGAAGGGTGTACTCATTACAGTGCAGATCTCCAACAGATGTGTCTTCAATGATTGTGTGATTGAATGAATACAACCCACAATTGACTAGCCCCCGTCTAGAAACCAATGGGATGTAAGGCGCTTTAAAACACACTTCATTCAAACTCAAAAACAAGCAAGAAAATACAAAATTCAACTCACCAAAGCTGTCTGCCCACTTAGCAGCGGCTGAGTTGTGGAGAGTTACAGCAGCAAAACTAATGACATATCCATCAGCCTTAGCTGTACATCGTTTGCTAGTGCCAATTTGCAAAAGTTAGCATGCTAAACCAAGATGGTGAACATTGTAAACATTATACCTGCCGAACATCATGTTAGCATTGTCAGTGTGAGCATGGTGGCGTGCTGGCATTAGCATTTAGCTCAGAGTGTAGCTTTGCCAAAGTACATGCTCACAGAGCTGCTAGCAAGGCTGTAGGCTTTTTGTCGAAATAAGGAGCACTCTGTGACACCACTCCACGATCGCTGTATTGTTCCGCCATTCAATGTAACCAAAAAAGTGGTGAATTCATAACTGCTCTCACCTTATTTATACCCCCATTGCAAAGAAATTGCTATTGAAGTTACAATGACAAATCTACTACATTTTACAGACACTGATTAAGTGAGGAAATGTAATTCCCCCGTTCCAATGAAATTATTGTAGTCTTTTGTAATCTTTTACTCCCTAATTGGATAAATGGATGTTAATGTAAAACATTGAACATGCTCTTTATTGGCTGCAGAAGTGAACTATAAAGATACGTGGGATCCAAGTATTGTACAAGATCAATGATCCACTGACTGCTCCCTCTCCATTCAGTGTGAGCGTTTGAAAGTTGTGTGTGTGTGTGTGTGTGTGTGTGTGTGTGTGTGTGTGTGTGTGTGTGTGTGAGGGTGAGAGACAGCGGTTGAGAGAGAATATGGAATATGTCTGAGCTTCAAAGCTGCTGGAGTTATTCAGCGTTGTGATTCTGTGTCCTGCACAAAGTGGAAGTGGAAATTCCTCAGAAAGCCATTCAATTCCTTAACCCTGTTTTGGACAGTCTTATCATGTCAGCCTCCATTCACAAATCAGGTCTCAGAAAATGTCTTTAAACCCCATTAATAAGTTAGTTTTACAGCAGCACTTGATCATTTTGTAAAGATACAGCCATTCTTCAGCCTGAATCATGCTGCAAAAGAGGAATATCCCAGGCAGGAAATCATCTCTCTACACAGGAAGTGATATATACAAAACTTGAGTGCAAAATTCAAAACTTTGTTTGTGCACTTACGTGGCAAATTGGTTGAGCTGTAAATCCTTCATTTTCAAATTGGGGTCCCAATCATGCGAGTTTGCCAACTGCTGCTTTGTGGGGGCGAAAAAGTCGCAGAATATTACATGTATTTCCAACTTTCATGTTTTTTCTCACTACATACAAGCCAGTATGACTCTCGCAGTCGTTTTGATACATGTGCCAGAAGACAATCAGCTTCTTCACTCCGTAACACTCTCTTTCCTACTGTGGCACTAAAAAGAACTTCAGAGTAAGGAAGTGAGACACAGTTTGGCATCCTGCTGTTTACCTCATTCAAGTTAGCTCACACAGAGATTTAAGTGCTCTGCCTCCACCAATGATCTCGCTAAGGCAATAGGTGTACCATTTTTACAATTATGTGCAATCACAATGGTTAGACTGTAGGTAGTAACAATTAAAATAATTCACCAGAGAGGAAAGGACTATGCAATTTTCTCCCTTAGAAATAATTTGTATTTTTGCGGACAGAAAAAGGTAGCAGTGGGACACACTGGAAGTTCTGAGTAGCCAATTGTAACAGCAGGTCAATATGTGACCAGTTTTATTTTTAGCAATTATTTGCCATTGATGGGAATAATCCTGCATATTGCCCTACACAGCCAGGGTCCACCCACACAGCTGTTTTCATTTGCCTCCTGATTAGAACTCTTCTCAGGACTGTGTGGGCGTTTTCAGACTGTGCTTGACTGACATGTCTGACTTTACACTTGGAGTTTTCTGTGGGTTTAGCTCAGTTCAAACCTTACCAGGAACTCCAGTTGTTACTTTCCTCCTTTTTTTTTTTTTTTAGCTCTGTACCTTTTTTTAAATATATAATTGTAATCATAAAGCTTTGGGAAAAGTACAAATTGTCCTCTCAAATTCATGCAAATTAAATTATTTGATTTGGGTTCAACCACTCCTTAGTTTACATCACCTTTACATGCGTCTAAAATTCACTTTGCGTTCGGTCTGAACAGTACCACTATTAGGACGACTTTCATGTTTATGATTCTTTTGAGTAGAGGAGGTTTAGTAACCTCAGCAAACTTCCAACATGCTGCAGCTCCACTCAACCTCAACACCCGTGTGAAAAAGATGTGACGTTTGCCAGCTCTACAGTGTCGTGAGAATGATTTTAAAATTGGAGGAACTTTACATAGTGAAGTGTGTCCCCATTTGGTTTCACAGATTGTTTTTTCTTGCCTGCAGAGTTAATCCTTGATGAATTGGGGTAAATGCAGGCCAACAGCAAAACTATACACTATACATCAACACATCCGTTTAATTACTCTCACACAACTTGTGCAGTATAACCCAAGTCTCATTTATCCAGTCGTGTACTCTACTTTCTGGATAAATGAGACTTGGATCATTCTGCACGAGTTGTGTGAGAGTCTGTTAAAGGATGTTTTGATTCCCCATTCACCGTGGAGGCATGCAAGAAAAACAGTTTTATACATAAATTCAAGGCAACACAGAGTTAGAAATTGATATACAAATGGTAATTTTAAGTGTAAAGTATTCCTTTAACTGTAATTATTTTGCCACTACAACCTTCCCTTATGGCTCTTGTGAATCCCGTCTGCACTGTGTTTCCGCCTCCTTTTCAGAGGCGGAGAATTTTCCCAGCAAAAAAGAATGTCGCAAATAACGTGACCTCAGTAAATCCAGCAGAATAATTAATCAACCTCTGTCAACAATCTCCTATTATTTGGGCGATCCTCCTTTAAGTGCATATGCAATTAAACCAATAGTAGCTTTGCTATAGCAATTTTACAGGATTCTTGTTTTATGAAACATTAGTTTGCTGATGTATTCCGCCCCTAGTTATCATTCCAGCAGTGGATGAGGTAAAATGTCAAACTATCTGGCTGAGTTTTACATTGCTGTTTAGAGGTAACAGAGCAAAAATCTAACAAAGTGCGTCGTATCTCTCATATTTTAGTGGAAAACCTTGAATGGCCAACATGTTTGTTGTTTTTAAAACTAAAAATATATTGGTGTATGTAACCTTAGTCTACAGTGATGCTCTGGTTTGCGTCAGCATCTCCATCTAGCTCATCCTCACCCTTTTCTTTGCCTGCAGCCTTCACAGAGTTGTTGAGAGTTGTTGATCCCGCTGTGTGCACACCAGGCAGACCATCCAGGTTTGGGGGGGTCGGCTGGGTGCCGCTTCTCGTCTGCAAACCAAGCTGCACACACACAAACTCACAAACACACACACACACACACACACACACACAACCCTTGGGCCAGATCTGTCAGCTCTTCCCCATTTGTGAGCACAGACACACATTGCACATTATCTCTCTCTCTGTCGCTCTCTCTGTCGCTCTCTCTCTCTCGCTCTCCCTCTGTGCTCTCATTGCCACCCATCCACTGTGTACAAGCCAAGAGCATGCTGGGAGAATTAATGGTGCAAGTGGAGAGAGTTGGCGGGTGGTTGGGGAGAGGGGGGAGGTGAGGGAGTCACTGTAGGTTAGGCAAAAGGAAAAGCAGCACAGAAATACTGTATATAAATAGACTTCTTTGGTCTTTGTTTGTCTTCCCTTTATCTTTTTCTTGAATACTGTCAAACGAGTCTGTAATGCCCTGTCACTGCTACAATGGAGGTTTCCCTAGTCGGTATGTTTTTTTTCATTTTAGATATCTGATCAGTAAGAAACATTCCCTTGTGGGTGGATTCTACTCAGCAGTCCCTAGGTTACCTCTGTAACTTCAAGTCACTATAATTAGCTGCAACCCATCCGAAAGAATTGTATGTTGCCTTTCTCTCCAGAGTTTTAGTGTCTCATGATGATCTACATGCTGTTATGGCAGCTTTTATAACTTGAAAAGGAGAAAACAGAACTTCACTCCAGTATATGACCAGATAAATTAAAATTAAAATGAAGACCAGACCAAAGCCAGTCTCTCTCTCTCACACACACACACACACACACAAACACACACACACACAGGACCACCTGCCATCACGTAACTGAAGTTATACACAAGCAAGTGACCTAGCTAAATTTATTACATTAGATAAAGTTCAATTTACAAGATGCAAAGTCCTTAAATCGCTCAGAAAAACAAATCTAATGTGACGCAAAGTGGGCAAACTGCATCTGCTGATGAAGTTAATTTGATATGATCGAAAGCTTCTTAACAGCTACTAAATGAACTGTGTGAGGTGAGTGTTTTCTCAAATTCAGATTCTCATTTGGGCTGATAGCAGCTCATTAATTTGACACTTAAAAGTGTCAGAAGCAAGTGACTTCAAAGGATTCAGATTCTAAAAGTCTGGGGATTGGAGGTCAGATTCGAAACAATCCTATGGAGCCCCAACCCTATATTGACTGTGCACTAGGTATTGGCATTTGCTTCCAACAAAACTTTACATTTGAACCCCGGGAAACAGAAGCTGGGGAGAGAGAGAGAGAGAGAGAGAGAGAGAGAGAGAGAGAGAGAGAGAGAGAGAGAGAGAGAGAGAGAGAGAGAGAGTGTATGTAAAAATAGTTCTATCCGTTCATGGGTGGGGAGAGTTATGTCTGCAGGGCCGTCACTTCTATCCAGCCAGCTGCTTCTCTTCACGTTCATCCTATGGCTATAAAAACAGCATTGGGGCTTTGATACAGAGATGGAGGGGATGTCGAAGAGGGAGGGGGGGGGATTTCAGTGAGAGCTGGCACACATACTCACACCTTGAACACACGCGCTGTAACACGGACACGCCGCTGCAGGTTGGGTTTGGGCTGCAGCTGACTGATTGTACCCACTCACCAGCTGAGTTGGATCAGGGATGGGGTCGCTTCCATTTGAGCTGCTCGGCGTAAGAGGATGAGTCAGATTTCAGAGAGGTCAAGAGAGAATCACAGGGCACTCGTACATTCTCAAAATCAGTCTGGGCTTAATCATAACAAAATGGGCTGGTGTGTATGTCTCTGCTTGTGACTTTGCAGGAGTGGACAAAATAGCAAATGGCTCACTGATTATACTGGTAGCATGAATACTATTTAAGGCTGCCATTGTCCTCAGAAAAGCTCCAGTCCTAAACCTTTGCATAGTGTTTCAAGAAGAAAAGCAGCTTGAGTGATGAAGTGGGAATCTACGGTTGATGTGCCGATTAATGCCATGACTTTAGCCCGCTGTTCATAAAATCACTCTCAAGGTTTTCTGGCCGTGTTAGGCGCCATTATCATCTTGAAATATGGGAACCCTAGGGTGCTTCTGATTTTGTGAAATGGCCTCATACTCCTTGGTTATTGTACTCCCATCAAGCACAATCATCAGACCTAATGACTTCCCGTTGATGGCTGCTGCACCCGTGCAGTTCTGTCCACAAGGTTGACAGCTGGTTACAGATATTATGGCTCTCCCTCCATATTCAAAGCCATCTGGATGGAAACAAAAGGCCCACATAATCATCAGATCGGTCACTTTTTCTGGTGGTGGTGTTGAGTAACAACATGCTATTGCATCAATGTACTGTACGATACAAATGTGTGTCATATGCTCTTCCATAAAGATAGGAAAGTTGTAATAAATAAAAAATAGAAAAATGCATGTAAAAAAATGTCTTCTGTTTCGCTCGATGAGCACTCCAACACATACATATTATTTAGTTCAATATATGATTTTATTCTGCCCTGTTTTAGCCTGTAGCACTTTGAGATTTAAAAAAAAAATGTAAAGTGCGATACAAATAACATTTATTATTGTTATTATTATTATTATTATGATAACTCAAAGAAAAGCAGCAAATCTTCACAACTAACATGTTGTAATTGGGAGTGTCCTGTTCATGTTATTTTCAATTGACGCATTGGCTGGGGTTGCTAAGAGCAGCTAACTAAACAGTTTTTTTTTACAATAGAAGAAATTTGCCAAAGTATGTGTTGTTATTGTTGAACAACCAATGCAGCTAACTCATTTTAAGTTGATGTAGCGAGCTATGTAAGAAGATGATGTCCTGATTCCTTATCCTGCTAATCACACCATCATACATTTTTACATCACACATTACATATGTTTTCCCCTCCATGCTGAAGTCCTGTCTCTCCTTGTCTAAGGCTCCCCGGGCCTGCAGGTGCAGTTCAGAGTAGATGGGGGTTTCTTGAAGCCTGCAGAGAAGCGCTGGTTCCTGCGCTACCTGGCCCTCCACACCATGCAAGTTGACATCTGGGACAGCGACTCATTGCTCCTTATAGGTTCTACTGCCGTCGAGCTCAAGGTAAAAGGTTGACATATGATTCAAATGTATCAAGATGAAAGTGATTATTTGTTGATGTCCAACTTCACAGAGTTGGGCATCAAACCACAGAAAAACACATCCTGTTTACACATGCGTTGTCAACTCGTGACGCACCCTCATTGTAACGCAGTGCATCTGTCATAGATTCATGCAGCGTTTGCAGATTGTTTTAACACATTTAATAGCGGGAACCAGGCGTTGCAGAGAAAGCTGCCTCTGATAATAGAATGTTAAATAAAAAAACACTTCATTATACTGTAAATTACCCAGGTTTCCTCAAATACGCAAATCATACCCATTTGACAATAGTTTTAGTAAATGGTTTTACCTCTTCGAGGACCAGAACAAATACAAATGATCCTGTTTTATGAAATGTGGCCGTTCAACAAACGCACTTTTTAGTGTTTGTCCCTGTGTGTTCAAGGGTTTGACCGAAGCGAGTTTCCCTCCGACATCAACCGCTAAAAGAGAAGACAAACAACACATTAAAGGCGTTTTAATTTTAACTTTTCAACCCTGCTGTTCATTGATTGGACAGAAACTCTCTTGCCAACCTTGATGCGGAATTGATTTGTTTTTCAACTTGGTGAAGTTTGTAAAGCATTTAATGAGAAAAAAGTAAGGGAGTCGTTTACAACCCGGTTGGGCTGTTTTGACATTATTCATTTAGAGATAACTCAAACTCCCACTCCTGGCGTATATGTGCTTTTATTTGTCTTGTTTTCATTTAATCATGTTGAATGTGTCTTAATCAGCGCATTTGTGTTCAATGCATAATGCCACTTGGTTCCTTTTCTCACACCCTATTTTGCATCCCCAGTACATGTTGCGTCAGGGTAAATCAGCAGTGCAGGCCCTTCACGAGGTGGAGGTGCTGACCACTGATTACGTGGGAGAGGAGACCTTGCTGACGAGCGCAGATGTGGGCCGACGGCCAGCTCTCAGCCCCGTGACGGTCCACACCATTATCAGGGGCCGGCTGCACATACGCACAGGCAACATAGGCAAGTACCGCAATACTTTTTGTTGAAGTGCAAATACTGACATGTCCATGACTAACGTCAACATAGAATATCAACAGATGGACCGACCACTCGAACGGCTTCCTTTTTGTGTGACAAAATGAACTCGACTCAAGGTCCACCTGCTTCCCTTTCCAGAGCTTTCAACGGCATCTTGTGGTATTCACCAGGGAATGGATCTGGCTCACATTTGCCATCATGCGATCCAAGGTTGATATTGTTTTGTCAAACACATTGATCTCAAAGCAAATAATGACTTTCCTTGCTCTATGTCCTTCATACATTATCAATGATCTGATTGTGCTGATTGTAAAGTCATAATTGTTGTGAATGAGCTTAAGATGCTGTATTAAATGTACTTCCATGGAGAATTGAATGAAGTATTTAGTGAGGATTCATCTGACCAACCAGATAGTTGTCTCACTTTGGAGAAACTTGTAAATATAAAACTAAATCAAGCGCGGCCCCCAGTTGGACACAGAAGAGGGCGGAGAGCGAATGCCTGGGATGAGGGCTTTTGCGAAGAGCTCGGTATTTGCATTCCCAAAACGTGACGGTAAATCTAACGAAAGCCAGGACATTGTATTTGTTCTCCTTTTTCAAAAGAAAATCCAGTTTCAATATCACCCAAATCTCCTTTTACCTCTGAAATGTGTGTTTTATATTCAGGTCATATATCCATTCGGAGCCTTGGATTATAAAGTAATGTTGCCTGTTTACTTTTATTGATGTGTAGGGTTGGGAAATGACAGTGAATCCCCAGGGCTGATGCTGCTGTTGAAAGTTCCCATTTTCTGGATGTGTGCAGGCTTGCAAAGCAAACACTGTGCCAAAGCGAAATATCTTTATGTGATAGTTCCACTCCGTCTAGCAACTGAGCACCTTTCCTCTTCCCTCGCACTCATCCAATTTGGGGCCGACGTGCCCCCGCGGTGCGATGGCAGCTGACGATAGCTTCCTTGTCATTAATCAACTGTTGAAACGGTACTCCCTCTCATAGACAATGCATCATTCTGGGGGCCTCAGAAACTCCCATTGTTGGGGCTAAACATGCCAGCACTTATCACTCAAGGCAGGTTGAGAGCACAGTGGGTTATTGGGTGTGCTGGGGTATGGGAGGCGCATGGTCGTGTCTGGCATGTAAATTCCAATTAAGGCTCAGATATCCATCAGGCGCCCCGGCCGACAGTCAGAATCAATTTGGGGAGGGAGGACTCGCGAGCACTTTTCTTTGTTTCTGCCTCCATCTGTCATTGCCTTTCTCACATTCTCACTCTTTATCACTGTCTTCCTGTTTTCTCCCATCCATCCATTTACCCCTTACCCTTCTATCACACGCTCTCTCTTCCTGCCTCTCTGTGGCGGTTTGTTTTCTTCTCTCGCCTCCCCCTATATCCTCTGTCTTTCTCTGTGCCTGCCATCAAGCTGTAATAAATAAGCGCTCTCATTTGGTGGGTGGTAAAGGATGTAAAGCTCGGTCATTAATGGGGGCTTGACAATCAGAAGTTACTCACAATATGACAGATGGATTTGCTGTATGACGACTTTGATGGAGATTTAATATGAACGACAGACACAGTGACGCACACACACACACACACACACACACACACACACACACACACACACACACACACACAAAAGCATGTGTGCATATCAAATCACTCAAACATGCCAAGAAGGCATGCACTCATGCCTACACGCAGACATGTTGACAGACAGGTGTAGCAGAACGTAGACAGGTTGTGTGTGATGAGGCAGGTAGAGTATATCGCTGACATCATGTGAGAACCCTGCAACTCCAATATTTGAGATTTTCCAAGTTCAATAGAAGGATTACATGGCTCCTTTATGGTTTGTGAAAACTCTACTAGCCCTAAATCCCTACTGGATGGACTCAAAAATGCACGCTGGCCAAGCTGAATGGCAGGCTATATTTCTGTGTTGACAGTGTGCAGATACAGCTTTTGGATTTTAGCTTGAGAGGTGAGGGAAGGTCGCTTGAAAATGGTTGATGGCACAGAGTGTGAGAGAAAAAAAAGAAGAGATGTGCAGCAGTGTGACGGGAAGGGTAGCTAAAGCAGTAAAAGCTTATTTTTTTCAGCGAGCATGAAATGTCCTGTGGCATTTTGTGAGTATATGGTTGATTTTGAATAATGTTGATTTAGTTTTAGTTAAAAAGTAATTGCTTTTAATGCAAATTCTAAACTTCATAAATTCAGCATACTCTCCATTTTCACAGCACTACTTCCTACAGAACAACATTGGCAGAGCCATGTAATATTCAGCAATGTTGTTCACTACTTCCAGTTGCTTTAAATTAGCCCTTTTTTGATTTTGCTGTTAAGCTTTGTGCTCAGACTTTTCATATTGAATGCCTTCCAGTGATTCACAGGGCATAATTCCTCCCATGTCTGATAGGCTTCTAGTTTTGCAATTACCAAGAAGTGTTGAGTTTCATTGACAGTAACTTAATAGCACTCAGAATGGAGGTGATTGAAATTGATTAGGAAATGAAAAGGTTAGAGCAGCAGAGTGGTGAGTAAGTATAGCATCTATTTGCACTGATGGGACATTTCCATTCACCATGTGAGCCATGGTGTTACACAGTCATCCTAAAAAGAATGTGAGACTTGTCTCTTATTATAGGTATTACATGATCATATGTATTCATTTTATACAACCATGTGGATGTCTCTCCTCCCTCTATACCGTTGTAATTCATAAGCAATGCAGTCCAGACTACATATTGCCCTCTCCCCTTTCTAATTTGATGTGTTTCACTCATGCATGCTATTAATCATGTCTTTTCTTCGCCCCGTTGGGAATTCATCAGAATTAGGCTTCAGTGGAAAAAAGTGAGTGGCAGACTGTCATTTCCAAATGAAAAAGAGTGAAATACTGAATGATATCCTTTTTAATCATCACAAGGTGGGATTGACAAGTAATTAATGAAATGGTAATGATATAGGCTGTCGGGCCTATTCAATCATTCTGTAAAGCAGCTTTTATTAATAGCGTTGTAAAGGACTAAAGGAAGCGGCTTAATCAGAATAATAGAGAGTTGTGAAATTGTGGCTGGAACTCGGGGGGGGGGGGGGGGGGGGGGGGGGGGCGCTCCCACACAGGAGCGCTCCCACACAGAGAACTGTGAGAGCAGATGAGGAGTCTATAAAGCATGACGACCACCTGCTCGTCCCATGAAACTGATTGACTGGTGAATCCAGAGGAAAGCTACAATGCTTTATTGATTTCATCTGCTGAATCCACATGAACTCTGAGCGGAAAATGAAGATGGAGGCAGGGGAAGAGACGCATTAAAGAGAGATCTTCAACCTAAACAACATTTGAAAGCTGGTACTAAGTTTGCTGAGTCCAAGCAGAATCATCAGCATGTGTGATCAACTTTGCCCCAAAGATGGAAAATAAAATAAACAGTGTGTAATCTTTGTAATCATTATCTCTCTCAAACAAACAGGCAGTCTAGATAGATAGATGGCAGGATGATAGAAAGTAAAGGATGGATGGAATGAAAGAGGCAAGTAAAGGCAAGACATCTTAATAGATCTGAGGCTGTGGCTTTAGTGTAAGTAAGAAACAATGACAGAGGGGTATAGACTTGACTCAAAAGCAATGCAGCCTTCATTGTGTTTCTGTACGTCCACATTTGCTTGTCCTGTGGGTGTTTATTTAGTCGTGCCTGCGTGTCTACATTTATCTTTTTCTTGCCAGCGGTGTGACCTGAGAATGGCAATGTTGTTCGGTCTCTTTGTCCATTCATTTTATTAAAAAGTGAGCTTTTTTATATTGACATTTACTGGCCAGATTGGCATCAAATTTGATACAGACATTCATGGTCCCTGGAGGATAATTGCAAATGATTTTGAGAACCCTTAACTTTTCATTAACCCTTTCACCATATCGTCAGATCAGGCAAGATTTCCACTGTCGGGTGTGTTCAGACTTGTCACAAAGCAAATGTTGAATGTGGTGTGATTGTATATAAAGTTAGTGCAAAGATGCAAGTAAATGTGAACAAATGTATATGCTCTGGATGGTGCAAATGAAGGCAAAGACGAGCTGAAAACGTTTTGATGATATGATATAGAATAGCTTTTAATGATCCAACTCCATCTCACACGCATATTGTTTGAGTTTAGCATCACAAAAAGCCAATATTAGCTATACAAATGAAGACAGTGAGTGCTTTTAATATCCAGTTTGGAAACAGGTAATATTTGCCAGCAGGAAAAAGGACGATATGTGACAGAAGGGAACGTGTATTGATATGAAATTGTTTTGCTGACTGAGCTGTGTATATCGTTTCTCTCTAACTCTCACTTGCTGTCGTTTTTGCTGTTCTCACGTGCACACTCTCTCTCTCTCTCTCTCTCTCTCTCTCTCTCTCTCTCTCTCTCTCTCTCTCTCTCTCTCTCTCTCTCTCTCTCTCTCCCCTCCCCCCTTCAGCACAGTAGAGAAGACAGATTAGCACCTTCTTCTCCAGACCTCACAGTGCTTCTCATCTGCAGTGTCCAGATAAGCCCTGGAGAGACTGACTGTTGCAGCAGGAGGAAGTAGAGAGAACCCTGCCTAAAGCTTGCCACCAGTGGAACAAAATATCAGTGAAATTTACCTGACAATTAGTTTAGCTAGGTGGTTTCCCTAAGGGGTTCACATACTGTATGTCTCACTCATTAAAAGCTCTTGCTGTTGGCGCGTTAAGGCCTGACTTTATCAACCTTGCTTTTAGCCCTGAGGTGAGAGGGAATCTGCTTATTCTGAAAGGTCAGTGGCCTGGAATGGGGAGGCAGAATAAATCGAATATTGCAGACTACTTTGAAACCCCCTTGGTGCTTGCTCCCGTTTGTTCTGGAGGCCAGTAAATCAGTGGTTTGTTGTGGCCTTAACCTCAAGAACCGCCAGCAGAGCAAATAGGACAGGCAGGTGGGGTAGTGCCGAGTAGGGTTATTGTCATGCAACAGAGAGAGGTAGTCAATAAATTTGATAGAGTTCAGCCCCCTGGCACATTTACAATTACTCACCTCCACACAGACCACACAGAGCAGCAGACGCTGTGCTGGGCTTTCTCTCTGCAACACAAACCAGGAGTATCAGCTTACGTTTCAGTGATGAGGATCATCAGCTCTGTCTCAACAATCTGCCAGCGTGATTCAGCAGTCAGGGACGGATAATGTGACCGAGAGCAAGACATGCACGTCAACCTGGATTAGTGCTAAAGAAGGTATTATCTGATGGGCCTTATGATGGTTCCAGTGATAGCCGATTAATTAAAATGATTGACTGATAACAATCAGTGGGTCATAATTGGGTTCATCATCAGGCCATTTGTTTTCTTGTGGGAAAGTAGCATCGGGTGTTCATCTTATCGCGTCCTCGCAGGCTTATTGTACTATTCTATCCGTCATCGAAGCATTACTTAACACAAAAGAAAGCATGCTAAAAGGCCCATAATGAGGCGTTGAGAGTGAGCTCTCTCCAGCTTTGATATTGATTGGAGATGTTTATGCGACAGCAGAAGTAATATCTTCACAGTAATATTTGGGAAATATAACTCAAACAAATACACTCGGCTGAGTTGTGTGGCCAGGGAAGGATGATGGATGATCAGGGGAATGGACTGGGATGGCAGACACCTCACCCATTAATCTGCAGAACTGTGCTGTCTGTGTCTGTTTGCATGGCAACACCAGCTCCCCATTACTCATTTAGCTACTGCCCATTATCAGTTTGTTGATGAAGAAAGTTTGCCTCTAAAAAGATCTGGATGGTACTTGTGGCTCCCCTTCTAAAACTTCTGCATACTCAGAGGTGTGAGTTTTGGGCGGTAAAGCCACTTCATTGCAGCACTCATTATATGTCATACGAGAGGTATCCCAGAGCCTCTCAGAGACTTCTTACACCACAATTAAGCCCCTCAATCGGGTGTGTTGTGGTGCTGCAATGCTTGAAAGCTGATGGGAATGATGGTAGCACCGTGTCAAAGTGCAGTGTGCTTTAAAAAGTTAGTTTCAATTACTTCTTCAGTCAAGCATTGTAAATTATATCAAACAGATTGCATGCGTTGGCCTCAGTTTACCTGTAAATTGCACAAAATAAGTCTTTTGACCTGTGGTATTTGAAAATGCTCTTCTTGCGAAGATGGTACATTGCTGCAGGCTGGCGTTGTGTCACTGCAAGCAATTATCTGTCACCATTACCGGGCATTTTGTGCATGAAGCGCTGTTCAAAAACATAAGCAAGCCTTTCCCACAGCTACTGTAGGGGCTCTGCACGGACAGAATTAATGTCAGAAGAAGGCCTAATATTGACCATCATTTACTGTCTTTGTACAAGAGCACCCTGGAGTGCGTACTTATCCACTTGCTTTCCCCGCCTCTTAAAAAGAGGGGGGAAATGGTGATTTTGACATTTAGGAGCATAAAGAGAGATGCATAAGAGTCCGGTTTTGCAGGATAATTCCAAACCATCAGCTTGGCCATTCAAACAATGGCACATTAAGCATCTGTAATGACAGCACAATTCAAACATCACATTCTTTAAAAGAACGATCTGTAATTATGTGGTCGGCCCCCACCTCCAGAAATGTTGATGGCTGATCTTCATGTTGTTGTTGTCCTACTGCATCTCTGGCAGGCAGCATTCAGCCAAACCGGACAGAGTCCAACACTCACCATCAATCAGCATGACACTCGTAGTGTTGCAAGCATTCGGTGTCCAGACCTCTGGCAATTTCAGGCCACTAATTAATCACTCTAGGCTTGTCTTCATGTATTGATCCTGCCTCGAGTGTTCTAAGCCAGGGTTTAACCTGGCCTGTGTTGACTTTGGCACTGTCTACAATGAAAATGTATTGTTTCACATGTGACTTCAAAGCGAACTTTGGCTTTAAACAGATATTGTTTTGGCAAACTGGCCGGATCTGGCTTCAGATCTCAGTTTGGCTCGTTACTTCAAGAAGTGGCAAACGCTCGAGTCTCGAGCCACTGAGCCACTGCTGGAGTTACACGGATCTGGCCTCAAAATTGAATGAATGAAATCTAGCTTTACAGAGATACATTTCCTTCTATCAGTTATGATCCTGATACTGATTGTGTATAAGTATAACCTCAGGCATAATGTGTGATCAAACAACAGGCGAGGCTCGTATTCCTCATTGGAACCTCTGTCGGGGATTTTTCTCACTGGTTTAGTTCTTTTGCTCATTAGCAACCACTCTTCACAAGAGAATAGTTTCAGTCGGATGTTTTACAAGCTCTGTTACAAGTTCTTCATTGGAAAAAAAAGGAGTAGGTTCATCAAACCAAAGCACCTGAAATGACACGCAGGTTCAGAGTCCCAATCCCAGCAGTTGTACAGTAGACCTGCAGTCCCAGGTCAACCTGCCCACTCATCAACAAGAAAAGTAACAGCTGGAGCCGTTTGTGTTTAGACTTGTAGATGGACATATGCTGATGTGTCAGCATATGTCCTCTGGCCTCATGGGCTGTGCTCCAGAATAATTTAGACAGGGAAGAAGGGGGTCTCACGCAAATGACAAACAAGAAAACGAAGTGGGCGAGATGCCGTGAACAATTGAAAACAAAAAAGCAACATTTGACCAAGTTTTGTCTTCGGTGCTAAATATTTGAAATAAGAACTGGGCTGTTATTGAAATAATTTCCAAATCTGTTGCATGTAAGTGTAATAGTTAAAGTTTAAAGGAACAATCTGGCACCTTTTACGTGGATGTCCAGTCAGTGTTGATGGTAAATGTAGTCCATTGAAGCAATACATTTCTCAGTGTCTGCTATAGTGACAGAGAATCCGCCAAAACATGTGCATGTTGCAGCTATACTTGCAGGTATTAAATAAAACATGGAGAGAGAAAATAACACTCATTGCCTGCAGGTGGCACAAATGCAAACTCACAACAGCTGTTTATTTTCTTCCCTACAGGTGGCGCAGGTCAGCATGTACAGTTGGTCTGACATTGACCAATCAGCTCCATCTTGTGGCGATTCTGACGCCCATTAAAGTTAAAATGAGTTGGTTTGAGTTTCAGCCCATGGATGACGTCAAAGCAAGTTTTATGAGGCGCTTCACATGTAGATATAATAATCAGATGCTGAATGTCAAGCTGAGAACTGTATTTCTCTTCTACAGGGTGCCCAGTAGATCCTAGCAGGAGGAGGGCAGCAGACGTGATGGCGTCTCATTCTAACATCATAACTCCTCACAAAGTGATCGGTGGCTTCAGAGGAGGAAGCCTGTCCTCCAGAAACATCCTCCAACTCAATGGCAAGCACTAAAATCCACAGCCCACTGAATCCTGTCAGCGTTAATGGACTAACATTTCAGCTAATGTCACGTTCATTAGCTGTGCAGTTTATGTTTTTCTCCACTCAGTGTGTGACTAAGCACATGTGTGTGTGTGTGTGTGTGTGTGTGTGTGTGTGTGTGTGTGTGTGTGTGTGTGTGTGTGTATTCTACGCAACGGAGCAATTAACGCCCTTCATTTGGGCGGTGACCATGCTCCTGCTTTTATCAACTCGACCGGATCCATTTCACATCCTGTCTCTTGGCTGCACCACTGAACCACTCAATTTTCAGCCTAATTGAGCTTGCAGAAGCATCTCTGGTGGCTAGCCACAGTCCTGTTTGTATTTTGTGTGTGTGTGTGTGTGTGTGTGTGTGTGTGTGTGTGTGTGTGTGTGTGTGCACACATGCAGAGGAACACACACACTGGGGAAGCCAATTTTTTCCTCAATTAGACAAGCCTTCACCAGTCAACTGGTGTGTATTACTAAAGTTGTCTTTAAAGTGTGCACTATGACTCAAACACACGCACACAAACACACACAGTAAGAGGCATCAGGGAAAGTTGCAAACAAGTAAATAATTGCATATAATAATTTAAAATAAGTCTGGCCGCTCCAGAATAACATCACACTCTGAGAAGAACAGACCTTTGAAAGACTGTGTATTGTATTATATTTCACACATATTTGCACCGAGCACAGCACATACTAGTACACCGATTAAAAAAAATACATCTAAGCATATAAAATCCTGACTGAATAAACATGTACTATATAACACACATTTAACAAATGAATGCATGCTCACTCCAAACATATTCCCTAAACTGTTGCAATCATTTATTCACAACTCGTGTAACTGTGCAAACACGGTCTGTTCACTCTTTGCTTTGTTTCCTACCTACAGTATCTCCCCCTCCTCCTCCTCACCGCCGCCACCTCTCCGCTGCTCTGGTCTCTCTTACACACTGCACTCCTTCCTCTCTCCACTCCACCGTCTTGTGACATTTAAGCATACAATGCGCCTAATTGCCTTCACTGGAGTCCAGTCGCAACAGTTAGCCACGCTGAAGCTGTGTTGTGTGTTAGTGAGTGTGTGCGCTCTGTCCCACTGCTGCCTTCTGAAGTAAGCAGTGTTGCCAGACACTATCTGGTTGGGTGACAGGCAGTCGACCCAATGCCTCTCCGATAAGGAGACTTGGGAACAATGTGCAGGGAGAAAAAGTGATTCTGGGAGAAAAAAACAGAGAGAGAATATATACCTAAATTCATGTGTCAGCAAAAATCCACTTTTTTCTCAATACATCAGTAAATGTGTTTCCATTCCATGTATATCTGATGTGTTTTCTTGCTTAATCACAGTATGACTAGAAAAAGATACAAGGCTGTTTGCTGGTTAAACGTCTGCTTAGATGACATTGATTGTTGTTGCTTTATAATCAGGTCATCATGGTGGTCGAGATAACTCAACTCACTGCAGCTAAAGAAAACTTGTGTAAATTGACAAAACATGAAGAGATCTGCAAAACACTGTGAACACAAGTCAATTAGAAACAAATACAACTTAAAGAAATGCAATGCAAATACACATGTAGACATTTTTCAACTGTGTTAAAACACAAATTCAGTTTCCGGGGGACAAAAAGCAGTGCATCAAGCTCTCTCGGCCGTCGGCATTTATTGAAGATTGTGATTGGAGTAGAGCCAGGAAAGTTTACTAGTGCCAATGGGATACCTGAGTCACTGAAGAATATACACATTTTTCATTTTTTTCTCATTTATCTAGAGAAGCTTAAGTTTGCAAATGTTCAATGTCCAAACACAAGCAGCCGTATGATCATCAGTATCAGCATTTGGTACTTGACAGTGCTACAGACACACTTTAGTGAGTCAGTTTATCTTCCTACATGCTGCAAAAAAAGTAGTCCATCAAATAAATCTGTTTTTAAATGACAAAAATATGGGCAGCTCTGACTGTTGTTCAAAGTGCCGGATTAGGCAAATTCTCTAGTCATAGTGTTTAAAGTACATGGGTAATTTGCATGATCCAGTTCAAATGAGGATGGATTATCTGGTGACTGTAGATGAATCAGGTATTTTAATTAGACATTTTTGTGCTCGTAAAGGGTAAATAGCCATGGAGGTGAAAGATAATTTGGGAGGAGAGAGTCTGTTTACCCAGCAGTAGGGCTCCGGCCCAGTTGTAGCAGTGCCAGTTGTTCGACTGGACTGTTGTCTGTGTACAAGCTGTTGTGTCTTGTGCTCCAACAATACTTTAATCTGTCAGCGCCTCTCTCCCTTGGACATTTGGAGGGTTTTCAGAACATATGGTCAAAATGGCGAAGAGATTAGATTCCACTCTGTTCAGTAAATGTATTCATGATTGCGGTCTGTTTCTCCTTCACAGCGAGGAACGCTGCACAGGCACACAGACTGGAGACATACAGGCAGCACAACCTAAAGGAGGCCGACGGCAGGCGCCGCAAGCTCAACTGCATGGCTGCCGTGCATCAGCGGGAGGGCAAGGAAGAGGCTAAGATCACGGTGAGGTCAAACGTCGCACTTGAGCAAATGGAGACACAGGAATAGCTGCTTACTGCTCGTGTAAAGCGGAGCCACAATAGTCTGTCCCTGTGTGCCTCCTTCACTTAAATCTCAAACGGACAACAAAGGCTGAGAAACGGCTTTCCTTCTGGCTCTTTAACATGTCATGAGGGAGCTTTCTTACAGGCGTGGAGCGTCTCCCACACAGCTTGCCGGTGTTGCAATTCTCGTGGCGATGTGCCCTTCTACCCTCTGTGTTTTAGTGACTGTATAAGAAGGTGTTAATTGTTCTTCTACCCGAAGGCACATCTTGTACTTTCACCCATGGGTGCACATGCTAAATGTGATTTTGGCTCTGGTGCATGTCTGTCTGAGACATTTTACACATTACATTTCCTGTGGTAAGCATTCACAACACAGCCAATACTATGTGGAATATTACTGAGTCCTGCTCGACACAGGAACACAATTTTAAGAGTTGCTTTGCAATTCAATTTGAATTTGACTTTTCTGGGCTGGTAGCCACAGCCTAATTTGGTCAAGGTTTATCCCCGGCACAATTTCAATGCACTAGACCTGTGGAAAACCTCAGTATTATTTATTGTCACACACCAACCTGATTTCAAAACTCAATTTGAGGTTTTAAATGTATCTTTAAGACAAGTGTACCTACTGGCCGGAATCCTTGGCATCATGCTGTTTAAATAATATAAAGGGTTTAAATGAAGCAAACGATACAATAAGAGAAAATACTGGATAAAATATTGATTTCTTTCAAAATACAGATTTCCATCCCCCACTCAGTGGGGGATGGAAATCGTTGATGTGTGGAATTGTTTTGACCGGCCTTAGAGAAATGTAATTGTCTTTAAGGTTTTGAAAAGGTCATTTCAACACATGGCCATAACGGAAAGTTTGTAACATTAAGCTGGCCTGTTTGCGGAGTATTCATTCCAACTACACCATGTTTCAACTATAACATTTACTCACACTGTAGCCATGGATGTATTGGTCATGTAGTCATGTGTTATTGTATGCCTTTAAATACCACCAAGGTAATGAGTGAGATGTGGGAACATGGCAACATCGCTACCAAAATGTCATACGTTTTCAAACTATCCAACAGATTATCTAAACCACAATATTATGAGGTAAAACGGAGAGTGAGCACACCCGAAATGTTGCAGAGTGTATGCAAATGACGTCAAGTATGGTAGGTCAATGTGAAACCAGGAAGTTGCTCTGTAAACTGTGCTCAATGCTTATGTACAGTGGAAAGTTTGGGTAATAATATTCCATATTTTACAGAATGTCATGACACTGCATCTTTTTCAGTATTTGGAAGCCCGGTTGGCCAGAGAACTTTGTCAGATCAAACCCAGTGAAAAGCGCAGCAAGGCAGAGGGCATCGCCAACATGCTGAGCCAGGCCTTCACCACACAGCACCTGCTCTACGCCAGCCTGGGCTCCGCTGAGTACATGGAGTTTGTCCTTAAAAATCCCTTTAACGTACCTCAGACGGTCACCGTTCACAGTGACGACCCTGAGCTCAGGTGAGACCCTGGTGGTGGTGTCAGGCTGGCATCCCACCCATAACTATTTGTTTTTTACATTTGACACGAACATAGAGGAACGTTGTGAGTTGATAGGTGTGTCCCGAGTTTAACACACCAACTGCGAGTATGTGTTTCTGTGCTGTATGTGTTTTCCATTCCCACCCCTCTTTAGCCCCGCCGTGAAACTGTGTTCACACGCTCCGATCGTGTCTCCAAAGGTGACTCAGCAGCTCTGGAGATAGAACCTATTTCCATCCTGCTTTAAGAAAGGATGCCGCCTCCTCGCTCTTGTCTCTTCGCAATGTGAGACGTATTTAATCCGGAACTTTGTTCTTTGAAGAGATGGTTTAGCTCCGAATTTTTCACCACCACTCTTGGCATCAAGGGTTGCTGTTACTGTGAATACAAAAGACTTAACAGTAGAGGGCAGTAAAGCAACATTACACTGGATATTCATCATTAACACAAGAAGAAGAAGGAAAACAGATGGCTCTCCACACTTACTATTGGGACTGTCATGACAAGTCAAGAGTGGCATCCTATTCTGAAGTTAATTTACCACTAAACCAACTCGTAGCTCTCATTTTGGGAGGCCTCACCAGACCAAGGCTGCCTCTGAAACAAAAGTGAAACTGGAGCGTCATAAAACTTCACATGGTGCTGATAGTGCTGCCAGCCATGACTGCTTAATCATGATGCTTGATTCATTCCTTAATGGTGCCATCATTCGGTCATCAATGAACCATAAACAATATGAGAACATAAACAGGGTCTGAAAGGAATGGTGATGCTGTAAATTAAGTAAATTATGGAGCGCCTCACATAAAGTGATGCAAGCAAAACTGCTTTACAAAATTGATTAAAAAATCCCATCATCCAGCACGAGAAAGTCACGATGAAGTTTGTGTGACTGTGTTTTATTGGGAGTCTGATTCACGCCTTGCTAGTTTGATATGATGCGTGTGTGTGTGGGTGTGTACTGATGCGTGTGATTGCATGTGTGCCTGTTTTAACGTTTGAAATTGGTTTTATTTACTCTTAAGATACATCTTGTTTGTATGTAGTGGGTGCATTATTTAGCCTTTGAATTTTCTTATTTGAGACAGCTGGTTTTGTGTGTGTGCCTTACACATTTACAATTTGTTCGCAGAGTATTTTTATTAATGAATGAACGTTTCCGAACACATTTCCGAACACATTTTTCATGTGTGTGTCTGCATGAATAACTATGATAAAGCTCCTTCAGCAACACACCATCAGTTGTCCTTGACACAGATGCAGACATAAAGCTGAGGAGATGCTAAATAACCCTTTTAATCCACAAATAGAAGCCATTATGGCTGATATTTTCTGGATCACCCGTTTTTGGTATCCATGCGGTGTTTGTTTCCTTCAGTTTGCGTCGTTGTTAATCCCCTAGCGCTGAATCTTTTGTTATGGATTCTGCTCATGCCTGAGTTGTGGATTAACATATATCATGTTGATCAACAAAGGCTGGAGTGCGCCATGGATGAATCATTATGGCATTAGCCCGGCCACCGGGCCTACCAGGTCTAATTGAGAGTCATCAATCCCCGCATCTGTCCTCTCTCCGGCTTAGCGCCCTGTTAGTTTATTTATATATTTCCTGATGAGGCAGCGTGACACTTTACACCGAACCGTCTGCCACCTCCACCAAGAGCCAGAAACGTGTAAATTAGCGAGGAAGCTTCTGCATTTGATGTGTTTCAAACGCAACACTGCGGGTTTCAAGAGTCAAATTCAGGTCACGCGTAGCAAAGCTTCAGAGACTCTTTGGTGGTGGAGACCTTGCATCTTTTCCAGATGTTTTGAGACAGGTCACTAAACACAGCACTGCCCCCAACACTTTTGCATTTTATGACACTGTGGTTTGTATTTTATTAAAAGGGAGCGCTGTTATGTGTGATGTTGTTTTGTATGCGACCGTGATCTCCATTGAAGAGATGAGGAGATATGATAGAAGGAAAATGTAATAATGTAATTATTAGCTAGGTCTGTATCAGAGTTGAATCTAATCATAAAGGAAGGAATCTCTGTCTGTCTGTGGGTATGTCCTTTACATATCTCGAGAACCGTCCATCCCTTCTGCTACACACCTGGCGGGTGTATTGCAAAGGACCCACGAGCATGCTGTGCATGCAGTTTAATGCTGGATATACTAGCATCACAATCAAACTCTGCTTCATTTCCCTGGAGTCATACAACGCTGCAAGCACCAATTCCAAGCAATCGACCCATTCGAACGGGCACTGCAATAGTGATCCCAAAATTACTTGTTGAGTGCTGCCCTGCACCCTTATTTGTGTACTGAAGACTTTGTGTCTGATTAATCCACTTGTCGAACCGCCTGCATAGTTTTCTTAAACAAATTTTGTACTCGTACACACACAAAAATATTTTTACACAAAGCTGAAGAAGTAGTTTTTAAATGGCTGTAATAATGCGTTTCAAGTTGGACTTTAAGTGTTTTTTTTTGGTTTCGGTACAAACAATAGGAACACAGGAATGTTTCCTGGGAAAAGGATTGTGCTGAGAATCTGAATTCCCGGTATTCAACCCTCATCTATGTCTCTGCCACATGCGTATCTGTTTTTGAGATTTCTTAGCTGTACTTGTTGTTTTTACACGAACCTGCCAAGTCTTTGAAGGGCTAAAGAATATGTACGCAAACAACAACAAAACTGGCCCGTATACCTCTGCTATCCTGGTCAGTGCGCAGAGGCTACCCCGCTGTGACTTCCTTGTCAATATTTCAACCAATATTTGATGAGGAGCTTCCTTTTAAAAAAGAAGCAAGGCCTTGGGTTAGCGCTTTGTTCTAGCGAAACAAACGGAGGAAAAGTTTGACCCTCAACCTGAAGGGAGAGTACTCAGAGAGAGGCTAGGGCCGCTGTAGCTTTGATGTCTGTTTAGAGCCCGAAGGCTCCTCTTGAAGTGGAGGACACGTTTGCTACCTGTTGCCATCCATTTTGCATGGCTACCTTTCACACTTGGCCTCACAGAGCCAAGTGTGGGGCCATGACTGTTTGGCTAGCAGAGTAGCAGAGTGACAGGAGACTACAGCTCCTCTGCTGCTCTCCAGGCTGCTGCTGCTGCTTTCTCTTTCATTATTTCTCCCTCTCATTATCTGTCTTCTCTGTGCTTTCCCAACTCCATTCAAGTCTCCCTCTTGATATAATTTGAATCACCTTTATTCTGTTCCTTCTCTATTTTTCCTCAATTTGTCTCAGCCTGTTTGTCCTCTTCACCTCCTACTTTATTCTATTTTATTTTGTTGAAAATGAATCAACCCATATATTTATTTTTATTTATGCTCAGGTGAAACACACACACACACACACACAGACTCTTTGTTGTCGTGATGAGCCACGGACAAAAATGTTTTATGCCAAGTGCACAGGTGGGAATCTCCAATTAAATTGAATGGAATTGACTGTTGCATCTCGCCCTAATGTTAGCGAGGTGGGGCCCTGAGAAATTCATAAACTCTCGTGCTCCTATTTAGAGAAATCCCTCTCTCCGTGCTCATGGGTTGGAACCTTTGAAGTTAAAGCAGCACTTCCCTTTATGCATTTGAGCATGAAATGTTTGCATTCAAAGGAAGAGGAAAGAGCGGAGACGAGACCTCCCTCTGTCAGAGCGTCTTATCTGTACCTGTTGCTTTCTCCCTGGAAATCCATTTGTTGGGGATCGAAGAGGGGCTTTCACTGACCTCCATACACTTTTATTAAAGCTGCTGGCGATAATTAAAGGAAAGCGTTGTGTTTTGTGTGTTGACTGCTCGACCGTGGAATTAGCTCACTTCGATTGTTGGCTCTACAGTGAACTTTACATTGCTAGAATTTGTTTGTAAGAATGGGAAATCCGAATTGTATGTCTCTACTAAAGGTAATTGTATTGTTTTTTGTTTTGTATTATTGCTTGATCCGTTGGAGAGAATATATCTGGTATGTAAGGAATATTTCCCATGTTTTCCCATAGTCATGCATCAAATGTAAAGGATATTTCTAAAAAAAAATAAAAAAAGTCAACGATTTAAAATCAAAACTTCAAAACTTTTATAGTCAAATCTGCAGCTCCCCTCGGGTTCACTGAACATTATAGTGAGCTTCGGCTCATTGCTTAGCTGTCAGGCCCACAACTTCACTGTTTGGGTTCACTCTCACCACTCTCATAGCATCATTATCTGCCAAAGCAGGCAGCAGTTTTCAGCGAAAAAGCTCTAATAACCCACTGTACACCTGCTCAGAACCCACTGTACACCTGCTCAGCACCAAACAGCAGACAGATGGATTCAGAGTCTAGCTGGTGAACATAGTGGAGCATTTAACAGCTAAAGAGCCAGGTATGTCCCTCAGGAAATACAGTAGAGACCAAAAACATTGCTAAAAGAATAAATATTGGAATTACATTCTGAAGGTGGCCAGAAACATGACACCAAGTAATTTGTTGCTCCTTAACTGCTGAATTATGTGAGCTCACAACTTGTTTGCCATGCTGAAAAAAAAAAAAGTTATTGCAGATTCTTAGATAGAGACTGCTCTACTAGCTGACCTGGTGTCAGTTCAGTACATCTTTGTAAATGCAAAAGATAAATTGCACCACATCATTGTTGTTCTGGTGTTTGTGGCTTCTGTGTCTCTGACATTTCTCATCTCATTTATCTGACAACTTTAGTTACTTTGCAGATTCGGATTAATAATACATAATGTAATCAATAAATAATTCAGAATATTATTATGTCAGTAAGGCCTTATTTATTACCAGGGGAAAATGCATAAGCTATCCAGCAGTATGTAAAGTAAAATATAAAATATATATAAATTCATTTAACTTAACTCCACATTTACCTGCTGCAACATTTAAAGGATGAACACATTAATGCATCAATAATTATAATCCAATCATATGATATATATATATATATATATTTTCTGTAATGGACCATTCTGCATAATGAGTACTTTTACTGTCGGTACTTTAAGTATATTTCAATGCTTGTACTTTTACTTAGGCCAAGTTCACACTGCTTGACTTCAGCCCTGATTTTCCACTCGCCGACAGTTTTTCCATCTCCCTGACAAATGCCCAAGATCATAGGCTGATGCATCGCAGCCGCATCCCAGATTTCTAGCAGGCTAGTGATGTAGTGTGAAAACTACAACGACTTCAAGCCTTTCGATTACAAGATGGCAATTTGTGTAGTGTGAACAGTACAGCGATCTGACGACTTGTGTAGTGTGAACTTGGCTTCAAGTGCCAGCTTATCCTGTGGGCCCATCTTGCCCGTTGTTAGACATTGTGATTGAAAGAATCAAAATGCAGTTAAAAGTATTTTTTTTCATCAAACAAGATGTTGTTTTCTCATTGTATTCTAATCAAAATATACTCCAAAAAGCTTAATTTGCGTATTAAAATCACTAAAGTGTTGTTGCCCCTGGATCTCCCTACCTGATTTTGGTTTCATATCTTGTCATCTGTTTCACTAGAGTTTGCAGGTTTTATGTGTATGCATGTTTTACAGTTTCTCATTAATCCACAGCATATGGTAACATTTGTTATGAAGTTTACTTACTGACATGATTTATAGGACATAATTTAGAAAACAAAACAAAAAACTGGGAATTTTAACTTTAAAGGGGCCTTTTCACTGGTTGTGCTCATGAAGATCAGCTTACTAGTCATAGGGAGTACACAGCCTTTGAAAATGTCTGTACTGTAGGCACTTTATCAAGTCTGATAAAAATAAATCAGATGATACCCTCCGGGTTATTATCTCAACATGGGCTTGAAGACAACACATTTGACACCACCATCAGGTGAAAAAATCCCATTAAACCCCAAAAATATAAAATCTAATTAAATTTACTGAGCACATTCAGACTCTCCTGATGATTTCCCCTTGTGGATACTCAGACATGACCTTTCCTGTGGAATCGCATAAAGACATTGTCATGAAATTAAATGAACACATTCGGTTTCCTAAAATGATACCAACAGACTTTAATCCCTTGTTATTTTCTTTACCGCTGCAATCAGTATGTTTAGGCAAACTTATGTTAGGACTTGAAAAATACATGTAGGGACAGCACCAGCATGTTGATGTTCCATTTGGTTCCATCTTATCATACTGTAGGATGTAATGAATAATGTTCAGTTTAGACTTCTATTCCTGATAGTGCGACAAGTCGCTCTCTGATCCTGGATAGATCCCTTAAAATATACAGGAGCCTGCTTTCATCTCACTCGTGTCCTTTAATCTTTCCATCCAGTGCCATCACTAATACAGAGGAGTGGAGTTACTTCAAAGCACTTACCAAAACCCCAACCCCGCTGGAGGAGAACATGTTCCACTTGGAGGAAGGTGCCCCAGGTCCCAGGGTTTACCTTCGGCCCAAGGAGAGCATCCATATCCCCCTGAAATACCAGAGTTTCCTCTGCGACCACACCATGGCCCCTCAGGTACAGTGGAGTATAGAGGTTGATGCTGATGGAACGGTTAGGAATGGTAAACTTAGAAAAACATATCTAAGGAACGGTACATTTTCCAGGCTGCGGCATTTTTGACAAATAGGACTGTATTTCAGCAGTCAGATGTTATGCTTGGATTTGTCCAGTCACTGCATATTTCCATCACCTCAAATGTAAGATCTCCCTCTTGCTTTTGATGTTGCAGTACTTCAAACCTCTACTTATTGATTCCAAATGTGAGGAAATCTTTTTTAAATTGATTGGCCTTGGGTGGTCCAAACATGTGTTTGGTGTGAGAGCAGTATGGGAATAAGAGGTGGAGCAGTGAAAGTTGAAATTTCATTGATATAAATGTCACCACATTTCAAGGGTTGTTAAACATAACTGATCTATCCCTGGGGCAAGTTATACACGTGTAATGGCAACTTAGGCTCCGTAGTTAATTTGGTGCCAGAGGGGCCGTTTGCATATGCTGCGCTCTTATCTCCTGAAGACGACTGGGGTTTTTACACCCTTTGGACCTTTTCTGCTTTTTGTGATCTTTTACAGTTTTCTTGCCTAATGTGCACGTGTGATATTTTCTTTGCGGCCATTTGCTCTTTTTTTTTTGATAGATGATCAGCGTTGATAACTATTCTGTTTTCTTATCAAATCCTCACAGGGACCAAGCTTTCAACCGACAGGCAAAGGTTTCCAGGTGGCCAAAAAGAATCTGTCCAACATTGTTGCTGCCAAGACCATCAAGGTACAGAGTGTGCCGCTAATGCTTTGTGCAATATTTTCTGTGTATTATTTGGACCATTCTTATCTCGTTCTGTAGTCGCCTGCTTCTCAATCCCTTGGTTGCTTGTCTCCAGGCTGGAATTATACTAAGCTATGGATTTTAGATGCAATGTGGATAGACATCATGTTTCTGCCATGATAAGAGCTTTAATATAGTCCATTTGAAACATTGTTAGTATCTTAGCGTATTTCAATTGATTGTTATTTTCACAGGAGTAGAGGAAGACAAAGCCACCTAAACTTGTATGAAGCTTTTGATCTGGAATTTATTCGGGTTAACTTTCTGGTACATCCCTAAGTCTAACAACATCTAGTGTACACACACACTCCCAGACAAGTCTCTGCGGAGTGGCAGTGCACCGCCTCCTCCCTCCCCTCTTCTCCCACACGGTCGCAGCTCAGACACAAAGAACACTTTGAAGTGTCAACTACTTAAAAAAAGTTACACTCGCCAGACAAGATTGTCAGGCGAAATTATATGCTGGAAATCACTTTTATCTTACCGAACATTGTTTATCTTCTCCAACTGGTAAATGTCTGGCTGGAGGGTTAAACTATCTCCGATTGGACGACAGCTTGACAAGTCTGGCTAATCTACTTTAAATGAACCATGCACGTATAGTATTACTCTGAAGTTGTTCTCCCATTTTATGCACTTATTCAACCATTTATAATATGAAGAAGTTTAGAGGAGGGAGAAACAACGTGAATGTGCTTGTTCGAATGTACTACAGATAAGACGATGTGCTCTACATCTCCATGTGACGTAACGTGCAGGTCTGCAGCGCCTGCATGCTGCGGCCGTCACAAAAATGAACTTCTGCTCCTAATGAAACTGTTCAAATTGCAATGGCGGCCCTGTCTCCGCTGACATGAGCTTTAATGGGCACACTTATGCTGCAAAAAAAATAGGATATCCATTGCCATTCGCTGACCTGTACCTCGCAATAATCCTGTCGTTCCTGTAGAGTACAACACCCTAAAGCTCCTCCATTACACGGGGTGATGAAATATTTGCCAGTCTGCCAAGTTTGTGCACGTGTCTGTGTCTGCCTAGGGTGTGTGTGTGTGTGTGTATTTGTGTCTGCCTAGGGTTTGTGTGTGTGTTTGTGTGCCAGTGTCAGCACTGCAGCTCTGAGCAAAAATCCTGTCAAGAGGTCAAAGAGGTTGGGTCTGGATCAAATCTGTGTCCCGCTAAAACTGACAAGCCCCAACAGCAGAGCTGTCAGGATGCCAGCTTTGGCACCGCTGTCAGTCAGCACACATCACCAGAGCCAGATATGGGCCACTATTGCAGGTCAGCATGGGCATCAACGATTTGGACAGCTGCTGTTTGGCAGGGATCAACTTCTAAGTTTGTGAATTGGTGACCAAAATGTGGAAAGTCAACTTCTATATTTTTAACAATAGTCCATCACTAATGAATAGATATTTACATTTGCTCCTCAGTTGTATAGTACTGCATAGATTCACTTGTATAAATAAATGTGAAAACCAATTGCACAAATTTCCATTTTATATGCAGTAATAAACATTTTATTACTTTAAAACAGCATTTATAGTATGTAGACACCCAAACATTGTTAATCAGCATCGATCTGCTCTAACAGCCACCACTCCTCTGGAAAGGCTTTCCACAAGATTTTGGAACCTGACTGCAGGCTCTGAAGTCAGCCTATGATCATAAATTCCTTTCTCGCAGTCAGTGTTCATCCCAAAAGTGTCGCATGGGGTTGAGGTCAAAGTTCTTCCACACCAAACTAAAAACATTTTCACATAACATGTTTATTGATTGCTGTATTTTTATGATGTTGGGGTTCCCCAGCTTTAATTTTAAACATTAGAGCACTAGGAATATTTTTGAGTAATCTCCCCCTTATAAACCATAAGATAGCCATCATAGCTGTCATTGTATCTCATTTATGTTATTGACATAAACACCTGGTTAGTCTGCACTTTACATAATCTGTCATCTAAACACTGCAGAATCTTTTTTGGACCTCACAATAGCAAAGTATTGGTAAGAACAAACAATGATTGTGACCATGTTTTCAGATTACAAAATATTTGGAACAGACTTTGGCCAAACATTGACTAATAAGACAGTCTGTAAAATACTTAGACTATAAATGGTGTATCTTCTGGGGATCATGAATGTGCTCAACACATTTCTTGGCACTCTGCCAATTAGTGATTTTTTTTTTGGACAAGTAGGAATTTTGGCTTGATATTTGCACAGTGGGAATTTCAGTAACACCAAGAAAACTGCTCCAGATGGCCAGTCCGTCATTGACTGGAAATATGCATATTCACTCCAAATTTCATATGAATCAGTCCATGAAATTTTCAGATAAGTTTGTCTGACCTGACAGTGACATTAGTGGACAGGAGGTTTACAAAATTATAAAATCATCCTGGATTGTGAATATCTAGAGTAAATATCTGAATTAATGTGACCCAAAATGTTGACAGATTTACTGACAGACTGACATTGCCACATTGTAAACTTGTCTCTGCCTCTGAATAGCTTTGTACCAAAGTATTACTTGAAATAGTCAATAAAATGCTCTCAGTACTATAGTGTGTAATCTGGCAGTTTCTTTATAATTCACATCCTGAAATTCAGTTACATGTAATCCATAATCCCTAAACTCAGCTCTAGTTACATATAGCTTTAAATCATATAAATGGTTTACAATATGATGGTACGTGAGAAGGTTATACATTACAATGTGTTTGCATATGTTTCTATGCATTATGTGTATATACCAGCTATCATATGTAACCATATGTAATTAGTGCATACGTATGAACACATTTCTGTCAGTTTGCACGGATCACATCCTGAGGGCTGTTTTAATGCAAAGTAAACTTCAAAGCACATTCATCAGGTCTGTAGGGGTTTCAGTAGTCGGATTGAAGCCAACTTTTATATTCTAGTATACAGCGGGCTCCATCATCATCATACTCTGGGGAATTTTTAAATAAAACTTCTCAAAGGCTGCTTTTTAAAAAGCTGTATATGTTGTTTAGAGCTGAACTGCCTTGGGAGGAAAACATGACAATACCAGTTCTGTAGAAAGTCAAGAAATGCAAATGTAGGTATTCTCTAAATGTCTAATGACACAGAACCAGTATTGTTTGAGCACACAGGTGAACTAATAAAATTATGATCACGCAAATGGTTTTAAACAAACCCCCATAGCCAAATTTATTTGGAAGAGAAAATGACGATGGTAAACACAGTCCATCACAGTAAACAGGCCGACATCTTGTTTCAACTTTGACTTTCTGTCAATGACCAACATTTAACCAATCTGGCCCGAGCGCCCCCATCGGCGGGGGCAACGCATGCATCCAAAAGTTAATCCACTCATAACGTGCACTCATCAGTAACGAATATAATTAAAGCTGCAAGAAGCGATGAACGGGCCCTCGCCTCCTCCCGCACGTCGGGGGTGCCAGCGGGACTCCAACCTATGCAGCCGAGATCGTCTGCGACAGTCGGACAACGCGCGTCGGAGTCCGATGCTTTTTTTCTGCTTGGACCGCGTGATGCAGGAAATGATGCAATGCAAATAGTCCACAGCATCCTGTATCCGCTGTGTGGTGCTACAGAGCATGCACAAACATGTATTATGTTGCTCTATAACAACTGTAGATGACATTGTGTAAAAGTCATGTAAATCGGATGCCAGTTGTCAAAAAACGCATAATTACTTTGGCCAGCAGGTGGCGCTGTGAGTATTAGTGAAAATTAGCTTGTAGACATCCTCAGGCCATGAGTGTTATCAAGCATGGGAAGTTTAGGAGCGTTTGGAACAAGTCCGGCTGAGTTACATCAGCTTTTTTCATGGGGAGTCACGTAAAGTAGCCGCCCGCTACGGCTAAGCCATTCCGTCAAACGTAAAGCTTTTGATAACTTTTAATCACAAAGGTCTTGAGACTGTACCGACCAAATTTGAAGTGGATCCGACAAAGTGCCTAGGAGGAGTTCGTTAAAGTATAGCGACTAGAAATGAGCCTAAATCCATTGAAAAATGACACAAAAATCAAAATGGCCGATTTCCGGTACGGTTTAGAGCATGGTCCCAAGAGACTTATTTGTAAGTCTCTCTGAGATACATAATCCTACCAAGTTTCATACAGGTACCTCAAACGTAGCACTGGGGCTGCTCTTTTGAAATATTGTAGGGGGCGCTATGGAGGCAATTTAAAACGGCCAAGCCAAACACCCATATAAAATATGTCCTCCCATTACCTATAACACATGTATAAAGTTCCATGAGTTTTTGAGCATCGCAAGCCACTGATCCATCAGCCTACTTTTTCATGGCGAATGAAGCGTTGCCGCGGCAACAGCGTTCAACGAAAACTCCCAATATTCATGATGGTGCATCATCAACGTGTTAAGACTGTCTTTACAAAATTTCAGACTGATCTGGTGAACTGGCTAGGAGGAGTAAATAAAAGTATAAAATATAACATTTCCTTTTGCCAGTAGGTGGTGCTATTTGTTATTGAACATTTTTCAATTGAAATGTGCTAAGGGTTGAAGTAGCATCATGTATAAGAAATTTCGTGCAGATTGAATAATGTACCTTGGAGTTATAACAACTTCTTTTTTCCCGGCCAATGAGGCAAAATGGCCGCCCCGCCACGTCAAGGTTCTTCGATGAAAACTCTAGCTTTTGATAAATTTTCTTCACAAAGGTCTTAAGAGCATGCTGACCAAATTTGAAGTCGATCGCATGAATTCTCTAGGAGGAGTTCGTTCAAATACAAAGGCTGAAAACGTGAAAAATCACCAAAAAACTGAAATTCAGTGAGTTACTGTAGCGCCCCCTATTGGTTGAATGGAATGAAAATTGCAGGGTATGTTCCACCATGCAATATGCACAAATACTGCAAATTTGGTGATTTTGGGATACACGGTTGAGAAGTTATGTGTATTGAAAAACAAGCCACGCCCCAAGAAGTTCATTGGTCCGTATCTTCTTAACGCTTTAAGATATCAACAAGCTTTTGATAACTTCATGTGATGTTGATCCAATAATGATCCACAGAAAATTTGGTAGCAATCGGACCAAGTGTGTAGGAGGAGTTCTCAAAAATGTGTTTTTCACAAAATTCAAGATGGCGGAAAAATTTTCCAGGCGGAGATTACGGGTCTGAGAGGCTTTTTTGTAGAGCTAGTGGATCTGGACATGTGTGTCGAATTTCGAGTAAATCGGACATACTGGCCGAGGGGCGTCGCCGGTCCAACTTTGAGGGGGCGCTAGAGAGACATTTCTTTTCACCTATATATGAAACCTATATCATACCTCTATTTTCACCAGGCCTGACAAGTCTGCAAAATTTGGTGAGTTTTCATGCATGGCAAGTATCCCAAATATGCGCCCAAAGTACAAAAATAAAAATCAGAATAATAATAATAATTAAAGCTGCAAGCAGCATTGATCAGGCCCTCGCAACTTCACGCACGTCGAGGGTACTGGCAGGACTCTGGTTGACGCGGCCATGCATTTCTGTGACCGTCATACACTGTGTTCACGAGTTATATGATTTTTCCTGCGTCGACAAGCAGCGTAGCAAGATCATGTTGCCAGGTCTTAAGCCTCAAATGTTTTTAAGTGTACCCCCAATAAAATCATAGATGTAAGCCTGTTAAGATCATTAAGAAAATGAATGTGCGTATATGCGTTTCAATGTTTGAAACATAACAAACTGTCAGTTTACTGGGATGGGGTTCAACTCCCTGCAGTGTCCTGCTGATTGTATTTGGACTTACATGGAAGTTAACAGAACAGCAGTGTCATTTGCTTTTACTTGAACACTTCAATTTAACACTGTTTTCATTTTAAGCTCTTCTGTAACTTCATTATAACATTTAACCTGATTCTCATGTAGAAGCTCTGGACAGATCATTTATACTAATGCCCACTGACATGGTTTGAGAACCACTGTTGTCTAACTTTTGCTCTCCAAGCATCTTAGTTTGCACATATTTAGATCAGAGAAGTCTTTTTCTCATGGTGTGACCACAAACCCTTTTATTAAGTTCAGTGTTCGGGCCGCTGTAATTATAGAATCCTGCTTACGTCCGTGGTTGCCAGTAGGTGGCGCTATGACTATGAGTTAATATTGGCATGCAGATGTCCTAAAATCATGACAGTAATCAAGCATGTCAACTTTGGGACAGTTTTGACAAAGTACAGTTGAGTTACAACAGCTTGATGGATGATGGCGAACCATGTAAAATGGCCGCTACACCAAGTCCATGTTTGATGAATTCTAAACTTTTAATCGCAAAGGTCTTTAGATTGTTCTGACCAAATTCTAAGCTGATCTGATTAATTACCTAGGACTAGTTCGTAGTACAGCACCTGGAAATGGGAAAAATACACAAGAAATTCATACAAAATTAGAAATGGCTGACTTCCGGTTGGGTTTAGAGCATGGACCCCTACGACTTTTTTTTAAATCCACATGTGATACATCTGCTTACCAAATGTTATACATCTAGGTGAAACGTACTGCGAGGGCTGCATCGTCGAAATATTGTAGGGGGCGCTATCGAGCCAAGTTGCCACTCTGAAGCATTAAAATCACATCAGATAACTACATTCAGGATTTTAAATGTGTGTGACAAGTTTGATTTTGTTTTGAGTGTTTTTAGCCCCTCAAAAACACCTTTGTTTTTCATGGCGAGGAATGCGTCGCCACGGCAACGGCATTTCACGAAACATCAAGCTTTGAGTAACTTTTAATCACAAAGGTCTTTAGATTGTTCTGACCAAATTCTAAGTTGATCTGATTAATTCCCTGGGAGGAGTTCGTTAAAGTAGAGCGCCTGGAAATTGAAAAAACAACACTAGAAATTCAGACCAAATTCAAAATGGCTGACTTCCGGTTGGGTTTAGGGCATGGCCCCAAGAGACTTTTATTTAAGTCCACATGTGATACATGTGCCTACCAAATTTTGTTAATCTATGTGAAACGTACTGCGAGGGCTGCTTCGTCGAAATTTTGTAGGGGGCGCTATTGAGCCGATTTAACACTCTGATTGAATAAAATCATATTATATAACTACATTTTGGCCTTGTGATCTGTGTGTCAAGTTTGCTTGTGTTTCGAGCTTTTTTAACCTCTCCAAATGACCATCGTTTTTCACGACGAAGACTGCGTTACCACGGCAACGGCGTTCGACGAAACATCAAAAGCTTAGAGAACTGGCATTATGAACTTCTTACATTTGTGTGGAACAAATTTGATGTTCTGATTTTCCAACTAAGAGAAACAAGCCAAAGTATAAAGACTTTAACTTACTGTTGCCAGTAGGTGGCGCTATGACTATGATTCAAAATTGGCTTGCAGATGTCTTCAGGCCTGGAGTTTAATCAAACATTTGAAATCTGGTAAAGATCTGATGATGCAGAGTCGAGTTACATCAGTTTATTCGTTCATGGCGAAGGATTGAAAATCGCAGAGCCGCCACGTCGCCACGCTTTGACAACTTCCTACAATTTTCACAATGAAGCATTATCAAGGTCTTAAGGCTTTTGTGACAAAATTTGAGAGGGATCCGATTAATCTGTGAGCAGTAGGGTGTCAAAGTACACAACCTATGACTTCCTGTTGCCACTAGGTGGCGCTATTACTATGATTCAAAATTGTCATATACATGTGTTCAGGGTCAGGATGTTATGACATATGAGAAATTTGGAGCAGATTAGGCAATGTACAGCCGAGTTACAACAACTTCCTGTTTCATGGCGAATGGTGTTTTTTTGCCGCCACGCCACGGACACATAGTTCGATAACTTTTTGATCTTTGAGTATCGTTTCACTGCCAAGGTCTCAAGAGCATACTGACCAAATCTGAAGGCAATCGGGTTTAATCTCTAGGAGGAGTTCGTTAAAGTACGGTGCCTTGAAACGGTCCAAAAACGTCATAAAATTCAAAATGGCCGACTTCCTGTTTGGTTTAGGATATACCTCCTTTTGACTTTTTTGTACGTCCCATCACGTTCCACATACCTACCAAATTTCATACAGCTAGGTGAAACCCAAAGTTGGGGCTACTCTGTAGGGGGCGCTATCGAGCCAAAATGTCATGCACATATTAGACACCCCAATAATACTGGAATTTTCACCACGATTGAATTTTGTGCCAAATTTCAAAAGATTCCCAGTATCCCAAGCACCTCCTTTTTGCGATGAAACTGGTACGATAATAATAATAATAATAATAATAATAATATTAATAATAATTAAAGCTGCAAGCAGCATTGATCGGGCCCTCGCAACGTCACACACGTCGAGGGTACTGGCAGGACTCTGGTTGATGCGGCAATGCATTTCTGTGACCATCATACATTGCATGCACAAGTTAGATGATATTTCCTGCGTCGACCAGCAGCATAGCAAGACCATGTTGCCAGGTCTTAAGCCTCAAATGTTTTGAGTGTACCTCCGATACAATCATAAATGTAAGCCTGTTAAGATCATTAAGAAAATGAACGTGTGAATGTGCTTCAGTATTTGTAACATAACAGACTGTCAGGTTACTGGGATGGAGTTCAACTCCCTGCAGTGTCCTACTGATTGTATTTGGACTTACATGAAAGTTAACAGAACAGCAGTGTCATTTGTTTTTACTTGAACACTTTAATTTGACACTGTTTTCATTTTAAGCTCTTCTGTAACTTTAGATTGTAGTGTGAAGCACTCATTGTAACATTTAACCTGATTCTCATGTAGAAGCTCTAGACAGATCATGTATACTAATGCCCACTGACATGGTTTGAAAAACACTGTTGATTAACTTTTGTTCTCCAAGCATCTTAGTTTGCACATATTTAGATCAGAGAAGTCTTTTTCTCATGGTGTGCCCACAAACCCTGTTTGGGCCGCTGTTATTATAGAATTCAGTTTACGTCCGTGGTTGCCAGTAGGTGGCGCTATGACTATGAGTTAATATTGGCATGCAGAAGACCTAAAATCACGACAGCAATCAAGCATGTCAAGTTTGGGGCAGTTTTGACAAAGTAAGGTTGAGTTACAAAAGCTTGATGGATGATGGCGAATCATGTAAAATTGCCGCGACACCAAGTCCATGTTATCCGATGAAACATCAAGCTTTTAGTAACTTTTAATCGTTAAGGTCTTTAGGTTGTTCTGACCAAATTCTAAGCTGATCGGATTATTTCCCTAGGAGGAGTTCGTAGTGCAGCACCTGGAAAAGGAAATAAAACCACAAGAAATTCATACAAAATTCAAATTGGCTGACTTCCGGTTGGGTTTAGAGCATGGACCCCTAAGACTTTTTTTTAAGTCTACATGTGATACACCTGCTTACTTAATTTCATACATCTAGGTGAAACGTACTGCGAGGGCTGCATCGTCGAAATATTGTAGGGGGCGCTATCGAGCCGAGTTGCCACTCTGAAGCATTAAAATCACATCAGATAACTACATTCAGGATTTTAAATATGTGTGACAAGTTTGATTTTGTTTTGAGTGTTTTTAGCCCCTCAAAAACACCTTTGTTTTTCATGGCGAGGAATGCGTCGCCACGGCAACGGCATTTCACGAAACAACAAGCTTTGAGTAACTTTTAATCACAAAGGTCTTTAGATTGTTCTGACCAAATTCTAAGTTGATCTGATTAATTCCCTGGGAGGAGTTCGTTAAAGTAGAGTGCCTGGAAATTGAAAAAACGACACTAGAAATTCAGACTAAATTCAAAATGGCTGACTTCCGGTTGGGTTTAGGGCATGGCCCCAAGAGACTTTTATTTAAGTCCACATGTGATACATGTGCCTACCAAATTTTGTTAATCTATGTGAAACGTACTGCGAGGGCTGCTTCGTCGAAATTTTGTAGGGGGCGCTATTGAGCCGATTTAACACTCTGATTGAATAAAATCATATTATAGAACTACATTTTGGCCTTGTGATCTGTGTGTCAAGTTTGCTTGTGTTTCGAGCTTTTTTAACCTCTCCAAATGACCATCGTTTTTCACGGCGAAGACTGCGTTACCACGGCAACGGCGTTCAACGAAACATCAAAAGCTTAGAGAACTGGCATTATGAACTTCTTACATTTGTGTGGAACAAATTTGATGTTGATCTGATTTTCCAACTAAGAGAAACAAGCCAAAGTATAAAGACTTTAACTTACTGTTGCCAGTAGGTGGCGCTATGACTATGATTCAAAATTGGCTTGCAGATGTCTTCAGGCCTGGAGTTTAATCAAACATGTGAAATCTGGTAAAGATCTGATGATGCGGAGTCGAGTTACATCAGTTTATTCGTTCATGGCGAAGGATTGAAATTCGCAGAGCCGCCACGTCGCCACGCTTCGACAACTTCCTACAATTTTCACAATGAAGCATTATCAAGGTCTTAAGGCTTTTGTGACAAAATTTGAGAGGGATCCGATTAATCTGTGAGCAGTAGGGTGTCAAAGTACACAACCTATGACTTCCTGTTGCCACTAGGTGGCGCTATTACTATGATTCTAAATTGTCATATGCATGTGTTCAGGGTCAGGATGTTATGACATATGAGAAATTTGGAGCAGATTAGGCAATGTACAGCCGAGTTACAACAACTTCCTGTTTCATGGCGAATGGTGTTTTTTTGCCGCCACGCCACGGACACATAGTTCGATAACTTTTTGATCTTTGAGTATCGTTTCACTGCCAAGATCTCAAGAGCATACTGACCAAATCTGAAGGCAATCGGGTTTAATCTCTAGGAGGAGTTCGTTAAAGTACGGCGCCTTGAAACGGTCCAAAAACGTCATAAAATTCGAAATGGCCGACTTCCTGTTTGGTTTAGGATATACATCCTTTTGACTTTTTTGTGCGTCCCATCACGTTTCACATACCTACCAAATTTCATACAGCTAGGTGAAACCCAAAGTTGGGGCTACTCTGTAGGGGGCGCTATCGAGCCAAAATGTCATGCCGCAGCTGGACACCCCAATAATACTGGAATTTTCACCACGATTGAATTTTGTGCCAAATTTCAAAAGATTCCCAGTATCCCAAGCACCTCCTTTTTGCGATGAAACTGGTACGATAATAATAATAATAATAATAAAAAACATTAGAATAACAATAGGTCCTCCGCTCCGACTACGTCGGTGCTCGGGCCCTAATAAAAAACATTAGAATAACAATAGGTCCTCCGCTCCGACTACGTCGGTGCTCGGGCCCTAATAATAATGAAAAACATTAGAATAACAATAGGTCCTCCGCTCTGACTACATCGGTGCTCGGGCCCTAATAATACCCCATAGAATTTCAATAGGGCCTTCGCTGGCCCGACGTTGTCGGTGGCTCGGGCCCTAATAATAATAATAATATCCCATAGAATTTCAATAGGGCCTTCGCTGGCCCGACGTTGTCGGTGGCTCGGGCCCTAATTAAAGCTGCAAGCAGTGATGAACGGGCCCTCGCCTCCTCCCGCACGTCGGGGGTGCTGGCGGGACTCCAACGTATGCAGCCGAGATCGTCTGCGACAGTCGGACAACGCGCGTCAGAGTCCGATGATTTTTTTCTGCTTGGACCGCGTGACGCAGGAAATGATGCTATGCAAATAGTCCACAGCATCCTGTATCCGCTGTGTGGTGCTACAGAGCATGCAAAAACATGTTTTATGTTGCTCTATAACAACTGTAGACGACATTGTGTAAAAGTCATGTAAATCGGATGCCAGTTGTCAAAAAAAGCAGAATTACTTTGGCCAGCAGGTGGCGCTGTGAGTATTAGTGAAAATTAGCTTGTAGACATCCTCAGGCCATGAGTGTTATCAAGCATGGGAAGTTTAGGAGCGTTTGGAACAAGTCCGGCTGAGTTACATCAGCTTTTTTCATGGGGAGTCACGTAAAGTAGCCGCCCGCTACGGCTAAGCCATTCCGTCAAACGTAAAGCTTTTGATAACTTTTAATCACAAAGGTCTTGAGACTGTACCGACCAAATTTGAAGTGGATCCGACAAAGTGCCTAGGAGGAGTTCGTTAAAGTATAGCGACTAGAAATGAGCCTAAATCCATTGAAAAATGACACAAAAATCAAAATGGCCGACTTCCGGTACGGTTTAGAGCATGGTCCCAAGAGACTTATTTGTAAGTCTCTCTGAGATACATAATCCTACCAAGTTTCATACAGGTACCTCAAACGTAGCGCTGGGGCTGCTCTTTTGATATATTGTAGGGGGCGCTAGCCAAACACCCATATAAAATATGTCTTCCCATTACCTATAACACATGTATAAAGTTCCATGAGTTTTTGAGCATCGCAAGCCACTGATCCATCAGCCTACTTTTTCATGGCGAATGAAGCGTTGCCGCGGCAACAGCGTTCAACGAAAACTCCCAATATTCATGATGGTGCATCATCAACGTGTTAAGACTGTCTTTACAAAATTTCAGACTGATCTGGTGAACTGGCTAGGAGGAGTAAATAAAAGTATAAAATATGACATTTCCTTTTGCCAGTAGGTGGCACTATGAGTTATTGAACATTTTTCAATTGAAATGTGCTAAGAGTTGAAGTAGCATCATGCATAAGATATTTCGTGCAGATTGAATAATGTACCTTGGAGTTATAACAACTTCTTTCTTCCCGGCCAATGAGGCAAAATGGCCGCCCCGCCACGTCAAGGTTCTTTGATGAAAACTCTAGCTTTTGATAACTTTTCATCACAAAGGTCTTAAGAGCATCCTGACCAAATTTGAAGTTGATCGCATGAATTCTCTAGGAGGAGTTCGTTCAAATACAAAGGCTGAAAACGCAAAAAATCACCAAAAAACTGAAATTCAGTGAGTTACTGTAGCGCCCCCTATTGGTTGAATGGAATACAAATTGCAGGGTATGTTCCACCATGCGATGTGCACATATACTGCGAATTTGGTGATTTTAGGTTACACGGTTGAGAAGTTATGTGTATTGAAAAACAAGCCACGCTCCAAGAAGTTCATTGGTCCGTATCTTCTAAACGCTTTAAGATATCAACAAGCTTTTGATAACTTCATGTGATCTAGATCCAATAATGATTCACAGATAATTTGGTAGCAATCGGACTTAGCATGTAGGAGTAGTTCTCAAAAATGTGTTTTTCACAAAATTCAAGATGGCGGAAAATCTAGGTAGGCGGAGATTAGGGGTCTGAGAGGCTTTTTTTTAGAGCTAGTGGATCTGGACATGTGTGTCGAATTTCGAGTAAATCGGACGTACTGGCCGAGGGGCGTCGCCGGTCCAACTTTGAGGGGGCGCTAGAGAGCCATTTCTTTTCACACATATATGAAACCTATATCATACCTCTATTTTCACCAGGCCTGACAAGTCTGCAAAATTTGGTGAGTTTTCATGCATGGCAAGTATCCCAAATATGCGCCCAAAGTACAAAAATAAAAATCAGAATAATAATAATAATAATAATAATACCCCATAGAATTTCAATAGGGCCTTCGCTGGCCCGACGTTGTCGGTGGCTCGGGCCCTAATAAAACCCCTTAGAAACTCAATAGGGCCTTCGCTGGCCCGACGTTGTCGGTGGCTCGGGCCCTAATTAAAGCTGCAAGCAGCGATGAGCGGGCCCTCGCATCTTTGCGTACGTCGAGGGTACTTACGAGACCTCAGCTTACGCGGCCAAGAACCACCACGACCATCAGATAATGCGACCACGAGTTAGACGTTTTTTTCCTGCTTGGAGTATTTGACCCTAAAAATTGTGCTTTGCAAATAGTCCACCACTTCCTGCAACCACTGTGTGGCACTAAACAACGTGCGTCAACATAATTTATGTTGCTCTATATCAAGTGTAGACAACATCATGTAACTTTCATGTGAATCGGATATCATTTGTCAAATAACGCTGATTTCCTTTCGCCATTAGGTGGCGCTTTGACTTAGATGGAAAATTGGCTTGTAGACATCCTCAAGCCATGACTGTTATGAAGCATGGCAAGTTTGGGACAGATTTGAACAAGTCAAGTGGAGATACATCAGCTTGCTGTTTCATGGGGAGTCACATAAAATGGCCGCCACGCCACGGCTACACCATTCAATCAAACGTAAAGCTTTTGATAACTTTTAATCACAAAGGTCTTTAGATTGTAGTGGATCTGAAAAACTCCCTAGGAGGAGTTTGTTTAAGTATAGCACCTAGAAATGGTCAAAAATGAATGGAAAATGCACACAAAGATCAGACCAGACTTCCAGTATGGTTTACAGCATAGTCTCAAGAGACTTTTTTTAAATCTACATGTGGTACATGTGCCTACTAAATTTCATACATGGGGCTGGGGCTGCTTTGTTGAAAATTTGCAGGGGGCACTATCGAGGCAATTTATAACGGCCAAGCCAAAAATCCACATGAAATCTGTATTTGCATCACCTATGACATATGTACAAAGTTCCATGAGTTGAGTATCCCAAGTTACAAATAAATCTATCCAAATGAGAATTCCCGATTCTCTCGTACAGTCAAACGTCCGTCTCCTGAATCAAATAAATCATCTAAGCAACAAGTCCATACACTACTTCATGGTGATCTAGCAATAGCTTGTCTTAACAACTGGTTTCAAATGCACAGCTAACAGTATGAAAGCAAAGCTAACGATTAGTATGCTAATGCTAACGGCTAATCGCGATTAGCAACACAACTTGTTTTACACTGTAACATTTAGTCACAGTCCAGCGTCCGTCTCCTGAATCAAATAAATCATCTAAGCAACAAGTCCATACACTACTTCATGGTGATCTAGCAATAGCTTAAGCCCCTAGGTCCCCCATTTGGACGCCAGTGTACATAAAACGTACAGAGTTTAGTGTACAAAGTGACTGCCAAAGAACCCACGAAGAACGAATATAATGATGTTATAGTTCTGGAAAAACATCAGAAACTTGGGAACAACATGAACCAAGCCACAACTCCCATCAGCCAAGCAAACAAATAACAAAATATCATAAATCATAACTCAATATCACTGGACCTGACCAGAGAAAACAGCTGCTACGTGCTAGCTACGAAAATGCTGCATGAAAAAGCATGTCCGCTTGACGCAGATTACGGAGATATCCTCCATTTCTCTCCCCGGTAAACCATCGCAGAGATATTCAGCATCAAGCACAAAAAAGTCACACAGCTTTATCGAATATTGTACTCACTTTTGGTCGAATCACAGCGAAAAAATTAAATATTTCCGTACTTCCACGTCTCTGTATGTCCAGCTGCATGTGCTCCGTGTGAATCCGTTCGATTCGTGTCTCTCCGATACTGGTCGGCTTCTGGGGAGGGATGTAGTCTCAGCAAATTGGATTTCAGATCTGACATCAGATGGGACGTTTTTTATTCTGATTGGCTATTAGTGCTGTCAATCATCTAACTTTCAATTCCCTGCAATTCTATTGGCTTATAGGAGGGCTCAATGGCGAAAATCGGAGAAAGGGGGGCTGAGCTGCAGCCCTGAACAGAGAGAGAGGGCTGGATCTGAAAAAAGTTGAATGAACACAGAGACTTAGAAAGAGCTTAGAAAGGGCTTAGGGCCTTCAAATAAAGCCCAAACTGCTCTATTTAGATGTAGTGAACACCATTAGTGATATATACAAGTGAAATATATAGTTTGGTACATCATAAAGTTAAAATAACACACGTTGTGCAACATGTGTAAATATTGGAATCCTTGCCTGAAATTTCTGTACTGTATCCTCTCTAGCTTATGAATGCTTCACTTTATCTAAGTGAAAATGTGAATAGAGACATATAGTTCTATGATCTGGGACAGCTTGAAAGCTTGGATCTACATGATTTCTAAAAAAAAATATCCTGAAATTGCTTTTTTTTTCAGGCGAAAGTTAAAATTTTCAATTTGTGCTGTGTGCCATCTTAATTTACTCTTAGCCAGTAACATATCTACTGATATTTACACATATAAACACATCTCACAAGTGTTAGGGTTATTTTATTACCAAACGTATTAAAATAGCCCTTACAGTTGCAACACTACACTCATTGTCGTATGGGTATGCTATTTTCGAGCTGAGGCCTAAAAATAGGCTGGGGCTTAACAACTGGTTTCAAATGCACAGCTGACAGTATAAAAGCACAGCTAACAGTATGAAAGCAAAGCTAACGGTTATTATGCTAATGCTAACGGCTAATCGCGATTAGTAACACAACTTGTTTTACACTATAACATTTAGTCACAATATAGAAAACAATTCACAAACTCGTATTTACCTCTTGTACATCACAACAGTCCAAACCATAGGATAACTGGTCGTCAGCCATTAACTTATGAACATTATTGCACTCTCACAATAGTCACTATTCACTTGATGGTGATAATTCGCTTCTCCATTTCTCCAACACACTGAACCTGGCCGCATACGACTAAGCCCCACCCCTCTACATGAGAATGGGCTTGGATTGGCTGTTAGTTTCAGGACAAGCCAATTAAACAAAGTCAAAACAAAGATTGACATATCATACTGCTACACAAGTTAGGCTGTTAGGGAGAACACACGTTCTGAATCATGTACTTATCAAACAAACTCTGCTCATTTGCATGAACTGCAACTTTTGAACTGTAAAGCTTATGAGTCTCTTATTGAAATACATTTTATCCACCCATATCTATTTTTACCCATACTTGTACAGTTTTAACTTGGTTTTAGAAAACTATTTATATCCTGATGTCTGAATTATTTTTTAACAAGGGCTACACCAATATTCTACTAGTTCCTGAATCCACTATGTGGCACTAGAGAACACATGCAAACATGCATTATGTTGCTCTACAACAAGTGCTCTTTTAGGGTCTATATCAAGTGTAGACAACATCATGTAAATTACATGTGAATCGGATATTGTTTGTCAAATAACGCAGATTTCCTTTCGCCATGAGGTGGCGCTTTGACTTATATGGAAAATTGGCTTGTAGACATCCTCAGGCCATAACTGGTATCAAGCATGGCAAGTTTGGGACAGATTTGAACAAGTCCAGTGGAGATACATCAGCTTGCTGTTTCATGGGGAGTCACTTAAAATGGCCGCCACGCCACGGCTACACCATTCAATCAAACGTAAAGAATTTGATAACTTTTAATCACAAAGGTCTTTAGATAGTACTGACCAAATTTGAATTGGATCCGCAAAATTCCCTAGGAGGAGTTCGTTAAAGTATAGCGCCTAGAAATGGTCAAAAATTAATGGAAAATTCAACCAAAAATCAAAATAGCAGACTTCCAGTATAATTCAGAGCATAGTCTCAGGAGACTTTTTTTAAGTCTCAATGTGATACATGTGTCTACTAAATTTCATACATCTAGGTGAAATGTACCGCTGGGGCTGCTCTTTTGAATATTGGTAGGGGGCGCTGTCAAGGCAATTTCTAAAAGAAAAGGCAAAACCCCATATTAGTTATTTATGTTTATCACCTTTGACACATGTGCAAAGTTCCATGACTATTTGTTCATCCTAAGCCACAGAAAACTGAGCTTCCATTTCACGGTGAATAATGCGTTGCCATGGCAACATATTTTAATGAAAACTCACAAAATTCATGATGAAGTATCATCAATGTTTCAAGGCTTTCCTCAGAAAATGTGAGGTCCATCAGATCAACTGGCTAGGAGGAGTACATCAAAGTATAAAACGTATCATTTCCTTTTGCCAGTAGGTGGCGCTATGACTTTGAGAACATTTTGGCATGGAAATGTGCTCAAGCCTGAAATAGCATTATGCATAACAAATTTTGGGCAGATTGGACAATGTACCTCTGAGTTACAACAACTCCCTCTTTCATAGCGAATGGCACAAAATGTGAGCGAAGTGGGCGCACGCCATGTCAAGGTTGTTCAATGAAAACTCACCATTTTGATACATTTTCATCACAAAGGTCTTTAAATTGTCCTGACCAAATTTGATGTTGATCGCATAAACTCTGTAGGAGGAGTTTGTCAAAATACAAAGCCTGAAAACGTAGTTTAATGGGAGTCTCATAAAATGAACGCCACGCCACAGCTACGCCATTCCATCAAACATAAAGCTTTTGATAACTTTTAATCACAAAGGTCTTTGGATTGTACTGTCCAAATGTGAAGTGGCTCTGACAAAGTCCCTAAGAGGAGTTCGTTAAAGTATAGCAACCAGAAATCGAGGGAAAATTCACATAAAAATCAAAATGGACGACTTTTGGTTGATTTTAGAGCATGGTCCCAAGAGACTTTTTTGTAAGTCTCCATAGGATACATGTGCCAACCAAATTTCATACATGTAGGTTAAACGAGGCGCTGGGGTTGCTTTGTTGAAAATCTGCAGGGGGCGCTATCGAGACAATTTATAACGACCAAGCCAAAAATCCACATGAGATCTTTAATTTCATCACCTACGACATATGTACAAAGTTTCATGAGTTTTTGAGTATTCCAAATCACAGAAAAATCAGCTTGCTTTTTCATGGCGAACAAAGCGTTGCCACAGCAACAGAGTTATACGAAACCTCACAATATTCATGATGAACTATCATCAATGTCTAAAGGCTTTCTTTCTAGAATGTGAGGTTGATCTGGTGAAATGGCTAGGCGGAGTACATCAAAGTGTAAAACTTGTCATTTCCCTTTGCCCGTAGGTGGCGCTATGATTATGTGAAAATTGAGGCATGGGAATGTTTTTAGGCCTGGACTAGCATCCTGCATAAGAAATTTTGGGCAGATTTGACAATGTACCTTGGAGTTACAACAACTTCAATTTTCATGAAAAATTGACCAAAATGGATGCCACGCCACGCCAAGGTTGTTGCATGAAAACTCATGATTTTGATAAATTTGAAGCCGATTGCATAAATACTGTAGGAGGAGTTCGTGAAAATACAAAGCCTGAAAACGGGGAAAATGGCCAAAAAGAGCTAACTACTGTAGCGTCCCCTAGTGGCTGAAGGAAATGAAAATGTGAGGGTATGTTACAGATTGCTATGTGGACATTTGTCTCAAATTTTGTGATGATAGGCACAATGGTTTTAAAGTGAGGTTGATTGATGTACAGAGCCACGCCCCTGATAAGTTAATTGGCCCATAACTTGATAACGCGATAAGTTATCAAAAAACTTTGGGGGGGGGTTTGATGAAATTGAATGAATAATGATCCACAGCAAATTTGGTAGCAATCTGACACAGCGTTTAGGAGCAGTTTGCAAAAATGTGTTTTTCACAAAAATGAAAATGGTGGAAATCTGAATGGGCGGAGCTAAAAAAATTGAGTGTAATGATTGTAGAGCAGATGGAGCTGAATATGTGTGTCAAAGTTCATGTTAATCAGACATGTTGGGTGAAGGCCGTGGCCTGTGAAACTGTAGGGGGCGCTAGTGAGCCATTTTGTGATACATGAGCATGCAACCCATAAAATCTCAAATTTTCACGCAGTCCTGATCCGCCTGCCAAATTTGGGGAGTTTTTGAGTATGATAAAGCCCTGAAAAATGCGATTTTAGGGGAGAAATAATAATAATTAAAGCTGCAATCAGCGATGAACGGGCCCTCGCCTCCTCCCGCCATCCTCAGGCCATGAGTGTTATCAAGCATGGGAAGTTTAGGAGTGTTTGGAACAAGTCCGGCTGAGTTACATCAGCTTTTTTCATGGGGAGTCACGTAAAGTAGCCGCCCGCTACGGCTAAGCCATTCCGTCAAACGTAAAGCTTTTGATAACTTTTAATCACAAAGGTCTTGAGACTGTACCGACCAAATTTGAAGTGGATCCGACAAAGTGCCTAGGAGGAGTTCGTTAAAGTATAGCGACTAGAAATGAGCCTAAATCCATTGAAAAATTACACAAAAATCAAAATGGCCGACTTCCGGTACGGTTTAGAGCATGGTCCCAAGAGACTTATTTGTAAGTCTCTCTGAGATACATAATCCTACCAAGTTTCATACAGGTACCTCAAACGTAGCGCTGGGGCTGCTCTTTTGAAATATTGTAGGGGGCGCTAGCCAAACACCCATATAAAATATGTCCTCCCATTACCTATAACACATGTATAAAGTTCCATGAGTTTTTGAGCATCGCAAGCCACTGATCCATCAGCCTACTTTTTCATGGCGAATGATGCGTTGCCGCGGCAACAGCATTCAACGAAAACTCCCAATATTCATGATGGTGCATCATCAACGTGTTAAGACTATCTTTACAAAATTTCAGACTGATCTGGTGAACTGGTTAGGAGGAGTAAATAAAAGTATAAAATATGACATTTCCTTTTGCCAGTAGGTGGCACTATGAGTTATTGAACATTTTTCAATTGAAATGTGCTAAGAGTTGAAGTAGCATCATGCATAAGAAATTTCGTGCAGATTGAATAATGTACCTTGGAGTTATAACAACTTCTTTCTTCCCGGCCAATGAGGCAAAATGGCCGCCCCGCCACGTCAAGGTTCTTTGATGAAAACTCTAGCTTTTGATAACTTTTCATCACAAAGGTCTTAAGAGCATCCCGACCAAATTTGAAGTCGATCGCATGAATTCTCTAGGAGGAGTTTGTTCAAATACAAAGGCTGAAAATGCGAAAAATCACCAAAAAACTGAAATTGAGTGAATTACTGTAGCGCCCTCTATGGGTTGAATGGAATGAAAATTGCAGGGTATGTTCCACCATGCAATATGCACATATACTGCAAATTTGGTGATTTTAGGATACACGGTTGAGAAGTTATGTGTATTGAAAAACAAGCCACGCCCCAAGAAGTTCATTGGTCCGTATCTTCTAAACGCTTTAAGATATCAACAAGCTTTTGATAACTTCATGTGACCTTGATCCAATAATGATCCACAGAATAATTTGGTAGCAATTGGACCAAGTGTGTAGGAGGAGTTCTCAAAAATGTGTTTTTCACAAAATTCAAGATGGCGGAAAATCTAGGTAGGCGGACCTTAGGGGTCTGTGAGGCTTTTTTGTAGAGCTAGTGGATCTGGACATGTGTGTCGAATTTCAAGTAAATCGGACATACTGGCCGAGGGGCGTCGCCGGTCCGACTTGTAGGGGGCGCTAGAGAGCCATTTTTTTACACTGAAATATGCAACCTATGTCAGATGGCTATTTTCGCCAGACCTGACAAGTCTGCAAAATTTGGTGAGTTTTCATGCATGGCAAGTATCCCAAAAATGCCCCCAAAGTGTAAAAATAAAAATCATAATAACCCATACAATTTCAATAGGGCCTTCGCTGGCCCGACGTTGTCGGTGGCTCGGGCCCTAATAATAATAATTCTTTGAATTACAATAGGGCCTTCGCCCGACTTCGTCGGTGCTCGGGCCCTAATAATAATTCTTTGAATTACAATAGGGCCTTCGCCCGACTTCGTCGGTGCTCGGGCCCTAATGATCCCGCATACCTGCTCAAACTGCAGCTCCTGCGCTACAAAGTCATCTCAGCTGTTTGTACACACTCCAAACACAACATATGACAAAGCTACGTATAATACCAAGTAACACAATCGATATAGCGCCCCCTAGGCAGTCCCACTCGCCACATTTATGCCAATAACGTTTTGAAAAATGAATTCAATGCTAACACCCGTTAGCTCCAGAGACCAGACGGTAGCAGCCATTTTTCCACATTCCGCTACGACACAGCCTCGCAGTTTTACTTACAAAACAAAGCCATCGTCATAATCCGCATAATCGATCACATCATAAACCAGCTCCTTACTTTGAGATGTTCTGCAGCAAAAAAAAAAAAGAATCCGTTCATGTTTAGTATCTATCTGCGCAGCTCATCCGTCTCAGTGTGAATTCAATGCCGTCGTGTGCCTCGTGTGCCTGCTAGCGGAAGGGGCAGGGTTATACGTCTCAGCAAATCGGATTTGAGAAATTTGACACTCAGGTAGTTTTTATTTTATGATTTGCTAACGGATTCTGTCATTCAAAGTCACGTTAGGTTGTTTCAACAGAGCAGGCTGTGACTCGTCTATGGAACGTTCATTGGGTCAAATCGGCCCTTCACACAGGCTTTAAGGCTCTGGAAGAAAAAAAAAATGGAATTCAGTCGATAAAATCCCATGGATGACAAACATTAACAGTCTCAGAGAGGATCCAGGCTCTCAAAATGATGCCAAACTGCTGTATATGGATAGATTGAACACTATTAGTGATAAAAGAAGTGAAATATATAATTATATAGTATATAAAATTACAATGAAACAGCTGGAACAAAATTACATTTTGGTTGACCTCGTTTGACCTCTCCGTACTAGATCAAGATGTACTAGATAAAGCTTCACTTTATCAAAGTAAAAATTTGTTTAGAGACCCTCAACATATAGTTCTATGATCTGGGAGAGCTGGAAAGCTTGGACCTACATGATTTCTAATAAAGAAATATACTGAAATTGCTTTTTTTTCCATTCGAAAATTAGAATTTTCAATTTGTGCTGTGTGCCATCTTAATCTACTCTTAACCAGTAACATATATACTGATATTTACACATATCAACACATCTCACAAGTGTGAGGGTTATTTTAATACCAAAAGTATTAAAATAGCCTTTACAGTTGCAACGCTACACTCATCGTATGGATATGCTATTTTCGAGCTGAGGGCCTAAAAATCGGTCTAGGGTCCAAAATTAAGGTGTTAAATAATCTGGCAAAACATGTCTGACTGCTCATTACTTCGCTCTGTTGACTTTATTGTTGCAATTACAAAACTAATTAATAAGAGCAAAGTTATAATAAGCTATAATTATCTTACATTGCACCTCTTAACACCTGTGAAGATGTACATACTGTTTTATTGTAGGGAAGTGGCATGCTGCTGATACTGCTGACTTTCAACCTTCCCTCCACAGGTTGCATTCAAAGCAGAAGACGGCAAGCCGATGGCCATCTGCCAGGTGAACGTGGAGCCGACACCTCACGTTGTTGACCAAACGTTCCGGCTATACCATCCCGAGCTCTGCTTCCTCAAGAAAGCCATCCGCCTGCCGCCCTGGAATGATCCAACAGGTGGTGCATAGTCATAACCCTACCACAGACATCTCCCATCAGCCATTGCCCCATCAGTCCCACAGTTTACGCACTTAATCCCTGAGTTTAGCTTGGATAGTTTTGTGTAACATGTATTGCCTCTTATTTATTTAAATATGATTGCATTTTTAGTATTAGTTTCACATGCATACATCATCAGCAGGTTCACCGGCTTATCTTCCAGGAAGAGCAGAAACATAAATGTGCGCACACTCCTGCATAAATAGTATGCAAGGTGGATGGGGATGAATAATGTATGCTGCCTTCACTTCATTGTGTTTTTTTTACTAAAATATCAACAAAAACAATCTTACAATAAAATGCAATTTCTATCACAAAAAGAGGTAATAGCAACAGGGAGGCATCTGGAAATAGAGTAGGAAATGAAAAGCAAGAAAAAATAAAATTAATAATATGAAGAAAATAGCACAGCTTGTACAGCACATATGCACATATTTATATGTAAATACGCATGTAAGGATAAAATATATCACATGCAACTTGTCCTTAAAATCAGTGTTTAAAACTGATATCATTTATAACTGCTTCACACTGCTTAGATACAACGTCTTGTTCAGATATTTACCATCGGTATACTAACCATTTTTTTCAACCAGTTGGAGACCCAGATGTCAGGACTCACATTTCCGTACGCTGCAGTGACCCTAACATCATCTGCCAGACAAGGATGCTTGTGAGAGAATTACATAATTTTTCTTCCATTTTCCTGACACTGCTACAATATCCCACACTAATATATTAGCAGAAGTGTTTCACTCCATTTCCTGTTCAGAGGGAAATCACTTTATTCTAGCTCACATGTCAACACAATACACAAAAAGGCATTTACTTAGACCATGCCATGCACTGTAAAGTTCTAATGTGAGGTTTCTTTATGTTTCTGCCTTTCCCCCTCCGATTTAAAATCTTTCTTTACTCTGAATCTGTCTAGGCGCCAGGGGAGCCTCAGGACGTGTACTTGAAAGTGCCAGGGAGTCCCAGTCCACATATAAAAATGTTCTTTGTGATGGTTTTCACGTATGTATTATTTAATACACAGTGAACACAAACACACACACATATATACACACGCATACACACAACTTAGCCTGAAGAAGCATTCTATTTTGGACTGCAATAGAGTGCAGATCTCTGCCAGGTGTGTCTGCAATGACCGTGTCTGTATAGTGTGATTGAATTAATACAACCCACAAGTGGCTAAGCCCCAATCTAGACAGTCTTAAAATAAACCATTCAAATTCAGAAACATGCAGCGATGATTGCAGACAATCGGCTCAAAGCTGTTGTATAATACAAGTTATTTAGCCTTGCCAAAAACAAAAATAAATTCATCTAGCTGTCTGCCACCTTAGCAGCGACTGAGTGGCGGCTAGGTACTCAGCAGTGTGTGTAGTGGTAGTTCAGGTAGCTGATAGCCAAACATCCAAAACAATTAAAGTGAGCAGAGACACTCCACCGTGTCTCTGGGCCATAGCAGCGGCTGGGGGCTGGCAATGCACTCTGCTGTGTTATCACTTGTTATCACTGGCTAGGGGAATGGTTAAGTGTAGTGAGTGAGGAGGCAGCAAATAGTCAATGGCAGTATAACACAGGCATCACACCACGGTAGGTCCTTGGGCATGCCGCCACAACTGGCCACCCAAAATATTGTGCAGTTTGCTGAATGTGAGGTTAGCCGTGGACAGACACAAAGGTGCACACTCACATGCGTACACATGCATGAACGCATGTACACGCACGAGTGATTGCATGATTCTCCTGGCAGCGATAACAGCAACTAGTGGTCAGAAACTCCACAGGGCACCTTTAATTTGTTTAGAATGAGATATTCTGATTGCCAAATCAAAGTCATACACAAATCTGTACAGGAAACTGACTCAATAACAAGAACATTTTATTTTAAATATAGTACACATTGCAGACTGCACATGGCAGCTTCATTAAATGCCTAGACACTGTGCTCATCCAGTCCTCCTGTGTTGGAATAATACGACCTGTCTCTACGCTTTTCTGTGTGTCAATTAATGTGCAGTAAGTAGATTAAACACAAAGTTATTCAGAAATATGAAGTATATTCGGATGTGAGCTCAATACAAATTCAAATAATATAGGAGGAGTTAAAAGAAGCTTGTTTTGACACATCTTTCCCACCTCTACAAGACATAGCAAATAGATTAACTAATAAAGGAGGTTTGATATTTTATATCAAATTACCCAAACCAACCTACATGCAGTGAACCTGTGAGGTTTGAGGTTTGGGGCCCAGGGCAGTTGTGAATCTTTCTGGTGTTAATAAACCAGCCTTGTTTTGAGGAAATGTTTTTGAAATTATTCATTATGAAAGAATTTGCCATAAAATAAAGCCTTACGGCGAAACCCAATGCAATCCATTGTGAATCTTTGTAGCATGGCAGCTAAAACATGTAAAAATGCTGAAAATCATCTGAAAATATTGCTTATTAGCAGCTTCAATCCAACACAGGTGATATCATGTCTTCCAGAAACCCTTGAATTCCATTCCAAATATCTCCAAATGCTCTAGTGCGGTTGTCACAGAGCAGGGGCTGAGTAGGTGACTGCATTGCCTCCCACTCACAGCTCTCTTATTCAGCTATAGGGCCGCTGAGACTGAATTCCCTTCTTCACAGCAGTGAGAGGGTGATTATGATGATGATGATGATGATGATGATGATGATGTTGCTGCTTTTTAAAATGCTCGCACAGGCGTAGATCAGCCCTCCTCATCTCAGACTTCATGCTGATCCTGCTGCGTCTCAAGGGGGCCTTAGCTTAATTGTTTCTGATGATGATTTTGTCTGTAGTGATAAGTGGATGGCGGCGCCCTCCCAGATATGGCAGATTTACGTGCATTTCTTGGAGCGGGTGGATGTCAGCTGTGTGACTGGCCAGCGGAGCTGTCAATCCCTGGTGCTGAGGGGGAAGCAGGCCGTTCGCAAGGTCAAATGTTTCTCATCACACCCTCAGGAGATCGAGGTACACATCTTCAAGAGTAACTAAACACTTTTGTCCCGCCAGGTCCAAATTCAGAGTCAGAGAGGGTCTTGTTGCATTGTACATCTGTGTATTGATATGTCTAATACCCAAGAAGATCCAAGCAGACCCTCAACCAGCTCCAATCTTGTGAGCCTCACAACCATTGCAGTAGAAAATTATTTTTGAGGCAGATGGAGAGTGCGTATGTGGCATGTATAGCTGCTCTTTTTTATGCTAGCTGCATGTTAATTGGTGGTGGAGGTGAATAATTGGGTTTTGTTTCTGTATTTGGGTCATTTTGGATTTAGTCAAATTATTTTTCGATCTTTTCAGGATCACGTCTGATTGCATTTTGACGAGCAATCAAGACAACCAACAGTAGTATTGGTTTAAGGTGTTGAGCCAAGTGTTTAGAACAAATGTACATTCTCCCCATTAATCCTTATTCCTGTGTTTAATCTAAGATGAGGCATTGGCGCAATACACTTTTGCCTTCCCTTTTTAAATTGCTTCAGATTTTGAACTGAACACGGTTGACACGAATGGGAAGGAACATACAGAGAAAGAAAAGAAGTGGAATCAAAACAGCTCAAATCATACCTTGAATCTTCCTTCTCTAATAAGAAGTTGAGAGCTTTGTTCTTGACATATTCATTTCTGTCTTTGCAATATTCAACCCGCAGATCCAAAAATGATTTCATGCAAATTGTTCTCTCTTAGCAGCAGGAAACAATGGGACATCAACAGTCTCTTTTGTAATAACTCCAGGTTAAGATTCAAGTCATTATCAGGAATGTACAAATGCGGATTGACAGCATAATGGCTCTTTTCATTTCATTTTATTCGGTTCTCTATTGCTTCCTGCATTTATATATCGTATGTCGGGGCACAATTTGACACAGTTGAAAAATTTGCAATGGTTGTATGCTCCCTGAACGTATGAAAATATGTTCCCGGAGTGTCAGATTGCCCTCTATTTTAAGATAATTTCCTAACTGGGTAAAAGAGGGAAGAGAGTTTGACAATGCTTTTTATAAAGAGTTGCAGTTAAAGGGCATTGTATATTACTCACTCATTTAAAAAGAAAAAAAGTGATGGACTGTCATATTCACCATGGGTGCATACAGTGTGACCCGAACGTTCTCTCCATGAAGAAATGGCATACAGACTGAAGGAGCGACAGATGTTTAAAAAAAAAAAAAAATATTTCACCGTATGCATCAGCGCCCGCTTTGATCTGACTCTCGGCAGGTTAGCTCACTGTGGAATGCATCGGAGGAGTCTTATAAAAGCGGATAAAGCTCACCGCCAGAGAATAGCTTTGCTTTTCTCGACAGATTGAAAAGGAGCCACACAGTGAATCTCATTCTCACATCCTTCTGTCTCTCTGTCACTTTTCTGCCTCTACTTTCTCTCATTTCATTGTCTGCCCCCTCTCTTTTCCCAAAACCTCATTCGCCCTTTCTCTCACCCACTCTCCTATAATCCGAACACCTTTATTTTCCTCTGAGGCTGTTAACCACATTTTCCCATTAATTCTGTCCTTTTCTGTCCCCCCCATATAAAATGTCTATCTTTCTGTCACTTGGTCAATGCCTCTATTTCTCGTCATACATCATCTCTTTCCCACTTTCACAACACTACCAATCAGAAATCTCCAAACTCACTCTTTTCTTTTTCTGTAGGTGGACCCAGAGGGTGTCTTCGTTTTGCCTCCTGCAGCGGTGCAGGAGCTCCAGCTGAAGGTGCAGCCGTGGCGAGCAGGAAGCCGCTTCCTGTATGTGAATGCGGTGGATGTGGAGAACCGGCGGCTGGTCACTGCCTGGCTGCTCTGTCTCAACGTCCACCGGCCTGTACTGTCCAAGGTATGTAATATGTGTGTTTTCATTATGACTCCATCACTCTCTAGTTAGTGAGGCTTTGGAGACTGTTGGTGGCACTCATTTCTTTACTGTTCCAGCAATAGGTGCCAGGTGTCTGTTTGAAGTACAAATGGCTTGAGCACTGCAGAGTCAAAATCACAGACCTTCTTATCGCAGCCTCTTTAATCTGCTCCAAATGATGTACTCAACACTGTAAAATGGTTTCTTTTAAATTCAAGGCCCCCTCTCCTCTTTTTCATGGACAATCTCTTGATCTCTTACAGATCTTGCACTGCCTCTAAGTCGCAAATGATTCCTCATTTTGTCATTAAATATAAATCTGAGTGTACTTTAATGTAGAAAGTTCTTGGATGCTTGGTGAAGTAGTACGTATTTGCTCGCCTGGCTGGTGATCTACTGTGGCTTGCCAGGTATCCAGGAACATGCTAGTTATACGCTAACGTGCTCCCACTGGCCATCTGCAATAGCCTGCCAAACTGGCTGGTTTGCAAGCTGTCAGTGTAAACCGTCAAAAGTTGTAAATGTTATCCTTTTACCTTGTCGGTGTTTTTGTCCTTTAACTTATTCAGCGTGCAGTTGTAATTAGCTCCTCCATCTTGTGGAACTTCTAGTTGCAAAAAAACAACAACAAGATGGCGACGGCCAAAGTTCTGAAATCAAGGCTTTGAAACTATAGTCCACAAACCAATGGGTGACGTCACAGAGGAGTGTGTGGTCGTTGCATTGTGGGTAATCTCTGGTTCTGCTGCATCAATTGTTTGCTTTTTTAAAAGTGTCCATTGTGAGTCCAACAATGTTACGGTAGTGCAAAGCTTAATATGTGGAGTACTCTTTGGAGTGTGGAAACTGATTTTAGATGCAGTTCTTACGGCGGCTCTCCTTTTGCACTTCTAAAGAACATTGATATGATGAACAGCTCCCTTCAAGGTCTGTATAACTCAAAGCCACTGGTGACTCAGAGTCACATTCAGTGCTCATTGAACCATCCTGGTGGGTTCCTGGGTCAGCTGGATATTCCCAATGCATTTATGACTAGTGTCAAGAAAAGGCAAAGGACAGCTGATCCCAGGCCTGCACTCAAAGACAATCCCCTCTATAACTGCAGTCTGCCTTTCTAAACCAACTGACTGACTATTGAAGGTTATGGTCACATTACAGCTAAGTGTCGAAATGTTTTCCTCTCATATGTGGTGGTGTTGCTCTCTGTCTAATCCACAGAATTTAGTCCCATTCTTTTTCAAATCTTGATGACTTGCACTTGTCTTACTTGTGTCTCATGGCAAGCACCCAGTGTGTGTGTGTGTGTGTGTGTGTGTGTGTGTGTGTGTGTGTGTGTGTGTGTGTGTGTGTAAAATGAATTAGTGTTAAACAGTAATCTAATCTACATTAAGTGATGAATCAGTTATGGCACTAATTGTCTGTCTGTCTTTGTTTTGGTGTGTGTGTGTGTGTGTATGTGTGTGTGTGTGTGTGTGTGTGTGTGTGTGTGTGTGTGTGTGTGTGTGTGTGTGTGTGTGTGTGTGTGCAGGCATTTGAAGTGTGTGTCCCAGTCGGTGGTGGCCGTGGAAGCTCTAGGAAAATCACCTACACCAACCCATACACCAGCAGCCGCTCCTTTCTGCTCCGCTCTGACCATCCAGACCTGCTCCAGTTCAAAGAGGAGAAATTCCAGGTGCGATAAGAGATGCAGTCTTCTTACTCTCAAAAGGAGCTAAATCAATACTTTCTTTAATTAACACCTATATACCTTGTCTTTATTGTTGAGGGAGAGCAAGGCCCGCATCAGTACAAGTAGTTACATGGTACCTTGTGTTGTTAATGCCCTGTACGTAATTAGTTTTAGCTGTAAAGGAGAGTCCTACTCACCAATGATAGGAACCCCTTTTGATCAGCTTATTTAAAAATCCTGTTTAGAATTTAATAATAGAAATAACAATGAAAACCTAATTCGATAAAGACATTTAAATACTGCAAAGTTGATAGCTGTTATTGATGTCAGCAAGGTTTTTTTTTTCTACTTAAAATAGAAACTACTCCATCCATTCTGATTTAAGTTGGATATTGAGGCCACCTTTACCATTGTCTGGTCACTAATGTCACTAAAGCTCATACCAGTGGTGATAATATTAGAAAGCTGTCTGCCACTGGCATTTAATTGTAAATTAACAAATTGTGCTTTTGGCTTTACAATTGAAATCCGTTCGTGATAATAAGTTGGGATTCTTTATTAGTACTCAGTTTCGTATACTGTTAGGAGTATGTCACATTACTGTATATATTCCAATCATGCTACAGAACAAGCTGTATTTGTTATCAGCGACTAGGCTTTTCACTGACAGAAAATCATTTTTTGACACTTCCCAAGGTTTTCTGTGACTATCTATGATTAGGTTGCTTCTGTTATATAGTTTCCATTTATCTACTCCTCTATTCACATTGACGCCACAAAATGTTCAGTTTGTATGTTACACAGTAAAACCCTCCCTGATCAGGCTCCAGGCTACAGCTTACACGTCAACAATAGTTTTAGAAAATTAAATTAATTTTAAATGATGCACTTTGTTTAAAAAAAAACATCTTTTGCAAAAAAAAAATTGTGGATTTGCATTGATACATATTTAATCACTATTTTACTTGGAATTCATTTTTTTTTGATAGCAGTGTGGAAAGTTTTGCTCTCAAACCTATTCTGCTTGATTGCATAATAAAGACACAAAAGTAACTCCAGAAGAAATGAAGCTGCAAAAGAAGAGGCTGCTTAAAGACTCTTGTACAATGTCTGCTCAGCCTGTGTAGCGTGAGCAGTAAAAAGCTTTGAGTCCTCTGTCTGTGTCTGCACATGATGTGTTCAGGCACAGTATTGAGTGTAGGTCAACTGTGTTTTGACAACCCAACACACAATCAGTGTAGTTACAATTGTAAAACGGAAGAAAATTAACTTGAAAAACATATTTGTAGGTTTGTTTCTAGTGAACATTTGAACTGCAACAGAGTTATGGTGGAGCTGTAGTGCAGCCAGAACACAAGACAGTGGACATGAGGAGACATTTTTATATTAAATTATTTCACCAATGTAATGCACTGACTTTTCCTCCTGGTATCAGCCTCAAAAATCGGTTTAGGTGCACTCTCAGCTAAAATCATTAATTGGCTGTGCGCAACATCACTGCCTTTGAGTCGCAGTGATATACTGCCTTGCAGACTGACACTGGAAAACGCTTTGATTGACATATTGATTGTAAAAAAATAGAACTTTTGTGTGGAAAAGAAACATTTGAACTGTAACAGATATGAAGGAACGTTTCTGTCTTTCCTATTATCTTGACAGGTGCGTAAAAGACATCGATGATAATTTCTGGCCTCTCATGTTGGCTGTTCATTCCTCAGCTGTTAGATAAGTGAACGGTTTCCTTGTTTTCCTCCAGACCCGAAACAGGAGGAATACAACAAAGTCATTACTGCTGGTGTTTTATTGTTGTGTTGTCTACCTCACTGAGTGTCTCTAATAGCTCATTCACTCACACATAGACATGAAGTACCAGAGTCACTGCCATCATTGCCTTCCATTGGCTGAGGTGTGATGAAACGGCAAAGCAAATGGAAAACCAGCATTTTATATTAACAAATAAATGAATGAGACCCAAAGGGAGTCTGTTTCCACATAAACTATTAAAGAGTCTCGCTGCTGCTGTCCAGAAGACACTGCATCAATTAGACAGAAGAAGGTGCGGAAAGTGAAAAACAGCCCATTGTTTTGTTCCATCTTGTCAGCGAGGAGCCAGGTGTCTTATAAAGAATTTACTATGCCCGCAGCATTAAGCAAATGTGGAGACACTTTTCTCTTTTGTGATCTACCTCACCATGATAAAACCAGCTGTCAGGAGGGAAAGCAGAGCACAGATCAATACTGCTATGCTTTTGGGAAAATTACGGCGTAAATCCTCCAAATTGACCTATATATCCATTGCTGGCTTTTACAGAAAAATACTAGAAGACTGTTCTGGACTGATTGAAATTCTGAGAAAAAAATTAATAAATTAAGGGCCTTTTTGCACACTTTGAGCTTTGGCTACAAATACATTCCAAACATAAGGCATTGTGTGCCTTTATTTAGGGAAAGAATAATCAAAGTTGCACTTTTGATGAAGAGACAAAAAACAAAGTTTTAGAGAAATGCATTTGAGATTTCCTCCTGAAATATTTCACTGATTTCACACAATCTTCATTTGCTCAACCAGTTGAAACCCACAGTGAGGATACACAGTAACACTGTGGATAAGCTTTAGCACCATGTACAGGATATTTATTACATTGCAATAAAATAACACAGTGCCACTTTAGCACTTCAGTATTTTAATATTTTTGCAAAGCCATACCATGTTATTCCCAACAGCAGTGGAGGCAGGCTGCCCTACCTACAGTTGGTAATTTTTTGCCATTGAGTAATGTCAATAAATCTGTTGAATTGTTGCTTTAGAAAGATAAATATTGTTTGAGAGGCAAACAATGGTATAAGAGTTTTGAGTGAAAATGGCTGACCATACATTGAAATTGGACCACACATTAAAGAGGAAGGAACAACTTGTAATTCTTAAATTAGATGTGTGTTTTCCTGTTTAAAAAAACAAAAAAGTCTTCTAAGATCATTTTGAATATGTTTTATGGGGACTCTTATTTTGTAGAGCTCTCTGGCCAGCAGGTAGCGAATACATGTTAAAGAGTAAACGTGTTTTTCTCTGGCCAGTTTTTGAATATATGTTATGGCAAATATTGTTCAGTTTGTGGCTTGCGCTTCATCTCTAAGGGACAAAACATTTTTATGTTTTGAATCTCACTCTTACTCAGAGTACACTACTGATACTGGGATTTCTTTCTGTGATCTAACCTATAAAGACATCTGTAGAAACCACTCTTTTGTGTATTTTATAGGCAGCACTGTGGAACCTGTATGGTGTAAAAGTGTTAAGAGACAACATGGTCATATAACTGTGACTGTTATTTAGTGTATGAAAAACAATAAGCTCCTTTCTTTTTATTTGTTAAGTTATTCATTTTATGATATAATCATTTGAGGAATCAGCTATTTGATCAATTTAAGCAAAATTTAAGTTATGTGAAGTGATTCAAAATCAAATCAAGTCAGAAGTTTCTCCGTCATTCATGCAACAGATCAGTTAAGTGTTACCAGCTGAAGAGAGAGGAAGAATCACTTGCCCTCACAAAGCATTCAGATGAATATGAAGCATGCTTGTTGTGTTGCGTTCACTGTGTTCAGATCAGCGAGGGAGAGAGTTACACCATCGGACTACGATTCGCCCCCAGCCAGAGTCCCGGCTCAGTGGAGATACTGGTCTACGTGAACAACCTGGAGGAGAAGACGGAGGAGACCTTCTGTGTGAAAGTCAACTACTCATGAACTGGTGATGTTTGTTTCAAGCAGCGAGTACAAACTGCTCTCCGGAAATGTTGCCTGATCTGTGTTTTGAATCTATTTTTGGAAAAAGTCAAATGAGCTGTAAATTTTCTACTTAGTGTGCGCAATTTTGTACTACCAGATTTAAGACGAGAATAAACTTTTTTTTAATCACGTGTTGTTTTCAGCCCTGTGTACAAGGTAGACTGTTCTGTACTGTATGAATGAATGAATGAGTATGTTTGCGTTAGCTCAATGAGCTTCAATGAAATAAGGTCACAAGTCTCAAAAATCAAAGGCATCGTATGCAAAACAAGCAGGCAAAGCTACTTTCTCTAAAAAGCTTAGAACACACACCTTCTGTTTACTGAATTATCGACCAAAGCAAAGAAGAAACTACATTTAAGAGACTTTTATGTACAAAAGCGAAAATTAGGGTGCAAGAAAGAAACACAAATCTGCTAAAGTAACTGAAGAAAAAAACGGATTTTATGTTTTGTAATCAGCAAAGCAACACAGAAGCATCAATATAAGCATCAAGGCTGAATCCTAATTGTGATCTGTCCTCTTTCTAAATGTCCAGCAAATGTCTGCCGGTTCATCCCCAACCAACCAGGTGGGCCGAGGGTGAAAGCAATAACATTTTATCGACTTTAATTACCCAGCAAACCCACTTGAATGCCACTTGATGGTTGAGTTTTAATCAAAGACAAGCCAGGGGTCCACTCTCCAAGTCCCCCTGCCTCCCAAACAACTTCTCTTCATCAGCGGCATTATTAGAAACGGTGCCTTAATGAGATATGAGGCACACACCTCTTCAGATCGCCCTCATTAACACCAGCACCCCTAAAAACCTTCCTGCTTGCTCTGTCTGAGATACAGAGAGAGAGAGAGAAAGAGAGAGAGAGAGAAGGCCATGCACATTGTGTTATGTAACACAGAGTTACACAATCCCCCCCTCCGCCCCCTCCCTCCTCGCTCTCTGTCTCATTAGAATGCAGGCTGCAAAATAAGCCTTGGCACAGCAGCAAAGGCTAATAAGAAGAAGATGGCAACCAAGCCGGATGCACTTCATCTTTACCTTCTCTAACGTCTTGTCTGAAGCAGAAGCCTCGTTTTCTCCTCTATTATATGTTAATATGTTAATAGCTTACAGAAATGCACATTAAAGCTTTATTCGCTTCGTAATTTGTCACCCGTAGAACCTGTTCTGGTTCTTATGCTCAAAGATGCTCCGTGCAACTTTGAACATTCGGCTTAAAGGTAGGCTTAGGATCTTTTAAAGTTCATCTTGATACATTACTTGTATACCATGTGTAATTTGAAACAGTTATCGGTTGCTCTGATTATTCCTCCTTTTCATACTGGCCCTGAAGTGATGTTTTTCTACTATATACTGAATACTATGAAATAGGGGACAAATTCCTGTTTGGCCATTTTTCTTTTCTTTTCTGATAACCTAACCCTAACCCTTTCGGTTATACAAAAAATGCAATTCAAAAACTCATAAGTAACCATCACCTACTGCACTATTACAAATTTACAATATGACATATCAAAACATACGTTCAATGGTAAGTATGATACACGATTTATAAACACACAGAACACAAATGATATAAGAAAAGGTTAAAAAATGAAATAGAAAAGGTGTGTGTGGGGGGAGGGGGTACGATAAATGAAAAAAAAAAGATGTATACAAATGAAATGTCTGAGGCAATCCGTCTTTCTACCTGGCCCAAAACTGGTTGCCAAATGTTGTAAAAGGGCACATTACAGATGATGGGGTGGCCATTTTTATGATGCTATTTTTCATGGATGTAGCTCGGTAGCTACCTAGCTATTTGTGACAATGTCCACAGTCTTAATTCTGCCTACCAAACTCTGCCTGTTTCTCCAACTGTCTGGTTAAATCACTGAACAAATCGGAGATGCGGCCAGTGATTCAGAGATCTGGAACCCGGCTATGCTAAATCCTCATGTTAGCTTTCGCTGAACTTTAGTAGGGCTCGTGGATTCGGTCCCTGATTTCTTCCAATGTTGGGCGTGCAACGGAAGCATCACTTAACAGCCGGTGTGGACAGGAGAAAAGATAACATTGACAGCAGCAGTGTAGGCTGATGAGGCATGTGGGTTGTGTGTGCAGTTTAAATACCCGCATCCTGGTCTGAGCAGCAGCTTTCCATGTGAGCTGCACGGTTGTTCTCCCAGCGTGGGGCCGAGCGGCACTGAGGCCTTATTAGCGGTGCCAGTCTGGTTGTTGTCGGTTCCTCCTGAGGGAGCACAGACATCCGCCACAACAGCTCACGCTGTCTGCTCACCTTGTTAGTGTGGTTAGACGGCTCCCGTCTAGCTGCCTAGCGGAGAGTCTGCCTTGATATTATGCTGGAGAGTAGCTGTTATTGCCCTGTTCTGGAGAAAAAACAGGCCTACTTGCATGGTGCATGTTTGTATGGTCTTTGTGTGTGTGTCTAAGTGGCTTGCCTGAGCCATGCGAGTGGGTGCATGTCTATGAGAGGATAGAGCGACGCAGGTATCAAAGAGCTTTGTAACTGGAGGAATATGCATCCTAGCAACCAGCCCTCACGTACACCGCTGGCCTGGATCATCACTCGCACTGCTGAAAGGAGAGAGAATGAATGTCTTATTGCGTTTCACCTCAAGCTGCAGAGCATTAAACTGAGAACACACACGGATTAAAGCTAAGGGGTTGTTTATTAAAAAAAAAAAAGTAGTTACAAAAAAATCTAAAAGAAAGAAAGAAAAAAAACACGCCTCAGTGATGTCACAACTGGTTTGAAAACTGGTTCAAACAAATGGGAATTTTAAAGTCTTGTGTGGATTTTTTAACAATGAAACAGGAAGAATGAAGCAAGAGCAGGAGAAAGGGAGAAGTCAAGTTAAAGCAGCTGTCTGGTTTTATCTCGGGGAGAGGTACCTGGGTCAGATTGGCGGAGTGAGAAGGAGCTCTTAACAGATTGAAATTCAATTACCTCGTTACCTGTCTCTGCAGGACCTTCCCTCAGCCCGGACTGTCGAGCACAAAGGAAATGTCTATGTGTCCCATATGGTCTTTCCTCGAGTGCTATCTATCAGGACAAACTTCTCAGTGTGCTGTTGGTTTCATCCAGCATGTTAGTATTGTGGGGTGTGGTAAACTGCACTGCTTGCAACTTCTTTCACTTTTGTTAATTTAGTCTGATGATTTAAAAGGACAAACTTTTTCCCCATGATGAATTGATCTCTCAATTGAAGCCAGGAAGATTGAGGGTAAGGGTACTTTGAGATTGTTGAAATGCGAGGGGCTGTGTTGATCGTGTCGCTACAGGGTACAAGGTCTGAAAGATAAAATACAAACCAGTTCCTTCTCTTCCATGTTTATTCTTTGAGGCCCGATGCTTCAACACAATATTTTCCGACACTTCGATGCTGGAATATTAAGCAGCAATTTTGCAAAAATACTACCTGGTATGCACACTCACAGGCATTTGATTAGCTCGAACAGTTTGTGCCAGATGATGCAGCATTTTTGCTGCTATCCAACTTTTTTTTGGCCATGGTACCATGCTGCATTTATTCCCACCAGAGTCCACTGCTGCAGCACTGCCTTACCAATGCAGTGGCGTTAAGGGGAGGAATTGCTTTTTTTGTTGGTGGAAAAGTGCCCTAACTGCTGTGTGGGTTCGTAGTTGAATGCAAATGTCACGGGTTTACACTAGAGGAAAAATAATCACTGCAGGCAGCGTCAGGAATCCTACAAAACCTTGTGTATTTATGGGTCTTAAATGCACAATAAGTGTCCTCCTTATGTGAGCCACTGAAGCCATCAGTGCTCACCGCTGCTAATTTACTGTACAGCTGAGGATGAATGCCAAAGATAATGTTATGGTGGTCTTCAGGCGAGAGATTGTTCTATAACTGGGTCAGTGGTTCATTAACGGCAACAGTTACAAATTATGTCCGTTGTCAGTGACGTGGTCTAAGTGTCCTTGAACAATTTGTGAACTTCACATGCTCCCTCACTGTTAATTACTTTGGATATCAGCGTCAGCTAAATGCGCAAATTGAAACTGTAAATTAACTCAAGTCAAGAGAGGAAAGGGGAGAGCAACTGCTGGTATGGTGGTATGGAAGGCTGTGCCAAATAAATAGATTTTTTTTTCCCCCTCCGGCTTAAAAGTCTTCACTTTCATTCCCAGCTCTTTGCTGTGGACACTGAGCAACAACAATCCCTGTAGTCATTAGGCTACATTTGTGGAATAATAAACCAAAAACATATTGTGGGCCAGTGCCCTCTTAAAGATTTTATGACAGAGGTAGTAACATAATGTGGATGACGATGCGAAATCGACTGTATTTTCTAGTTTGCATGTGTATTCTGTCTGCAGAGATTTAAATAGCTATGTTTTTATGCATCCAGAGACGAGCCCACCACAGTGTAGTTCACTGCAGTAACATGGGTAAGTCCTACAAGATCAAAAAAAGATAGAAAGGGAATATTTCTGGGATAAAATATATGCTCTAAGGGATATTGCTTTCTGTGGCTTGTTAAATGAGAGGCTTGGATCAAAGGTAACACTGACATTCTAACATATTCCTTTTTGATAACAGCCACCAATATTAAGTGAGAGGTCTGATCCAGATGAGAGGATTCCTCGCTGCTTGACATCAACATTTCAACATTTTTGCTGCATTGAAGGAATTAATGTTTTTGTCATGATCTGAAATTTTCGATGATGCATAAGAGTTCTCATTGTTTTTTTCACATTTATTACTAAAAGGTGCCTTCACAATGTTTGTTTCCGAATCTAGAATAAAGCAGGAGGGGATACATTGTAGATGAAGAGGAAGATGATCTGTGCATGCCACATGCTGCTTTGACGAATTCCAGGCCTGTGGTCAGTAAGTATATCTTAAAAGACTCGCTGAGGAGGTGTGTCTTTGATGATTTCTTGTTAAGAGAATTCTTAATAAAGAGGTCAAACACAGTAATGATTACTACAAATCTAAAATAATGTTGAGCGTATGGATTTGTTGCTAAAATAACTTTGCTGTCAGAGCGGTTTCACAAACTATTTGACTAGTCGAGTAGTTGACTAAAACTACTGCTGTGTGCAGAAGTTGATTAGTCAGCATTACCAGATTTACAGCAGTTACTGCACTGGTGCTTTTATATTTACTTAGTTTCTGCAACATTCATTCAAGTGCCTTGACGATCCCCTGCGCACATATCACCTTATTTATTGCTGTCTGGCAGCACAGCATCACAGGAACCCCAACTGTGTTCTGTTCCGTGGTGGACTGAAAGCCTAATTTGTGCTCATGCAGAAAAGCTTGCACAGAGATGGTTTGCGGAGATAAGTACCTCATATGTTACAACAACAGCAACCTTATTAATTAATTCAAGGTCCACCTCATCATCTAACTATTCCGTCATTTTTTTTTTTAGCCATGGTGGAGCGTGTGGTCAAACTTAAGCGCCTGATGAAGGATTTAACCCGGTCTCCAAATAAAAAATAAATTAAAAAAATGCTGATGCCAAGCAGGTTTAATGTTTTTTGTTGCTGACAGGCCATTATTTACACAGCATTGTCCACTAGAGTTTACTAACACAAGCTAACATTAGCCACCATGAGCTACAACACAATATCCCCTTTTCATCAGGAAACACTACATCTGCCAAGAAAGGGTTAGTGAAAAAGGTTTTTTAACACTAATGGAGAATTAATATGCACAAAAGCATCTTCATTACTCATTTACAGCCCCTTTTCAATTGGACAAAACTGAAAGGTCAAACTAATTTAATTACAAGCAGTGGTTCGTTCTGGAGGCCAGTATTTCGATTGGCATACATTTGAGAGAAAACTCACTCAGAACACAACGGTGCTACCACTGAGTTTGCTTGCTTTCAAATTGAAAATGAAATGGATTGATGCTGTTAAGGTGAAATTATTCAATCTGATGCAGATACCAACTGCTCTAATGGCAGAGGGGATTTAAATTACTTAAGTGTTAGCCCGTTATGAATTTTAAATGGGGAATCATGTCCCATTTCCTGGGTTTAATCAAGTCTCTTTGAAAATCAGCCACCGGATTTCTGGTTTAATATACTAACGGTTAAAAGGAGAGAGAAGGGAAATGACATATGGAGTCCTGATTGGGCGTCACGGTGCACTTTCCGTCTGTCAGCAGAATGGCCTGGCATAATTAGGTAAAGCAGCACAATGGAAAAGCACTGTGTTCAAAGCCAAGAGCTCTTCTCTTTTTATTTTTTTTATTTTTCGTTGACTTCACAGATTCAGACCTATTGGAGACCCATCTGCCTCGCTTTTTAACCACTGCACATCAGAGCGAGCAGCCACTTAGTGAGGCTGGGATGTACAGAGACAATATCAGTCACATCAGAGAAACTACAAAGCTGCCTTCCGCCTCGGCCTTGTCCTTTCACATGTACACGTTGCATTTAAACGCATCATGTGTCAGAAATTCAGATTCGTTGTGATCAACTACGGCCGTAGCATTCATCATATTCTAATCAGATTATGCTGCGGGACAAAAAAAAATAAATTTCAGGTATTAACCTATAGCTTCAATGTTGATTAGAAAGTGCGGTCCTATTGACCTGAGTGCACTGCATTAGAAAAATTGTAAATATTCATGAGGTCCCTGGGAGATAAATTGGGCCCTCGCCTGTGTGCCCACCTTATCAAGCGAGGGGTCAGAGCTCAGGTAATTTCTTATAGCAGAGTAGAGGCAGTTCAGAACCTTTTCCATAAAATCCAACCCAGAATGGAAAGCTCGCACTTTACATAATTCCCAATTTCCTGCTGTCAGCAAGGACTCGTTAATGCAAGAAATTCGGCCCCCTGGTGATTTTCTATCTTTATTGCATACACAGTCCGGCAGGAGGTTTATCTGTCAATAACAGTCACCTGTCAATATGCCTGTTCGCTGGTCTGATTGCTGTTTCTGCTTTTGTCAGTCAACATGATTTGACACCCAAAGATAAATCTACATAGTGTGCTGTACACTATATTTTACAAACAATACAAAGCTGTACTAATCACTTTATTTATATAAACACTGGCTAAAATGATTGTGTGCCACAGATAATTATCACCTAACTCAGCAGTTCTCCCTTGCTTTATGGAGCATTTTAGCATCTTCAGGTTCATTGGTTTCCTTTTTACGGCCTGAAACTTTACTGTTTTGGTTTAATTTAAATGCTTTTCATCAACTTAGTTCTCCAGAAGCAAAGTTGAATTCTGCCCCCACGTTTCACCCCCAAACTGATTAGTGGGGTCTTAGTCTAGAATTCCAAATATTATTCTTGTTCAACATGGAATAATCTGTAAATGAGGTGCAGAAATTTCACACTAAAGATTTAATGGCTTGGTTAATAGCATTTTTACAGCAGGAACATAACAGCCCCGACCTAGAGCATACCATAGCCTGCACTGCTAAGAACCCTGGTACTACTGTTGGTACCTATGTATTTTACAAAATGGGTTATTTTGGATTCATGCCATTAAAAAGACAAAAAACAAATTAATCTATATGTATTTTTTCTGTCGACAAATGAAATAAGCATTTGTGGGATAAACAGCAATGGAAGAAGTGGCACTTTTTTAAGTATTGGTTATCCCAGTAAAGTAAAATGATTGTTACTGTTCGTTGTGGGTTAGTTGATCTTGATGTCATGGTACATCTGCTTGATCAATCACAATCAGCAGCACTGCCACCAACCTCCGAAACATTACCCGAAACTTGGATTTAGTATCACCTGCTGAAAAGTGGCCATATTCATTCACATGAAACTTGTCCCCAAAGCGGACGGACAACAGTGGAAACAAAAGCAGATCTCGTGACAATTAAGTTAAGTACCTTTAAGTGTTTCTAAGGGCATGTTGAAGTACTGTTGGTTAGCTCTCAGGTTTTAAGTCAGTTTTTATTGCATGAATTTAAAAAATGTTTTGAGTATTGCGTGACAGTTTTCAGTACTAGTCAGAACGAAGTTCACATCATTGAACCAGTGATGAAATCTGCACGCTACAGGACAAAGTAAAGCATGCCTTGTGGATTTTACAAGCTATAGTCTAATGTGAATTATTTTAGCATTGCTGACTGTGTTGTCATCAGCTGTCCTTTTCCATTTGTGTTCAGCTTTTCCTCCTGCCTGTGGACAAGCTGCCATTTCCTTCAAACTCCAGACCCCTCTGTGACCTCAGCAGCATCTTACGTCCACATCTCTCGCCATCAAGTGCCTCTTACATTGAACTTGCACTTTGCCTTCCTAAATTAAGATGAAAGTCAGTATTTGATCCTTTTGGCACCGTAGACTTTGATAGTACTCCATGTTCCTTGAGGTCAGCCAGGTCTCTGTGCCTTGAGCCCACAGAGACTCCATGTTCTGGCTCTGGGCAGAGGGCCAAGCATCACCACCCACGGCCCCTTAGTTGGCCTCCGGAGCTCGGAGTCAGCTGTGGTTCATCCAGCCTCCAGACAGGAAATGATCCGATGTGTCTGGACAAGCTCACAGTTCATAAAACAGCAGGCGACCCCATATTAAAACAAAAGACTCACTGACTATTAGAATGGCCTAATGTAGTTTTATGGGCTATCACTTTGCTGTGCTGCAGTTACACAAGATAAGACACGCTTACATACATTCACACTCACGTAACATTATATGTTTCAGTCTGATTACATATATATTGCAGAATCGGTCGGAGATGTATTTAAATTCCACAGAAATGCATTAACAGGCTCATGTGATGGAGACTTTTAATGTTGCATTGTTTAAATGCTAATTTAGTTTACAAATGAATGTAAAATCTCAGTTAAACACCTACAATTCCAGTTTGAAATGGGTACGCCAGTGATTTAGTGTTACATATCCATATAATTGGTGGACTCACAACAGACCGATTAAAACAGAATGTCCATAATCAAAGTAGCAGAGGTCAAGATATTGACATTTAGTCCTATGGATGGAGGCTATCAATGCCTTCAAGTCATTTGCTTGTGGGCACTTCAGCGCATTTCCTTTCCTGCCACCCTACTGTCCTAATGTAAAAGTGACTGCCAAGGCTTTTATAAAAAGTAAGACATGATTGTTTTGTGTGTGCAGGACTCATGTTTCCATTCTGGATCAGCTCCTTCTCTGCAGCAGTGCTGTCCGTGGTGCTGAAAGTCCTCCTCGCAGGGAGCAGCAGAAGCTCTTCATGTACACAGCATGTACCTGCTCTTCCATAGACTCTGACTGCCTACAGAGTGAACAGACAACATGTTTGCTCTCTGAGGGAGTCTGGCAATGAGTGCATGGTCAGTAATCAGGCCTCATGCCTAATCTCCGGCCCTTGAATTTAAGTGATTTCAATGTCCTGGCTGCTCGTACACTACTTAGCGATGGAGAAAATAATCCCATCTGACTATTTGTTTTTTCTTGGCCTGCCTCTGATTCTGTTCATGGGAATAATTTCAAAACAATTGGATTTACTCTATCTCATACCCTCCCTGGGCCCCCATGAATATGAAAATTCACTTCCCTGCTTCACTGTATACCAAACACTCTTGTCTCTCCTCAGCTATTTAGGCTGTAATGTGTGCTATAAATAACATCAGGGCCAGAGAAAAGAGATAGAGGGCATATTGCCATACAGCTCAGTAGCGATTTTTGTGTAATTAATGCGGCATATGGTAAGACACCTGCTTCAGAGAGTTGATGGTGTTAATTTACACACCAACTCTTTGATTTAGACATGGCAGGAATCACTATCAACTAGCTTTGTGAAGTTCAGCTTAGTATAAATGTGTATCTTATGTTAGCTAAAGCACCTACCATTTAATTAGCTAATTAATTTACACCTGCCCTCACAGTTATCAGAGCAACCAAATGACAACATTTATTTTGAGCATTAACATGCATGAGTATATTTGCACTGTTTATCAGCGTGAAATGGATCCTCTCTCATGTGTCATTGTGTGCTCAATTGCCCAGTGGTTAAATTAATGTTAGCGGTACAGAACCTAAGCTCATATATTCGTAGATGCCAAATACTTTTCTGAGTAAGATGTACTTCAATAAAGTGCATATAATGTTCTATTATACTAAACATCCAAGCTCATTCAGTCTTGTAGGGCTTTATTGATTAGAAATGTAAAGCAGGTTTACTGGAGGTCATGATAAAAACAAAGTACTTAATGGGTGCAATGCCAATTTTGATCCTTACAGTCAGTGCACTCTCATCGTGATAAAGTACGTGGCTCTGATCCCAGAATGCTTAAAGAAGCAATTATAAAGACAACTTGCACTATATACCCCTACTTATCCAACACAGAATTATATAATACTAATGCATAAGTGCTCATAAAAGATGAGGCTGGGGTGGAGGGTAATAGCACAGCAGGAGCAATGTGTGGTCATGTCTGTGTGTGACCGATGGATGAGCTCTGTGTCCTGCAACTGGAGAGGTCTATGTCTGAATAACAGCCAGAAAGTTAAGGCGACAAATTACTTATTCACATTTATGTTATAACAATAGAGTGTATATAGAAGCGCATAATCAAGGTTTAGCTGGTCTCAGCTTTTTTTCAGTGCTCCACTGATGCAGTGAAGGGGCACGCGTTTTTGTTTCACTCTGTTCCATTATATCTGGAAAAAGTGCCGTTAGCCAGTACCCAGTGCTAACAAACCTACATAAAGCGAATCTATTCAAGGGGTGGCAAGAGGATGGAATGGAGACTTTTATGGCAGAAATATATATTTTGATTTAATCGCAAATCAATACTTGTTTGGAAAAGCCCCCAAATTAAGATATTTTGAAGGCTTGATGCAATTAACAGGCTGGAAGTGTCCAATTTTGGATTGCAACCAAATTTGGGAATGTTGCCATTATTGCAGTCTGTTTGACAAAAATATTTTTTTTCTTATTTATACAACTTATTTATGACCTGTATAAGGTCATATTACACATACTTTATCTTTAAATTTACCTCTTGTTCTAGTAGCTGCAACCTCCAATCATGCGGACAAATTAGGTGAGTCATTAGAACCTGCACCGTTTTTATGAAAATGTATTAACAATTTACAGAACTGTGATTATTGTACATATCACTCACCAGAAGCAACAGCAGCAGTTGCAGCAATCACACACCTTCTCTTCAGGAAATGCATATATTTTAGTTGTTACAGTGAGTTTCATCAGCTCAGCTCACAGTGAGAAGGTTGTATTAGTTGAGAAAGATGTTACGGATCATCTCGTTATCAGTCAACTCAATGAGGAGAAAAATCTGGATAAATTCAAGTTCCAGGTGTTAAATAATCATAAGCCTGTCAGTGATGACAGTGTTATATTTTTTTCCTGCAGAATATCATTATCTATTACAAAACCAACTCCTGTTGTTAACCAGCACCTAAAATACCATTTGGAACATCTTTTATTTGTAACATGAATTGTGTTATTGATCAGCTTCAGTTCTGTTCAAATCACAATTAAAACATACCAGCACTTTAAATTCACCAAAATGTCATGAAATTGTACTTAGAGGTGAAGGGTGGGAGGAAGAGGTAGCTAATCAACCAGCAGCCTCCTCCACCTCAGTGTCACACTTCTTCTTCTTCTGCATCCAGCTAAAAAAAACAAAACTTCTTCTTCTCCACCTCCTCCTGCTTTTCTTTCTTTTTCATCTCAGGTTTATCCTGCTTCTCTTTCTTTTTCATCTCCATCCTATACATTTTGCTTTTAATTGTCGGCAACTCCGTCTCTCTATCCTTTGTCTTCTTGCAAAACAAGAAACCCCTCCTCTTCTTTGTTTTTAGACAGAGCTCCTCCAGTTCCTTCTTCTTTGTGAACTTTGCCTCCAGTTCCTTCTCGTCTTCCTCTAACTGTTTCACTTTTGTCTCCATCAGATGTTCTTTTGTGTCCCAGCTCTGTTGTTTTTCGGCCAGGTCTTTTGCGAATTTCTTCTTAAGAGCATTGTATTTTGTCTCCCAAGCTCTCTCACTCTGGAGAAGTTCAACCCCTTTGCTGCTCACTTGGTTCATGGTCTCTGTGAGCTTATGGGAGAGACCCTCCTTCTCCTTGCACATATTCAGGATTTCAGTGTCCCTCTGGTGGATCTGTTCCTCAATCAAGTTCACCTTGCTCTGGTATTCAGCTTGCAGCTCATCTTTACTCTGGCTCTCAACTGTCGTCTTGGACATCTGGTCTTTAAGGTCTGAGACTTTCTGTTTCTCTGCCTCGTAAGTTGCGACCAACTTGTCATTCTCCTGCTCGCTCAGGCATTGAGAGGCATCCATTTTCTCCTCCTGGAGTTGGAGACTTTCCTTCAGATGAGAGATTTCTAACTTGTGCTTTTTGACAATTCGTAACATTTTTGGTGTTCAGTTATGGGCTCCCTCTCCCTGATTGCTAGAAGCTGTTCCAGGTGGTTTATTCTTACACATTCGCACATTGCGGCACAAGCTCTGCCTTTCATTCAGCGAGTGTCCTTAAATTCTGCCAGTATGCCTATCTCCTTTGTAAGATTGCGAATGTGCTCATTAGCTTGACTATGAGCACTTTGCAGACGATGGATGTCTGGGAGGTGCTGGAATGAGCAGTTCCAGATGTTTGTAGCTGCAGGCAATTACGAGATACGGGTAGGCACCGGTGAATATTTGGGTTTAGTCAGTTAATCCGTCACACAATCAAACACCAGTTACTATTACTAAACAAACAACCTGCCACTATCTATTTGTGACCATTCTGTAGCTCTACTAGTAAAAGATGGCAACCCTCCATACACACAAAATAGATCTTCTACTGACCACAAACACATTTTTTCTTTTTACTTGTGGTTCTACTGCCAATATCCATGTTGGGGAAGTTAGTCAGGAAGTGTAATAAGTTACTTTTTAAGTATTTTATCCTTTAAAAAGTATTAAAGTTACTTTCTTGTTACTTTGTATCTAAAGTAATTAGTTACGTTACTTGTTTTATTACTATATAACCTTCGTAACCCCCTCCAATCAAAATTGGGACAGAAAATAACCTTTAATGTTGTTAAAACAGGAAAGTCACTAAGTCAGACTGCATTGGTGCTTTATTCTGTGTGAAAAGCTTCTCCTTCAATTCATGAAATCCCTGCAGCATCTGAAGGCAGCAGGACATATATTATGATTAATCCACAGCCTCTGAGAAGTGGCGCGCCAGAGTGAGGAGCCAGTAAGCACGGCCGTTCACTGTGTTTACCTTCATTAAATCGCCTGAAAACGACACCAGGCTGCTATAGATTAACCATACAGACCTCTACACACAACAGACTGGTCGGTTATAACTCAATATTCTGCTTTGATATTAAGGACACATCCGGTTACCAGGGCGCTTCATAGCCATCACCTTAGGCTGGGCATTTATTATTCAAATTTCAACAGAGGGTGAACAATATTGAACTCGGGGTGCAATGCATGCTCGTAGAATCAGTCTTTTCTCTTCTCTCCCTCAGGTCACAGTCAAACATGCTCCCAAGGCGATATTTGTTCAAAAGTTCAGTGAAGTTCAACTCGACTTGATGCGACAATGGATACTGACCTGACTTGTGTTTGCGTAATCCTAACATGGTGTACACCCTAATTCTCTTATTTGATATTTCCTCGCTCCTCGTCGTTCTGGTGCGCCATCTGTAAGGCCGTATCAAAGCTCTTATTTCTGCTCTGAGGAGCCACCAGTGAGCATACAGATAGCAACCTTCATGGTAGTCTTTTAATGGCCGACACGCCCCCTCATTGGATATCCGTTATTTGATTTCATACCTCTTCATACCAGAGTGAAGAAACATCACAGGTTAAACTCAAGTGTATCATTCCGAAGTTCTATATTTTATTTGTTTTCTAATTCACCATCTGGTTAAAAACATGTTGATTTATCACAAAGATTTGTCTTTTCATGATCTGTTATTTCCCATATTAAATTTTATGATGGATACAATTGAAGTCAGAGAGAGCCGTGTTGTATTAGTACAGTGCATATGTGTACAGACACAAACTCCACCAAAAGTCTCTATGGCTGTTAAAGCCAGCTGATCCAGCTGTGATCAGCTGTTGACCTGAGTTTGCATCATGTGATGCTCCAGAGAAAAGGACATCTCATTTCTCTAAAAACATATTTATGTTTTTGAAATCATAATTCCTTACACTACTCGTTACTTTGGAAAGTAATAATATTACAGTAATGCGTTACCAAGTAACCCTATATCCCAGCACTGGCCGGGATATAGGTGTGATGATACAATATGGACACTTTTTTTTTTTCCATCAAAGAGCTTTATTGAAAACACTTGGGAAGTTGATGATGTAATGAGATGAAATGGGATGTACAATTCATACGTGTTTGAGATGAAAAAAAAAAGACGTAATCTCATGGTGGTTATTTGTACCCGAGAGTTTTTGTAAACCATTAAGAAAAACAACACCAAACAGGTCAAACAACATTTTTATTCATTTTAAAAGTATTGTTGTGATCGCCCTTATGTTCTCGGATGTCACCTGCCAACAGTTCATCCGTGTTTCCCCGCACAGCTACACCCACACTCATCCAACAATCCAATCAAAACGTCCTCCTATTGCCGGCGTAGTTTGTTGCAAATCTACTAGTATGGCTCAGAGCCGGAAGAGACTGTGGAGGAGAATGCCAGAAACACCTGTGTGCACCTGATCGCAGGACAGTGGTGCCCCTTTGTGCAGCCAGACACCCTCCATCTTTGGGGGCTGCCTCAAAGCCTCGTTCATTCAGGGATCGCTCCAGGCCTAGACAGAACTATGAATGCCGACCCTTCAAACTTGATGGTCTGCTGGACGAGTAGTAGTGAGCACCCCTGATAATACCTTTTTAAACTGAGAGCACAGTTTTGTTTTGTGGGATCCGCTGTAAATCCCGGAGTGGACGTCTGAGTTTAGTGTTTTATTGTTTGTGCAGATCTGCATTGGATTCAGCTGAATGTGTTTTTTGGGGAGTTCTGACCTGTTGAAGTGTGCCTTTCACGTACACATACACATTTCACACACAGCACAATTTCGGTTCTGGTTTTGCATGCTTGAGTCAATAACAACTGATTGAAATTTGAATTGACTGGTTGATCATTTCCCTTACCGCTGCATTTTTATGTTGCTGGGTTGCTGAGATATGAAGCTCTAGCGTAAGTTCAGACAGGAAGACTATACCCATGCATGCCTAAGCCCATAGCTTATTTACCATACATCTGCTGTCAGTCCTCATACATGCACACATTATTTCCTTGTTGTTATTGTTTGGGGCTGTCAATCATGATATCAGCTGTTTAGATCAGCTGGTCTCTAGCCAATAGCACAACGACACAAGGACATCATTAGCCTATCATCTTGCCGCTGTCTGTCTTTAAATATGACCGTCTCTCTACCTTCAGTAGTTCATGCTGCTGTTGCGCAACCCTCCACCTCCCCATTTCCGCCCAATCTTCACAGATTCATCAGCCTCATCAACTCATCATCCTATCAACCTCATCAGCCACCATCACCACCAATGTCTGGACTCCACGGGGGGATTTATATTAATGACGCTCAGGGCAATCACAACTCGATCACAAATCTCCTCATCAAGTTCAAGCGCCAAAGAATTTCTGTGCAACTCATTAATGCATCATCTGTCATAATAAATGTTAACTACTAATCATACACTTGTCTCTTCTGATTGAATTGACTTATGGTTTGCTTTTGCTCATGTTGTGGTGTTTGATTTGACTGGGACAACTGTACTAGCCACAACCGATGACTATTATTTTGTGCGATGTGACTCTACCTGGCACCCTTTAACAAGTGACAAAAAAGTGGCATCCCACCTCCCCAACCCACTAAACCCTGGACTTAATATCTGCAGCTGAATTCAGAATGCGGTAATGTGCCTCGGCAAAGCGGAGGACTGTGGGACATCAGTTTGAGGATTTGGAGAATCCACCCGGAGCTTCCAGTTTCTTGGATGTATTTTCAGAGGACCACAATGACCTTACAGTGAAACGGGATGCTAACCATATACCACCAGCTGGTGGGAGACAAACCAAATGCTCCTGACTGGACATGAATGAGTGAGTGATCTCAGAGCTACATCAGCTGTTCATTTCACTGGGCACCTCACCACAGGGCGGAGCTGTTGTTCAATGTAGATGTGATGGACAGATTAATGGGCAATCTGCCAGTAGGCTACTGAGAAAATGTCAATGAATCTTTGGAGGAGAGATGTCCACTACTTATAGGATGCACCAATAAACCACAAGAAGACGCTCTGAAGTACAAGAACAACTTTATTAAATGCGACTTTCATGAGAAATCAGTTAATCTCAAGTAGTGACTAATCCATTGTCATAACGCATTTAAGGATACCAAGGTATTCATGCCCCTAATGGTACAGCCAATAGACCACCTGCACACTGATGTATGGTAACTAACACAATATGTGGACTCAAGGTCACAGAAAATTATCATGATGAAAAAACGTACTGGTGACCAGTAGTCACCAGCCATGAAAGACCTAGGCACAGCATCTCCAATATCTATACCACTCCTAATGTCTGTAATGGAAAGCTGATACAGAAAGTTGCAGTCATTGAGCTAGTCTTCAGGAACGTGAACCTGCATATGGCAAGCCAGCTTTGAAGTCTCTGCTGTGAATGACATTGGGACAGTAGCTGCAAAAAGACGCAGCAAGTCAACTTCCATAATGAGCTGTGCTTTTTTCACAAGTGATGAAACAAAAAGCAAAATGGAAAAAAGCAATACTCTCGCTCAAGTTTTCCACTGGAGATGGAGAGGCAGCCATGCTCAATACAACCAGTCCAAGAAGTTAAAGTCCTTTAATCACTTCCACCTGCAAACGTACTGATCAAAACAGCCCCCACTTAGTTCACATTTACCCACACAGAGCAGTCAGCACCGTGTCAGCACCGTGTCACACCGTGTCACACAGTGACACGGTGCTGACTCAGGAAGCACAGTGGAAAAAATTGGAGTGGTACAGCTGTTGTTATTCTATTCTGTTGATATACTCTCAGTTAACATGTGTGGAAAGGCCCCAAAAGACAGACACACTCCATTGCCTAGAAAACCACTCTGGCTGGATCCTGGAGCTCAGGATGCAATTCATCAGGTTCCATTTCCTTCTCTGAGATTGGACTTCCTCTTCTTCACCGCTTGCAAACAAATCAACTTTGTAGTAGAAACACACTGTTTCGGAGGACCACCACACAGTCCCAAAAACTGGTGAACACATGAGAAAACCGTTAATGACAACAACACAGATGTTTGTACCACACAAGTGGGTTGCACTGGCCGACTGCAACATTAGATCCTTCTCACCAAGCAGTACCAATATGACAGAAACTGTACCGGGTCTCTCCTCCTAAACTGAAGGTGATGAAGGAACTCATAGATGACATGCTGAAAGTGGAGAAACCCTCCTGTTCTGCTTCTTCCTATACAGTGGTTATGATTCTCAGGAAGGTGAGCGAAGGCAAAATATGCTTATACCCTTTCCACAATCCAAGAGATGCTGGGCAGTTTCTCTGGCACTGTTTTCTCCTCCATGGGTCTAAATAGCAGATACTAGCAGCTGTCAGGATGTGCACCCTGACAGACACTGTTTGTTCCAGGTCAAGTTGAAGCTGAGCCAAATGGTATGGAGAATTAACAAGGGTCATCTTTTTTTTGTGAACCTGGACATCATCCTCAAAAAGTCCTGGGAGGAACATTTCTATAATCAATTATGCAAGCATCAAACCACTCTCCCCCTTCCTCCGGTCCAAACACACCTTTTTTGTGGTCCTGTTTCTTTGTTCCGACAGCCGCTTGGAGAATACGGTAAAACCTTCCCACACCGGAAAAGGTGTTAATGCCCTTCCTGTGGTCACATTTGTAAGACTATTCACCCTCAGAATTGGAATGTCTGGTTGTGGTGTGTCTTTAGAGAAATGGAGGACTGATCTGAAAGGCTGCCACTTTACCGTGGTGACTTAACGAGCTTTACCCTTGTGTTTAAAACTGCTAAACCCAGAACTTAGGTAATCAGATGGACACTAAGGCTCCAGGAATTTAAATTCACCATTGAATACAGTGAGGGAAAGTACACCCCAGTCTCAGCTACTTTTACAAGCCCAGACCATCCCTCCATACCTACACCAATATCTGCCTCCTCAGAGTTCAATCAGGAGAGACAAGTGACTGATTAGTAGTTAACATTTTATTATGACGGAATGATGCATTAATTAGTTACACAGAAATTATTTGGCGCTTGAACTCGCCGAGGAGATTTGTGATCGAGTTGTGATTGCCCTGAGCAGCAACAATATCAATCCCCCCGAGGAGTCCAGACACTGGTGGTGGTGGCTGGAGGATCGGCTGGAGTTGGCTGGAGATGGTGATGGAGTGCTGAATCGGCGAGAAGACGGATGGTGCTGGGGAGGAGGAGGGTCGCATGAAACAGCAGCAGACGCTGGTGGCGGGGATGCAGCACCTTTAAAAGTAGACAGCAGCATGCTGATAGGCTGATGAAGAGGGTGTGCCAGAGCGCTATTGGCTGAGGGCGACCCGGCTGACAAACAGCTGATTGAGTCTATGACTCCTCTGACAGTGACAGCCGGTATAGAGTACGTGCTGCTAGTGGGAGAGCCGTATGGAGAAAGGCCTTTAAGCCTAAGCATGAGGGGATAGTCTTCCTGTCTGAACTTGCGCTAGAGCTTAATTTCAATCAGGAGAGACAAGTGACTGATTAGTAGTTAACATTTTATTATGACGGAATGATGCATTAATTAGTTACACAGAAATTATTTGGCGCTTGAACTCGCCGAGGAGATTTGTGATCGAGTTGTGATTGCCCTGGGCGGCAACAATATCAATCCCCAAATGTGAGGAGGGAAACACAGCGATATGTTCCCCCCCAAAAAGAAGTCTTACTTACCAAGCTGTACTTGAATGGCTTTCCGCTAGTTGGTGCAGAATGCTAAGAGATAAATGTTACACTGCGATTGAGGTTAAATGGAAACCCGTACTCCTGCTTCGAATGCATGACGATAATTATTAGAATGCGATACTGTGAGCGATGAAAATGAGCAGATAGGTTAAGACCATGAACGACTTGTAACCAATAGAATTGATATACTTACCAGATATGAGTATACGACCCACTTACCCAAACTGATTGGTCTGATGCCGCAAAACGGAGCGTAATTCAAATGGCCGGTTGTAGTGGCTAGAGTCTGCGTGCCCTGCTTGTGATGAAAGATGTAGCCAGCAGTGGCTAGGGCTGCGTGCCCTGCTTGCGTTGCCTGATGTAGCCAGCAGTGGCTAAGGGCTGCGTGCCCTGCTTGCGTTGCCTGATGTAGCCAGCAGTGGCTAAGGGCTGCGTGCCCTGCTTGCGTTGTCTGATGTAGCCAGCAGTGGCTAAGGGCTGCGTGCCCTGCTTGCGTTGTCTGATGTAGCCAGCAGTGGCTAAGGGCTGCGTGCCCTGCTTGCGTTGCCTGATGTAGCCAGCAGTGGCTAAGGGCTGCGTGCCCTGCTTGCGTTGTCTGATGTAGCCAGCAGTGGCTAAGGGCTGCGTGCCCTGCTTGCGTTGCCTGATGTAGCCAGCAGTGGCTAAGGGCTGCGTGCCCTGCTTGCGTTGCCTGATGTAGCCAGCAGTGGCTAAGGGCTGCGTGCCCTGCTTGCGTTGCCTGATGTAGCCAGCAGTGGCTAAGGGCTGCGTGCCCTGCTTGCGTTGTCTGATGTAGCCAGCAGTGGCTAAGGGCTGCGTGCCCTGCTTGCGTTGCCTGATGTAGCCAGCAGTGGCTAAGGGCTGCGTGCCCTGCTTGCGTTGTCTGATGTAGCCAGCAGTGGCTAAGGGCTGCGTGCCCTGCTTGCGTTGCCTGATGTAGCCAGCAGTGGCTAAGGGCTGCGTGCCCTGCTTGCGTTGCCTGATGTAGCCAGCAGTGGCTAAGGGCTGCGTGCCCTGCTTGCGTTGCCTGATGTAGCCAGCAGTGGCTAAGGGCTGCGTGCCCTGCTTGCGTTGTCTGATGTAGCCAGCAGTGGCTAAGGGCTGCGTGCCCTGCTTGCGTTGTCTGATGTAGCCAGCAGTGGCTAAGGGCTGCGTGCCCTGCTTGCGTTGCCTGATGTAGCCAGCATTGGCTAAGGGCTGCGTGCCCTGCTTGCACTGCATGATGTAGCCAGCATTGGCTCGTGAACTGCTGCTGGTTTAAACTTGGATGACAGTGATTAGCATACATGACATGCGCTTTCAGTTTTACAACACATGATACCACTCGCTTAAAGCATTTCGTACATGAAAACGGCCGTAGCAATCCTGCAAGATTCACTTATAGGGTCGGTCATGACGTGAACATTATGATTTCGTGCAGCTGCCTGAGTGAAAGACCCCCAACCACCGACCACCAGTTATATGCAAAGCTTAACCGGCAGTTAAGGTTTTAGGGATCTTTGCGCTCCGATGATGGCGGAGACGTCTGGGCGCACGTAGGAGGCATAAGCTGAGGACAACCAGCGCCCCAGTTGTTGTAGTGTAGCCGTAGATTGTCCTTGTATGGCTGCAGAGGTTGCAGCGCCTATTCTAAATGAATGGCCTGAGTAGAGTTTTGGGGGTAGGTTGCATTTTTTCAGAACCTGCTCCAGATGATGGCTAAACCAGGATTTAGACATGGGATTACCATTGGGGGTCAGGAACAGAGGGGCATGGGGTTCGGTCCCCGACCTGTTTTTTAAATATTTACACATGAATTTAAACGGGCAAAATTGAGAATCCAAGCGGGCAATAACTACTCTGCAAGCACCACCGGTTTTGGAGTGTTTGAGAAAAAGACTGAAGAAGTCTGGGTGAAAGGTTAAGTCTGACAAGGTGACGTCCTTAGTTGGATCGAATGAATTGGAGGCAGTAGTAAATTCTCCGCTCCTTAGGAACCCATAGAAAGCTAATAGAAAACAGCTGTCCAAGAGGGAATCTACGTAGGGAGAAAAACACCCATGTCTTAAAGCTGTAAGTATTTTTTGCAATGTGGAGAGGGTAATGGGGAGTCTTTTATCCATGTAAGGAGGGGACACTTTTGAAATGCCTTTAAGTAGCAGCTTAATGGCTGGGTTAGAAAACAGGCTGGGAAAAGAAGGATCGAAGCACCTGGCGTTAAACTGAATCCCTGCGACCAGACCTCTAATGTACTGAGGCTTGAAGCGACGCACATCCATACAGTGAGAAATAAATGCATGCACGGCACAGATTGTTACCGGCTTTAGTTGCGAGTTCACGGAAATGCAGAATAAGGCGAAAGTTTTCCATGCAAAGTCATAGGATTTCAAGGTAGATGCTGCTAGGCCTTTCCTCATGTAGAACCTTGCTGATTCTAAGTAAGACTGCAATGATGGCTGATTTAATAAATTATTAGAGCTTCTAGAGGAGGAACGGCTGTTGGAGATGGGTTGGCTTCTGGGCACAGGCTCCTGAATACCTGAAATTTAAAACGGGATAAGGCATCAGCGATGACATTGGTATGACCTGGCACGAAACAAGCTGTTAATATGAAGTTTTGAGTGACGGATAGCCATGAAATGCATCTCATGAAAGGCATGATGACAAGGCTGGATGAGCGGCCTTTGTTAATAATCCCTACGACTGCTTGATTGTCACACTGCACCGCGATGCGTTTTCGTCTCCAAAACTTCCCCCATATGTGACAAGCTACTGCGATCGGATAGATTTCATACAGAGCGGAGGAAGAATCGAGCTTGGGGAATGAGTGAGGCCAGCTGTTGGCGAACCATTGGCCTTGATAGTATCCGCCGAAACCCACGGAGGGCGCTGCATCTGTAAAAAACTTTATAGAGTCGGAGGAATGAACCACGTCATCATAAAAGAATGTTACTCCGTTCCAATGCCTTAGCAACCGTGACCAGAAACGCAGATCGGAGCGGCACCCTTCGTTCAGTGAGATGACGTCGTGCAAATTTGGCACGGATGAAGCCAGGTCTAGCAAGCTGGAAATGAACGAGCGGCCCTGGGGAACGACGCGCATTGCGTAATTTAAATGGCCGAGGAGTGAAAGCAGATCCTGTTTTGTTACTACTTCCGATGTAGTATAGGACTGAGAAATGTCACCTATACGCTCGAGTTTCTCTGCTGGAAGAGAAGCTTTCATTTCGATGGTGTCCAGCGTAATGCCCAGAAACTCGAGGCAAGTAGTCGGACCGGTAGTTTTTTCGTCGGAGAGCGGAACGCCAAGATGTTTAAACATGAGCTTAAGTTTGCTCAGTGATACGCCTGCGTTATCCTGCGGAGGGTCTATCAGGAGAAAGTCGTCGAGCAGGTGGAGGAGAGAGGGGACGCGGACTCTGTTTAAGAGGATCCAGCAAAGGGCTTCGGATACTTGATTGAAGATTGCCGGACTGCTTTTACACCCGAACGTGAGGCGCACTGCGAAATACAGTTTAGATTCCCACTTAAACCTGAAGAGATGCCACTGAGAAGGATGTATTGGAATTATTTTGAATGCATCTATGATGTCCGTTTTGGAGAGCCATGCGCCCTGCCCGGCTAGCTTAATGAGTTTGATGGCGTTGTCGGAAAATGGCTCGGGAGGAATGAGACTATTGACGCTGGGTGCTGATCCCGTGTGGGGGGCAGAAAGATCGAAAATTAATCTTTTCTTCCCGGTGTATTTCCTGGTTGCCACTCCTATGGGGCTGGATTGGAACACAGAGAAGGGCGAAGCCTTGAAAGGGCCAATTACGTACCCCTTGTTGACCTCTTTTTTAAGAAGATGAGACACTACCTCGGGTTCTTTTAACGCGGACTGGAGATTTTTGGACATGAAAGATGATGCTAGCGGTGAGACGACCCCAACCCGGAAACCTTGGGAGAGGCCGGAGAGCAGGTAATCGACAAACACAGAATCAGGATGGGAAGACAGTTCTGATGCAAGAGCTGGGATGTTTATTGGTGTGGAGGGGTGGACCATCAATAAGTCCTTGGCCCACGACGCTTCTGCTGGGGCCGAGCCCTGCGTGGGCATACTGATTTGGGGTGCGCATCTTGGCAGTAGCTGCAGATGTGAAGGAATATGCAGTTGGGGTAAGTGCATACATTTTCATTGAAGTTATTGCAAACAGGCTGGTTGTTGTAAATGTGCACCTTTCGGCCACGGCTGTCAGTTTTTTCCGGGGGACGTGGATCCTGGTTGAAACTCATGCAGTCACATTTGTATTCGGCCTTAGCGCCTAGCTCCGATGGAAGAAATGGTACCATTGGGCAGAGAGGTGCAGAGTGACCCGGGGTACCGCAAGTTAGGCAAGTCACTGGCTGCGAGCCACCCACTACCAAGACTAGCAGCTCGGTATCCAAGACCCCCCAGTTCAGGCAGATGTTGGATTGTGCTAAATATACCGCGGCTTTGCTGGAGAACCCTTTGTGGTATTTAAAGAAGGTGTTATTCCCGTACCTGAGATTAAGGTCGCCAATCAGCCCTAAATACCCGTCCAGTTCTTGTCGGCGATCTGGGTAGACGGAGCATATAACATCCCGAAAAATGCCGAAAGCGACTAGAAATTCGGCGATTGTCATGTCTCTTGACAATCTTGGGTCAGCAGATTTGATAAGTGCGGTGAAATTCTCTCCGGTGGTGATTTTACCGTCGCACTCGGGGGATGGCAGTATGAGGCTGATGAGGTTAATATCTTTCCCCTGCAGGATTTTTGCTCTTAAGCGAGGCGATATGTTTGCTCCAGATGGAATATACGGCCTACCTGGAAAGGGATTGGGGATGGCGGAGGCCAGGGAATGTTGAGGAAGGATTAGATTGAACGCTTGCTGGGGTGCAGGCGCCGGCGGTGTGACGTACTGTAGGTTCTGAGCACTATTTCTGGCCGAGGAAGATGATGCTTGGTTGTCTTCTATGGACTGGAGCCGGGCATCTATGGCCTGTATGGAATTTACCATCAGCTGAAGAGTTGCTGAGAGGTCCGGAGATTGGTTGAGCTGAGCTGAGCTGGAGGCGCCGGCCTTACGTTTAGCTGGAGGAGCTCCGTGGTGAGTTTTCTTTGCTCGTTTGCGGCCAGGAGCTGCGGTGATGGGCTCATCCTGGGCTGGTGATCCGAGGCCCACTTCATTCGCCAGGCTTCGAAGTTGTGAGACGTCTAAGCCCGGAGCCGGATTGATGCCTTGAGCGGTTAGCATCTCCTGAATTTCGAGACCGGTTTCCTCATGACGGGTGGCGATCCGAGCGCTGCGCCAAGTTGTGGATGTGAAAGAAGCCGCATCGTTCATGTCGGCATCTATTAGCTCTGTGTCTGAGTCTGCCATCGTAAGGAGGGATAACGCCCGATGATTAGCAGCCGAACAACTGAGGTTTTTCCATGAACGCCCGTCGGTACGGAGTCGCATGAAACAGCAGCAGACGCTGGCGGCGGGGATGCAGCACCTTTAAAAGTAGACAGCAGCATGCTGATAGGCTGACGAAGAGGGTGTGCCAGAGCGCTATTGGCTGAGGGCGACCCGGCTGACAAACAGCTGATTGAGTCTATGACACCTCTGACAGTGACAGCCGGTATAGAGTACGTGCTGCTAGTGGGAGAGCCGTATGGAGAAAGGCCTTTAAGCCTAAGCATGAGGGGATAGTCTTCCTGTCTGAACTTGCGCTAGAGCTTCATTTGTCAAGAGTTTCCAATTTTCAATTCTAAAAAGAACTGCAGGGGAACTCTGAATGTGCCCCTACATCAAAAGATTGTGGAAAATGGGGAAGTACCTGTCAATTCAACCACTTCATTCAGCATAATAGAGGACCTTATTCATTGAGTTGTCACCCTCTTCCACAAAATCCTGTACCAACTTTACATACTTTCCAGTTTTGGTACGCAACTTTTAGAGTTAATTTCCATTCAGACCTTAATGTGCACTCTTTGTTCAATGGAGACTGGCGAACCTGATCTGGCCACAGTTGAGTTTGGATGTCCTACACCATGTACAGAACTACCAAGTGTGTCAATTATACAAACTTGAAGCTATAAATCGGTGAGAAAACTCGAACAAGCCCTAGTCCAGTGGCTCCCAAAGTTGGGGGGGGGGCGCAGTGGAACTACAGGGGGGGCGCGGCTTCATCACCAACCCACACACACACCGGTAACACAATATAAAATCAAATTATAAGAAATACAATTACAAACAGGTTGTAAAGATAGGGCACTATATCATATGGTTGCACCTAAAAAGTAAAAAGAAACCAAGCGGAACCAACGTGACATGCACTGTGTTCCCACCACGCCCCCCAGAGCGGCTCATGTTACAGACCAACTAGCGGCAAAACCAGAGAGAGTGTGAGAGCGCGCGCGAGAGAGAGAGAGACAGAGACAGAAAGAGAAAGAGAGAGTCAGAGAGAGAAAGAGAGAGTCAGATAGAGAAAGAGAAAGAGAAAAAGAGATAAGAAGGAAGCGATGTACCAAGAGGGACAGATTTCTGACTGGTGTAAAGCGCAAATCAGATGGCAAGTTTGTTACAGCTGCAACAGGCGACGCGACCACCACAACAACGGCACAAAAAAAGGTAAAAGCAAGAAAATATAACGAGGCATATCTGTCCCTGGGATTTACAAGCAATATGGTCGGCCAAGAAGAGAGACCCCAGTGTGTTGTGTATCTTAAAATACTGGCGGCAGACAGTATGAAGCCCACTAAATTGAAAAGACACTTGGAAACCCACCACCCGAACATGTTAACAAGCACTTTGAGTTTTTCAAAAATAAATTGGAAAACTGTCATGTCCAGCAGTCACTTTATAAAAGCTGCATCTGTATGTCACAAAAAGCTTTTATTGAAAGCAATCAGAACAAAGTAAATCCACATCAATCATTGCTGGATATCTTATTTTCTTGTTTGAGAGAACCTGCTGTTAAATGTGGGGAAATATACATTGTTTGCACTTAAAAGAAATGAAGGTCATTTTATTTACAAATTAAATGTCAGGAAGCAATTTACATGTGGGAATAGGAATGTGATCTATGCAGAGAAAGCACTGAGTAACTTGCACATCTTGTCTTTGATCATTATTTGATGTAGGATTTCTTTATTTTCTTGCACACTAATTCAGTTTGAAAAACCTACTGTTAAACGGGGAAATGTAAGTTGCTGCACTGTTCCTAACTTCAATTTTAACATTTTAAGTTAATTTTACTTGAAAATATATTCAAGAATGTAATGCAATTAATATGTCTGAAAGCACTACTTGAAACAATCTAAAGTCCAATCTTTTTGGAAATTGATTTTATTATTGCTATTTCTTTTCAGTAAAACAAACTGAACAATAAACTGTGAAGTGGAAAAGTGAAGTGACCTACCTATTTTAGAAATATATATATATATATATATATATATATATATATATATATATATATTTATAGAGTTTATATAATGCAATTTAATTCAAAACAAAGAAGGTACGACCCATTTGGGGTGGGATGGGTTGGGTGCAGTGGGGGGGGGGGGGGGGGCTTACAATGTTCCTATATCATCAAAGGGGGGCTTGACAGACAAAAGTTTGGGAACCACTGCTTCTATTTCCCAGTCAGACTTATTCCGTGAGTTCCTGACCTTAGTGAAAATCGCCAGTCCTTCAAACCTGACCGACTGCTTGACTAACTGACTCATGGTCTGCAGTCAGCACCCCCTGTAAATACTTGAAATAGTCGATGCTGTGTGTTTGATAGCGCAGATAGCGGTAGGGTGTCCGCTATCAGTATTATTTCGTGTTTTTTGTGGGATCAGTGGTAAAGCCTGGAGAGGAATTTTTGAGTTTGGTACCGTATTGTTTGTGCAGGTCTAGATTGTGCTCAACTTTGAACTGTTGCACGGCCACTCACACTCATCACAACCACTGCATTGTTGGGTTTGATTTTGTTTCTGTCAGCAACTTTAAAATTTTAAATCTGTTTGCTTCATTGATGTGTTGACTTGTTGCTGTGTATTCCATTGCTGAGACGTGACATTTGCATGCTCGCATACACACACACACACACACACACACACACACACACACACACACACACACACACACACACACACACACACACACACACACACTACTTTCTTGGTTTTTGCTTTGCTTGTGTCAATGACAACCAACTACTGTCTGTTTTGCCTCATTCCTGCATTGCTGTGGTGATATTGTGTGTTCCATTGCTGAGTGTGATCTCACTGTTGCATTGCTGTTTTCTCATATCTTGTGGGGTTTGTCTTGACTTGGCAATCGTCCACCCAGAATTATGATTTTTTATTATGACGTGATTGGCAGCCCTTAACAAGTGACTGTCAAATCACTTCTACAATATTATGCTTTGTGTTGTTATTTACATTTGTCAGGATATTGCATTGTGCCTTATTGCTTTATTATTGCTCATCCAACAATGCTGGTCAGGGACAACATTGGATTGTCATTGCTCACCCTTCCTGTGTGTCCTTATCAGCCAAACCCTCATTGACACAGACAAGCAAATTGTCATATGTGCTTCAATCCATTCACCCTGTTTTAGGTTCACAGACTTAAATCTATAATCTATCAACGAAATGTCTCCACCATAAGGGGACATTTATTTAAATTATTTACAGTCTTTTTGTACAGAAACATAATAAGCTGCCTGTGAGTTTTAGAAAGAGGATTGTTGAAGCAGTTACCCTTTCAGTTCTGGATGATAAGAATTTAATTCATAGTCATGCTGCTGTCTCCACTCTGAGAGCTTTACATCCTGTTTACTATTCTGCTCTTGTGTTCATTAAAGGAGATCATTAAAACACTCACCACTACATTTTGTACGATAAGGTCAGTTGGCCTTCCCACTTAGATGTAATAACTGCAGTACTTATTTGTCTTCGAAGCCCTTGCTGTAAAATTCCATCTCATATTTCATCTTTGCCACTCTGTAACAAATTTAACTCTTGCCGGTGATTTTGCTGGTGCTAAACCATCTATGTACTGGAACTGATTTAGAAAGTACTGCTTAATAATCATTTTAAACAACGTTAATTGTTCCCATTGTTTATTATTTGGTAAACATCAGGCCTGCTATGGGCAGGTTTTTGAATTTTCAGTCTGCTAACTGAAAATAACCACTTGCGTGACTGAAGGCCTTTACACACAGCGGGAATGACGAATGAACAACACCAAAATGCAAAATACTCGCCTGCGAATATTACGAATCAAGACTATTCATACCGGCATTGATGCAAATTTGCAACAATTGCAACACTTTTTCATTAAAAGGTTTGAAAAGATTTGTGCAGGCAGAGGACCAACTACCGGGACCCTATTGAGCCGGAGCGTGTCTTGCAGTCTGTCTGAAGTAAATTGTTGTATAGCTTAAGCTATACAACAACAACTGTGAGCTATTTTATTGAGTTTTCTTTTCAGCAAAATGCTCTTCGTGAATTTGAGTTCCCTCTGGCAAACAGTTACAGTGTATATGTCTAGGGCTTTTATTGTGAAAGGTAAGAACAGAAGAAGTGGATCTGGTAAGTGCTGCCTTTGCAAAGTTGAAAGGATTAATACAGTTTGCTGTCGTGGTTCGGACCACAGAGCCTCAATGTTGTAGTACACTATAGTGTATGTATTGAAAATGTCCATTCCACACAAGTGATTGGTTGATGTCTTTTATTTGCATTCTGTGTGAAAGTAAGTACTCATGACAAAAAATATGCGAAAACAAAATCCTGCGTGTAAAGGCTTTTATTGTGCTACGTAGCCAAGCACCAAGTACCAAGGGAAAAAGAGGGAACAAATTAGACGTGGGTTTTGTCAGTCCCACCAGATCTGTCAATGAACAGAAGCACAAATTCCAACATTATTAGAAAACAAACCTTTACACAAGACTATTGGGCATAGCTGAGGCCATTTATAGCAGTCATGATGTAATTAATTACATATTAAAAGTATCGTTTGCAGTGATATTTCAAATATTAGCATGTAATTTAAGAAAAAATAGTACTCATGAGAAAAAAATATTATAAATGCACCTCTATTTGTGTATAGACTGCAAAACTCATATATTATTATTATTATTATTATTATTATTATTATATAACATATAACATATATTGGCTAACAACTTTACTAAAATAAAGTGCTATGTTAGATTCTGTCTTTCATCTTGTTTTCATTCCTACGTCACCATAATTACACAATTTTCCTGTTTGTTGTCAAAAAGCTATGTATAGCTGTTTAACTGTGTCTCTATGTCTATGTGAATATGCTGCCGTTAGGATTCTTTTTGAAAATATATTTCCACTGTGTTAAGTTCATCAGTCAAATTTTCTTCCCTTTCTTGAGGGGGTAAATGAAGGTTGCTGTAAGGGCAAAGAAACGTAATATACTACGAGGATCATATTCCTCCTGATTTATTCAGACAGGGTGACGGCCTGAAGATGTGATCTAATAATTCCATCCTGCAACTTCATGTCTGTGTGAAATGTACAATGGATTCTCCTTCATTATCAAATAAGGACTCAGACAGGATAAAGCTTTGAAAAGAGCTGTCACTTTAACAAGACTAGTTGAACATGTTTTTTGTGTTGCTTATTGATCTGTGAGTCATTTTGAAATAAAAGCAGCAGGAAAAACTACAACCAAACCAAACTCCAACAGCCAATTATAATAGACACAGTTCCTCTGTGTTTATCTGTTTTTTCCTATATACAGTGTTTGTCTGAATTGATTACGAATTACATTTTTATCAAAATGAGTATTGGAGAGCTACTTCAATATCTCAGAATTTTTTATTGCTTTACTTATCATTCAGGGTCCATGTTGCACTAAATCTAACTCTTCATCTCAGTAATGGGGTTAGACACATTCAATTTGATGCACCAGATGTAAACCGTGGGTTTAAGTCTGCCATGTATCTCATGTGGCATTCTGCTCCCATACCGGTTTCTGTGCTATCTAATGTGCAAGGGAACTGCCGCTGCATCCTGTGCCCAAGACGATTGTGATTGGCTTACGACAACACGCTAGAGCATTTTTCCCCTACACACCATATTGACAATGTGTGCAGCGAGACATTTCTTTAGCACAGACACAGTGCTGCGGTGTAGGGACAGGCCGATACCGATATCGGGTTGATACTGACTGAAATGGCTGAATCGGGTATCTGGGACAATGAGCCCAATCTACTCAATTAAATTCTTTATGTATTTACTATATACTATATACATTATATACTGGAATTTCAATTCCTGTTTTGACCAAGTTGTTGATGCATTGAAATGGTTTAAATTTAGATTGTAATTCCTTTTACTTTTGAGGATTTTTTTTACCAAGTTGCTGGTGTAGAATTTATTATTTTAATGACAATGATAATTAATGCATACATCTATAATATTAATTTTTTTACACATACTGTAACTTAATTATATGTTTAGGGAATCATGCTTGTATGTAAATTACACATGCTCGACTAAGTTCTCTCTGCCAAGTTTAATCTATGTTACTGTCTCCTGTTCCACAAAAAAGTATCCACTAAACCATGAGGATAAATAATATTATTTATGCATTGGTAAAATTTGCCAAAAGCTGCCTGGTGTATATCAGGGTGGTGGACAGTTTAGGTTTGACATACATTTGCATCTGTACTTATGTCATACTCTGCTAATTTATATATTTTGCATTACATTCACCTAAAGGGTAAAAAAAGAGGGAGAAACAAAGCAGTACATTTGGGTGTGACTGGGGGATTTTACAAGAAGCTTTTAAACTCATATAACTTTAAAGTAAAGTTTGGGTGTAAAAACTCAAAATAACCATTTTACATCTGGATGCCATTCGATTGTTGTTTTAGTTTTAATGTTTGCTGTCTTTGGAAGATGAAGTTCATCTTCAAAAGGTATTGATTGTTCTGTCCTAGACTGTAAGAATGAATTAAAGAATGGATTCTTTTATCAAATGTTATTTGCTCTAAATGGTGCAGTTATACTCCTGACACTTTCAATGAAAAGCAGCAAATTCAATCTATTGAGTGCAATTGTGAGGCAGCTCAAAGTCTGTTTGTGATCCTTACCAATAATGATTTAATTTATCTGTAATAAAAGGCTGTAATGCCAGTCACCTAGTTTTCAGCATGTGACAAAGCGATGGTTTTAGTGAACTCACTACTTTCCCTTTTTCAGCGTGAGATTTATTAAATTTCCTCCTTAATAATGGACGAGAACACCGACTTTAAGATTAATTTTTATTTTAAGAATGTTTTGAATAAAATAAAATCCCACCCACGTTAACTGCAATATGGATGACTTAATATCCATAACAACATTTGCCACCATTTACTCTTTGGATTGTAAAGCATTTCTGCCATGTTGCAGTATATTATGCAAAATCCAGTTGGATTTTCTACTCTACAATACAGTGGAGCAACTTAACTGCAGACTTGGTCCATTTATTTGTTGGAAGTTATAGTCTCTTGTGCTTGACAGTTTTTTGGCATGTAGGTTTTCTGAATGATTCAGCTGTATTCATTTCATGGTACAGAATCTACTTGATGCTAAGAGGTTTTTGTTAAGCGTACCCATATACAGATGTGTTTTAACATTAATAAATCATAACCTCTTTCATTTTGAGACTTTGGTGTAAGTGCCACGAACAAATTAAACTATCACAGAGTATTATGTGTAGAGCCCTCTATGCGTAGGAAGGAATACATTGTTGGATAGCTGTAAGGCAGGGGTGGGCAATTATTTTTCCCAAGGGGCCACATGAAGGGCCGGACCAATAGACTCAACTCGATCCTGCTCAATATTATTACACCTCTTTAAAAAAAGCAGTAAATTGAATGGATTTGATAGGCTGTGAGTGGTAAGAGTAAATGTTATGATCAGTGGTGGAAGTACATTTGCTTAATAACTGTACTTAAGTACAAATTCAAGGTACTTTTCTTGAGTATTTAAATTGTATTGAACTTTGTACTTCCACTTCATTACATCTCAGAGGGAAATATTGTACTTTTTACTCCACTGCAATTCTCTGGCAGCTTTAATTACTAGTTACTTTGCACATTATAATTTTTCAAACCCTTCCATACCCAAACTGAACAACAGAATATAACAGAGTTAAAATAAGCTTTACCTGAAACATCTGCAGCAGGAATAATGAACTAAACAAATACACATATGTAGTATCCATATATAATAGTAAAACACTGCAGGGATGATGTTTCTGCAAAATTAGTACTTTTATTACTATTGTTTGTAGTCAAATTACTTAATTTTCAGTTTTTTAGTTCAGTGCGAGAAATCTAGTCTGTGTTGGGCTTCAACGAGTGCACTGAAGTCAGGTTGAATGTCTGAGGTGGATATGTGAAGGACAGCTGAGAGGTGATCGTCAGTGAGAGAGGATCTGTCTCTCGATTTGTTAAACTTCATAACGGAAAATGAACCAACATCTTCTGCGCATGTTGCTTTTGCAGCTTATCTGGCAAAGCCTCAGATGTCCGTGTCCGCTCTGCATCACCAACACATCCCAGGTAGCCAAAATGACCTGGCCCAGTGATGTACAATTATTTACGTTTTATTCCTAAAAAAACGTTTTATTCCTCTGCTGTAAGGGGTAGCAGAAAAATGTTTTTACTCTTCAGTAAAGCCGAGGAGAAAACATTTCACTAAAGTTTTTGTAAACAGCTTTTGTGTTTGGTCAACTGCTGATTGGATCACATTTTGAGGTGTAACTGAAAAGGACATTGACGAGACTAGTGCCTTCATGATGAATCCATTGCGTTGGTAGTTGAGAGAGAGAGTGTGTGTGTGTGTGAATGAAATCATTGTCTACTATCTATTCTGCTAAGGTAAGTAAGTGGGGTGTCATTGCAGTCCATTTACCATTATCGAAAAATGTAGAAACTTTTTTCAAACAATGAACTTGCTAAGAGAGAGGTACGGCATCTAACACATGCTGTTAACACTTAAAGGTATACAAAATAAGCAAGCATGAAGTCTATGTAATTTATTTTGTATTAATGTTGCTTTATTGGCAAACACATATTAACATAACTATAAAAGAACATCGATAGAACAACTCTTTCCACATTTCAATAACACAATGTAAAATTATTTTGGTGGGATTTTGAATTTGTATGTCTCTGAAATAAACAGTCCCTGCAGTGTTTAAGAACAAACAAAACAAAACTCTTAGCCTGGTCGTATCTAAAATAACTGGGAGCCAGGAAGGTTAATCTTTTCCTTAAGTTCCACAAAAGTCAACAGTGTTATCTTTTAGTAAGTCCCTACTTACTGTAATCTGTTTATCTGCCCATAGGGGAAAGGATTTAAGTTCAAAGCCTGGTGGGAAAATCATACTTCAGGGACAAAGGTTTAAGACGCCTTGTTACAATAACCCTCAAATGTCTTTGTCACACCTTTTTATAATATTCTGTGACAAAAAGTTTCCATTAACAAAAACTATGACCTTATTTTGAGATTTGTAATCAACCTTGTTGTAAAGGCAGGTGTACATGACAACATTATTCTCGTTATTTAAGAGAGTTTATTTAGATTTTAGAAATTTGAAAATCTGATTAAATAAAGCAAGGCAATACGTTAAGTTTGGTAAACTCAACTGGACTTTGACGTAAAGGGGGAGGCTTTTTTATTGTAGCCAAAAAATTCCCAGAATTTTTGTATTTACAATACTTTTTGATTTAAATGGTGCAAACACTTGAAGTATCAGGGTCACACACAAAGCAATATGTCATCTGCATATAATATCATTTTGGGATTTGTTCAACTGAAAACGGCTTTCGATCACATTCAGTAATGCTATTTCAGTATCACTGATATAGCATTCACTGTCTGTGATGGCAAATATACAGTAGATTATTATGTTTACCTGTTAATCAACACATTTAGATAACCTTTGAATACACTCATGGGGCTAAATATTCAGTGTGAAATCTTTCATTGGATGAGGTCTATGACTCATGGACATCACTTAGCGGATGATTATTATAATAATTATTACCCATTCATGTGAATGAACCTGAGACCTAGGGTGGACCGAGGACTGGGAGGCAGGGCTAACGGAAATGCTAATGCGCTTGCTCTATGGGCCCATGGATGTGTAAGATTGCTGGAAGATTGAGGTAAGATTTTCACTTGCCAGTCAAGCCATTTTGGCTTCAACGCATGACTGAGTAACTTTCATAGGAATTACCGTAAGCCTGCCTCCCTCGTCGTATCCAGTTCTCTTCATACATCCATGTTATTGGCCACAAAACCGAATACCTCTTTTTAAGCACCCATGGTCTAAACCCAGATTCTGCTGTTTCCTTCTGTGCTGCCTGAAAAAAGTTCTTTGCAGGTGCATTTTAATAAAGTTGTTTGCAGTTGCATTTTACAGAATAGTAGTTTTCTGTTTATTTTCTGGAATATATTTAGAAGCTGAAACTCTGTCTGCCGTGGTTCTGTAATTTGAAACCTTTGACCAAAGATAGGGGGTCACAACTACTAATCCACTGAAGGAAATGTATGTGATTTTCCGTGAGATTCTCAAATTAGCATTTAACCTTATGTAGTGTGCAGAATGATGGGAACATGATGTGGACACCTGCTGTCCTCACATTTCCTCTTTTGAAACTCTTTGGGACTCTGCGACTAGTCCCTGCAAAGACAGCATATAATTATGATGTCACTATGTACAGCAATGAATAGCTATCCAATTTCACAAAGGGAAGTAACAACAGCCACCCCCACAGGCTTTTTGGTATGTGAGTGCATGTCTACATGCTGATGAGGTAACTTGTAGTTCAACTGTGACTATTGACTAAGATCCCAGTGACTCCGCAGTGTCTTCCGGCAGGAGGTACATTGTACACCAGGTCCTCCTCTGATTCAGTTGTAACAACTGCACTGATTCACCATATCATTTTTTTTCTCAGCCTGTGATTAAGCCTCCCACTCCCACCCAGCAGGTGTGTCCATGGATGTGTCACCCCCCTACTGGCTTTGGCCCAGGGGCTATAAAAGCTGCATTGCTCCCCAGGTAGTCACACATCTAAGGCAGACGTAAAAAATATTTCACCCCTGAAGTTCTACTGTGAAAGACTAATGCCTTCAATAACGAGCCAGCTCTCTGCAACAACACAGGTTTTGTGTCCCTGCCTGTTGAAGCACGGTCCCTCAGCAGCCATTAGGGCCTAGTACAACCTTGTATCAGCAAGTGTGAAGGAAGTAGAGAGACGAGCTGGACATGCAGGCTCTATTGACTTCATTATTCCCTTTTGCATGGGTGGACATTTCTCCACTCTCTGGGAGTTTGCTGCCAATAGATGCTTCTTGTTCACAACTTCCAACATTTTAGTAAGTGCATGCAATTTTGCTCCATTATCAAGGTGGAAAATGTGCAATGTGCAATGGGAAACTGTGCCTGAGCTTTTTGCAATGAGGTCTGCAGAATTGATGATATTGCAGTGAATGCAGTCAAGGTTGGCTAGAACTCAATTTGCTGTTGACATGTCAGCTTTATATTGGGATTGCACATGTGACTTGATAAATACTCTTTTTCATGGGAGGTGCTTATAACAAGGACATTATTGTGACAATACAAAGAGTCACCTAGTGACCTCCTCCCTTTGCTCAGTTGACAGATCCTGACAAGTCCTATCCTATTCATCACACTGAAGAGGATCTTTGTGTCAGATGTGTTTAATGACAAAGTAGATTTAACTGCAAAGTATACCGTACACAGAATGATTACATTTTAATTTCATTATGTACAAATACCAAAAATGACTGAAAAAAAATTAAGCATCAGGTGCTTCACCACAACAAAAAATGAATTACAATACCAATAGCAAATTGTATTTTCTGCTGTGTGAAATAGTTGCTAACAGGATGTTAGCCAACTAAGGTTAGCTGTGTAAATGTGTGTGAACAGGTACATGTTGTAGATAATATGGTAAGCCACATACAGTAACTGTATAGTCAACGAAATATATAATTTGTATTCACAATTTATTGGTGATTTACTATAAACAGTAAGAACCAAAGGTACTGCTTGCTGTGGTTATTGTGGGTGGAGCACCCAGATTTTTATCACCTGACAAATACTAAATGAATTCCTTCCTATTAGTATCACTAGGTTATATTAATTACACTGGTAAAGATTTGAAGTCGATGCACAGCCAAGGGGAGGCAAAGGGACATTAATGTTGTTCTGGAAATTTTTGAACTAATGGCTTTTATGAATACCTCTACAGTAGTTTCTTTAGATCATTTTTTTTTGCATTTGACGTTCTAATAGTTTCACAGTTGGTAGCAACAGCATATATGAACAGATGACGTTATATTTTCAGAATAAAAGAAAAGGTATTTCTAGTCACAACCAACCTCTGTATTGGCTTTCACCGACTGAAATTTAAATGGCTGATTTCGGTTTTTTGATTTTTTATGTCTGACCTACTGATTTCGATTTTCTTTCTAAGAACTATAATTGACAGCAAGGCTCCGGACTTTTTTCCACCACCGCCTCGAAGTCTGTGTAAACCATCAATAATTCTAAACGTTATCCATTTACTTTCACTAAAATACATAATTAAAATGATAAGGGTTGTATTTTCATTGAAATACTTTCTTCAATTAAAAAACAAATTGGCATTAGTATTTTTAATTATGTATTATAAGCTGCTTAGAGCTATTAGAAAATCTCAATTGCCTCTCTGATAGCTATTGTATTATATACATACATACAAGAGGTATGCTTTTTACATGGCCAGTACATTCATGTCAGTGTATCCACCCAGTCCAAAATTGGAGGTTGGTAGAAGCTTATCAGACATCACCCAACCAGTGTTTTCACATAGAGGAGATTGGATTCCTGCTATGCATAACATGTATCACCGGGGCTCAATTTTGACAGTGCCATAAAAGTAAGCTCTTGATAAGAATAAACAAACACAGAGGGAAGTTATTGATCTTGGTCATGCTCTCTCTCTCATCCTATTTCTGAAAGAATAGGGATTTCCAAATGGAATTGTCTGTCACTGGCACTGAGCTGTGACAGTGTTTTAATATTCATGTACGTTCTTGTAATGAGCGAGTCAAGTCAGATGTCAGTGTTTCACAGCAGAGGGACAATCCCACCTGTGATAAGTGACCTGTGTCACCCATAGGAGAAAAGACTGGGTCTGGAGAGAAACAATAAGGCAGCAGGGGATTGGGTGGGACCTAAAAAAATGGTTTATATCATTGACATCAAGCATTTCCCTCTATTTCCAGATGTGGAGATTGATTCGGTATCTGCTCTCAGCCTGTCAAAACACAGGACTGTCTATAATCTGCCGATAAGCCTCGTTCTCAGGCTCCCCAGACAATCCTCTTTTTGTATCTGTACCTTTCAGTCACTTATTGAATTACAGAAACAACTGGAGCTAGACTCAAGTTCCATTCCCTTCCTTGTGGATGGCAAAATACTAAAGAGGGCTTTTGGAGACGCTCCATCACAGCTGGGAGAGCAGGTGGTGGGAAGAAGCCCTTGGGAAGCTCTGTTGGTGCAGACCTGGCCTGTAGGCAGCCTCAGGTACCGACGCTGTCTTGCCAAAATGAGAATGTTTTGTCACAAATTCATCTTACATTCCCTGTCATAACTCCATGCCTGGGTTATTCCTTATTTCTACAAAGAAAGAGGCTTTCAATCATGACTTAGTTGTCTGATATTGATTGTAAAATGTGTTTGAACTGCACATGCAGGACCATCCCAGTATTTTGCACATTTATTTCATTTTCTACAAGTCATGTCTTCATTGCTGCTGACCAGTTTTGAAAGTGATATATTTGTGTGTTTTTTTATGAAGGTTTGGCTCTAGTAGCATGCCTCTTGGGATTACAATATTGTAAATCGGCCCACAGTTTGGGTCCAGAGTGAAATATTATTGAATTTACTTCTAATGAAGTTTGGTACACACATGGATGTTCCCCATTGAATGGATTGTAATAGTGTAGACTTTTAATCAAGTGCCATAATTTGGTCTTAAAACTCAGTTTTTCCTTCATAACTACCTTCAAGATGAATTCATTCCTGTCAGCCTCAGCTGTACATTGTCCTTAGTGCCAGTTTGCATATCATGGGGAGCGAGGTAACCTTTACCTTATATTATTAGCATTAACTTTGTCATTGTGAGCAGGTTGGCATAACAACCACTGTTCTTTTCACATCTACTTCAGTAATTTGCTAAGGACCTTAACTCTCATCCATCTCGTGAGACTGTTAGACAGAAGTCTTTACTTTGCTGATTTTTATTATGTATGGAAATAAATGAAGAAAATGGCTGCCTACATGTAGAAATTACATCTTTATAATACACTATAGTCTCCCTTAAAATAATGGAGATGTTATTGTTTGTTTTCTCTCAAATAAGTTATAATACCATATAATAAGTCTTCTCCACATCCTCGAGGAATCACACACATGCTTGTACTTGTGCTGTGTCCACCTATTGCATGCAACCCTACATTTGAGTCGACGCATATGAACACAGCATCCATGGCGCATGTTTGCTTTGTGAGGGCTTGTGCTTTGTTGACAGTTCTTTCTCGGGAAAAGCTTGTATCCAAGTGCTTTTAACAGCTCAGACTGCAGCCTTGACAGTAATTGTATAGCCCATGGTAAGGGTCCAAGACTGGGCCGCTACCGTAATGTTGTCCCTGCAAAGGTAAAATGTCAGGGATTCAGTTTCAACAGTATTCTTTTGGTCATAAAACTGTTAAATATGTTAAATTATATATATTCTTTAAAGTGACTGAATACTATTACATACACTACACTACCTTATTGTGTTTTCCAGCTGCTTATTTCTCTGTAGTGCCACCAATGTTTTAATTTATTGAGTGAATAAGTTGGCACTACATTTTGTATTATTATTATTATTCTCATTTTAGCTGTTAGTTCTAGTGCAAATTCTGTCTCTGAAAAGTAACCAAAACACAGATAGATGTGTGTCCTAAAATGTTGGATCACCACAGGCCTCCAGAACAGCTTCACTTCTCCCTCTAATAGATTATATTCTCTGAACTCTACTGGAAGGATGAACATTGTTCTCTAAAAAATGTTCCCTCATTCGGTGCTTTGATGATGATGGTGGAGAGGGTTGTCTAACACACCACTCAAAAATCTCCCATAGGACTTCAACTAGGTTGCAATTGATGAACTGTGAAGGCCATAGCATATGTACATTATTTTTGTACCCACCAAAGCATTTACAGAGCATGTGGCCTTTGGGTGCCTTTTGAATCCTCATTCAAAGTCACTTCGATCTTTTCTTTTTGCCATCAAAGCCCCCTCTGCCTAAATTTTAGGAATTATCCCAGATACAGATACACTTGCATTTTTTAATTTCTGAAGCAAAATTATCACATTCCATTGAATATGAGTTGAATCCCTAGCACAGCTGAATCAGCTTTGAGTGTATCTAGATGGCACAGAATCTTACGAGAGGCATATATATATATATTAGTGCTGGGCAACGATTACAATTTTTAATCGCGATTAATCACATGCTTTTTTAGCGACTAATCGCATTGTTATGCGCAAAATTCAATAATGAATTCAAAAGTAGTGTATTGAGCACTTTTATTTTAAAAGTACTGCTATATGAACAAAAGTGCAATAACATTTGGTTTGTAAACACTTTAAACAAATAAGGTTCTTTTTAACAGCAGTATTCTCTTTACATTGTAACAGATTGTTGTGAATTGTTTGATTGTATAATATAATGTTAAGCTGTATATTGTGAAAAGCATAAAACAGGAAGTGCTTTTACTTTGAAGAGCCAGGAAGTAGCATGATATGTGCTTCTTGACGCTAACCTAGATGATGATACGTAGAAAGCCACATGTCGAGTGTTCACTTTCTGCAATTCAGACAGTAAAATGCTCCGTTCAAACCAGACGTGTCTTGGTCTTCATTAGAAGCTCCACTTCACAACACAGATAAAATACAGTTATAATGATTCTGAGAATAGATATTCAGCTGGTGTTCACAACTTTATTTTCATGTGTGTAATAGATGCAATTTCAAATATTACAAATTGAAACACCTTGAAAACTGCAAACCTATCTACGTCATGTTTTTTTCTTTCTTTTTTTGTATTTGTTAAATTCTCAGTGGTGATATCAAAATGATATGCTTATTATACATTTTCCAAACAAAAACACTTTAAAAACTCTACAAAAATAATTTAAATTAATCATTTATTTTTTGCTTTTTTGGTATTTTGGTCAGACACATATGCAACACTGAGTACCGTGTAATATGTGTGGTATTAGTTATAAATGTACGTTGGTACATAGAGGGTGATAAGAAGCTGTGCAGGAGGGACTTAGGACCCAGGGGAATGAAGGTGAAGGAAACAGGAAGAGATGGAAGAGACGCCACACAAACAGCTGTTCACCGCTGCTGCCCGGTGTTACGGTTTAACCAATGCGTCTGTTGTTGTCGTAGTTATGGCAGCTGTTGCAAATTGCCGCATTCGGCTTAAGGTCGTCAGTTAACAGGGTCCCTGGTTAAACCGTAACACCGGTTCTTGTTTTAAAAATGTCCGCTAAAAAAACAAAACTGCGTTAATGCGCGATAAAATAAATTTCCCCGTTAATTAATTAATGCATTAATTTGCCCAGCACTAATATATATATAAATACCCAGCAGCTGGGGTTTCCTACAATTTTTTTCCCCCAAAACACACAGATCATCACTGAGCAGACACTGTTTCCCAAAAGTGAGTCTACTTTCACGGACCTCGTCTCATATTGATTCTATCGTCATTATAACGACTCGATTGCAGAACAAACATCACAGGCAGATTATGAGCAGTGCTGCATGGAGGGCCCCCTCCCTGGCATAGTGCTTATCATGTGAACACATGTTTGGAGAGGAGTTCAAAGCTGGTCCGATATGACAACTTCATCTCAAGCATTTCACTGTTATTGCCCTTTGAATTATTATGACCTTTTTGCCGCTTTTCAGGTTCTCTGCATTATTCAGTCCTTGACACAATATGTTCCGTTCTCCTTTTAAAGCGAGGCAAAATTCTGAGTGAAATATTCACCACCTCTTTTGTCCTGTCTTATGTCTTACAGTAAGTGTTTTTCCAACTCGGGGGGTGGGGGGGATTTTGTAAAAGGAATGGACATAGTGGGAAGCATCAGCTGACACAGTTGAAAGCCTCCTACTCCCAAACAGTTATCCTCAATAACAAAGAAAATGGATTGGCATTACATGAAATACAACCTTTCAATGCAGTAAAACATGATTTCCTTCAACACCCACCTTGTCAAAATCAACAGCAAAACATCACGTTTTGATGTTGTAACTGATGGTAGTCTTGAAATAATTAGATCTTGTTGTCACCGGTACAATGCAGTGTGTCTCCAACAGTGTACAGATAATGCTATTTGAGGTGAGGATTAGAGACACACGATTAAACTTGTCGTGCTGCACACTGCTGGCTTCTTGTGTATGATCATTTTTGCTCCTGCTGATGCTTTCATTTTGCAGTGGCACCACCATTACCGGCATAATTGCATCTTCAAACCGCCAAGAGATGCGCCCTTGTTGCGAAATCCATTAGCACACCACAACACTCTGCCCCTGGGACGAGGACAGGGGTTTCCAACAAGGCTTAATATCACTCTGCGAGAGTGAATAAAACATGGACACTTTTCCTCCTCTTAGCCTGCCTGCTTGTCATTGATTGTCTCGATGAGACAAGGAAAAACAATGACTCACGTGGGTTCATATCTTTTGTAAGATTAAATGTTACGACGCCTTGTGTGTTTCTATTCTAAATGATGAAAAAGTTTTGAGAGCACGTTTAGCAACTCATGACAAGTTTTTGACATTTGTTTGTCACAGCAGCTACTGGAAGAAGTTTGACTTGAGACCCACAACCTCATGCTACCGTTCTGCATTTGAAAAAAACAATATTTTATTTTCATTCCTCTCTCCATATTTGGCTTTCAATTATGTGATATTCAAACAACCTCTCTCGGTGCATCATGAAGAACATTTCTCTGTTTTCTCATGCACGTCTCAGGAGGGAACCACGTCTTGCTTTCTTGTCTTGAGTCGTTTTTCAGCTCCATCCCACACTGCCTTATATTGTCTGTTATGTAATGGTTACACACCACCTGAGGGCAACAGTTCTTCAAGAGACAGGGGAAATCTCATAAACAACCACTCTTTGTTATTTAGCATTAAGCTTGATATTAACTTCAGTTAATGGTTTTAAACATAAGCGTCCAGACTTTATAAAAGGAGAAATGAGCTCTGGAATATTACAAGAGCTCCAGTACAATATATGAAACTCCAATAAGACAAAATATATTTCACAGAGCACATTATACACAGTGTGCAGGAAATTAAAGTGGTCCTTTCCACAATTACAGCACACTGAGGCAGTGAAAGTCTTCTGTGCAGACTCAAAATCATTACAAAGTTTACAGTGTATCCGACACCTTAAGGGAAAAGACAATAAAAAGCAGAAGCCTTTTATACGAGCTAGACTGTGGCTAAACATTTATAAAGAGTTTGAAGAAAAGTTTGCCACTGTTGCAAGTATCTGGCCAACAGATTTAAAGTGATGTGATGTGAAGCATCAAAATGTTGGTAATATGGCCACATAAAGAAACATATTATTACAACACATTATTGATTGTGTTTTTACTTAAAAAACAACAACAACAACAACAGGTAACTCTTAAGTCATGTTGGAGGCAGGGCTCAGGGGATGGCAGTGTTGGTCCCATCAGCCTCAGCAATACTTTTTGTTTTTGAGCTAATTAGCTTAGCAATTGTTAGCACACTAACATACTTAGTCAGGATAATTGCCTAATGAGCTTACACGTATCAGGAATTTGCCTCAGTGTGTGGTGCATAAAATTAACTTAATAGGGCATAAACAGGAAAAGTACTGCAAAAGTCAAGAAACATACATATTGAATAGAAAAAATACAGTTAAAAGATGAAAAAATACATTTATAATAAGTATAGATGTTTTTAAATGAGAGTGCTGCATTATGTGATATTAGTCAAAAAGATGTGCTTTAATGTCACACATTATATTAAATTATTTTTTCAATTATGTAGATGTTCAAGGGAAGTTTCTCTCAACTTGGATGTTATTGTCTTCGATTTCCCCCAATGCTCCTATTGGTACTGTAGTAATACCATTGTACTCACCAAGGTAAATGCTGAGACATTGCCAAAAGTCAGACAGGCAAAACTATTTAGAAGTGAAACATGGTGAGCAGTAAAACACAAAGAATAATTGTAACTTAAAATGTGAACCGGTCTCTGTCTCCTCTGTGATTCTGTGAGACTGAAGAATGTGTGATGTTTATGAATTTCAATCAGCTGTTTGACCTCTGGGCCACCGGTCTTTTAATTGACCTCTGTCACGAGTGTAATGGGAAAAAATATATTCTTATATCATGAAATGTTTTAAAAGATGTAAAACTGAAAGGTAAGGTGAGGAACACAAATACTGACATAACACAGCAGTCCTATCGAAGTAGTTAATCAGTTTTATTGAACACAGTGTCTTGTTTCTCACGGCTGGTCACACACTCCCACTTCGGACAGAGGAAGTGAAGACACAGTGTCTGACAAGTTTGAGACAGACCATAAAACCATCACTGATTCCCAGTAAACACACTTGGCATGTGTTTAGATAAGAACGATAGCCAGGGTACGAGAACATCTACTCCTTGTCTATGATTTAGCCCAGGGCGTGAACTCATGTGTGCATAAAATGGCTTGGTATCTTGTACGATGTTGAACTTTTCACCACAGACACTGACTGAGGTGGCTGTGGTGCATCTTTCCCTTGCAAGCAAAATAAAATAGAAGGGGACAACTTTGAATCATTTGAGGACTTCATTATTTTCTTTGAATCTGTGAACAAAACTCTTCTCCCGATTTATAATTAGAAGTTTTTCCAAAACACGAGTCAAGTGTCTGCATCACCCTGGCTGCTGCGCGCAGCAATTCTCCACCACTGGACTGGAGAATTCAATTAGCCTCGTCTTGGCCACCAACACTGGATGCATCGGGGAAGATTTTCCTCTTCCTGTGTGTTTGCTATTTGACACCGCACACATTATTTCCAATCACATATGTGCAAAATAAATTCAGAAAGTCAAGAAGGGACATGCATCGGTATACGAAAACGCCATTTACAATTCCTGGCTCCCTGCAGTCCACTGCAATCTCCCATTCATACAGATTAAAGTACACAAGCAATTTACCCTTGGCACTGGCATTTCTCTCTGCTTCCATGTTGGTTAGGTTGGAAACAGAAAAGGGCGCTGCAGCAGCAAGAGCTCGAGGGAAATATGTTTAATTTCCCAAACATTGATGACTCAGATGATTGTTCAGTTTTCAAAAAAAGAGCACCCTGAAAAAAGAGAGCCCACTGCTCCAGGAACAGCTGTTTGCTGGTGTCCCACGTGGGCCTCTGCCAAGCGAAATATGTGTGTTTCGGCCCACGACCACACAAACCCACCTTGCACGGCGAGGCGTGCTCTGCACAAATGAGTGAATAAATGAAATGAAGAAGTATTCAACACTTAATCTGCCTCCCAAGAGAACGGCAGCCACTGACTCTTAATACATTCAACGAAGGAATGCCGGGCGAGAAAAAGAAAGGTGGAGGACCGCTGAAAGGGAGCGACTGGTCGAGGAGAATGAAGCCCAACTGTAAACATGGTTAAAAAACAAAGGATTATGAGGAAATGAGCTGCTCGCATGACAGCATAAATCAGTGGGAGGCATTGTCCTCTAATGGAAAGCTGGGGCCCCATACAGAGGAACATATCAATCATAGAGATAGAGCTGCCATCATATTGACTATGCACCAAACAAACAACATCTAGGATGAGGTCTAAGTGCTATTCCCAATACAGGCCACATTGTAGATCATTCCTCCGCCATAGTCTCCTGGGAGCACATTGAATTATTGAGAATGTGTGCGAGTGCAGAACATGGTGGCTTGGAAAGGCTCGAGGAATGCTCTTCTACTGCTGGATTACAGCAACAAACATCACTAAGTGTCACGTTCATTGTAAAATATCAGACTGGAACCATCTCTTAATAGGGGCTGATTTTACAAAGCTTTGAAAAGTGCGGGAGACTATTTTGGAATATGTGCTAATAACATTTGTCTGATTCACAAGTGCTTCTATTATGATCAGCACACAATGGCTCAGATCCAAACCTCAGCAAAATGTGAGAAATAAAAGTGGCTGTGTTTATGAGTCATACATTTGGCTCACTTCTCTGATATATGTACCCGCTGCTTTACAATACCTAACTTAAAAAAATTAAATAAGCTCATGTACTAAAATCCAATTTGCTACATACATTTCACAGATTTTGCGTAATTTTAATGGGACGTCTCATTTTAAAATGTCTTACTTTTGTAGGATTTTTATGAGCTTATAAGCCCTATTTTTCATTCATAAACAATTCTTATGAATTTCATATAAAGGGATTTTATAGAACACACACACACACACACACACACACACACACACACACACACACACACACACACACACACACACACACACACACACACTAACTAAACTGTGAGACTTTGGGGAAAGAGTCAGAAGCATGATGTGGCTCTCTGTTCTGTTTCTGGCTGACCTGTTTCAGTCGGGAGTCATGTGCACCACAAAGCATGGTATTCACTGCTTAATTTAGCAATCACAGTGCAGAGGAAGACTCTCTGAAGAATTGTGAGCAGCATCTGTCTGGTTTTAAGACTAGATCTGAGGGTAATAATGTGCACATATTCTGGTCTTCCCACTAGGCACCAGGATGTATCAACTGCCCACCAAATGTGCATGAGGTGACTGTTTGATATATGATACAGGAACATCATGGCCTGATAAACCAATCTGAGAGTGCAGGGGCAGTTTGATTTTGTGCCCCTGGTAACCCTCAGCTCCTGCATTAAAGCCCTCTTTGTCACCTCCAAACTCACATTAACTATAGTGCAAACAGAACACTATGCTCTGCAGCTTCATCACATAACAATATGGGCCTCAACGTAAGGTAATAATGGAAGACATTAGGTCATATTGTGTTTCAAACTAATTTGAACATTAACCAATTACTAAGACCAAGATAAGCATTGCAACTGGGACTTGGGGGCCCCTGTCTGTAGGGAGCATAGACTATATATAAGAAGTGGACATCACCATGACCTCCCCCATTGATTTGTGGACTGCTGCTTTGAAGCCATGAGTTTGGCCATCGCCATCTTGTTTTTTTGCAACTAGAAGTTACACAGCTATGTGCAACTGAATAAATTGAATGAGCAATCTTTAGGCGACCAAAAATGTTACAATTAACTTTCATGAACTAAAAAACACACTGTGAAAGGGTAAGAGTTGTAAGACGAAAATAGACAGCTCCCAGACCGGTCAATCACAAAATAGCCACGCCCTAAAGCATACCCTGCTTCATCATCTATATCACTCTAAATGGAATCATTATTTACTAAATGAACATCATGCTGTTTTGAAGAAGACTTGAAACTAGTGATTTAGACCATAAACTCATGTTTATGAGATAATAAATCAAGTTACAAGTAAGGAGTCTCCCCCTGGTCTTGTACTGTCTGGTTAGGAGCCCTCTTTACTTGTTTGTTGATCCAGCCTCGAGTGACATAAATCCACCCTCAAATGCTCCGACATTGCTCTACATCAAAAAAGTTTGATTTCCAACTTGTGTTCCTGTAACTGAAATGTTTTAATTTACATATTTTGTGTACCCCCCCCCCCCCCCAACCTGCATTGTCAACTTTTGCTTCAGTTAGCAATTTCCTGTATTTCCCAGAATGGCTTTTAACAGCCTCCAACAAAAGGCTTCTGTGCCCTGCAAACATGTAGGTGGAGAGAGCGACAGCAGTGGTGCAGTGAGTATTAGAAAAACAGAGAGCGAGACGGAGAGAGAACAATGCCGTGGAGGTGTGTGACCAGTCAACACTGGCACAAAATGATGAGTTTTGAAAGAAGCTCTGCCTGTTTTATTCTCAGTGCTGATACCAAAACCTGATATTAACTGTTTATGCTTTTGATTGCTTAAACAAAAAAATGCAAAAAACACAGTACATGGTCAAAAAGTGTATGGACACCTAAACAGTACACCCAAATGGGATTGTTTGAACAAAACCATTGGCATTAAAATGCTGCTCTGAAAGAATTGACTCTAATAGAAAGGCTTTACACAACATTTTGAGTAGCATGGGGTTGATGTCGGAGCTCTGTGTACGCCATTCAAGTTCTTCCACACCAATTTGGAAAAACCTATCTTTGTGCATGAGGGTATAGTCATGTACACATTGTCAAACAGGAAAGAACCTTCCCCAAACTGTTGCTTGAAATTTGGAAGTGCACTATTGTCTTGAATATCATTGTTTGCTGTAATATTAAGATTTCCCATAATTGGAAGTCAGGGGCTATGGTCGAAAAGTCTTTTTTTGCTTTGGAAGGTTCCTAACGAGTGAAATGACCTAGAAGTATGTGCCAGCCATGATAAGAGCTAGTTGAATTCTCTAAATACTAAGGAAAGGTGCTTCAATGCTTCCTTTCTTATCTCTTTTAGCACGGGATACACTAGACCATCCTTCACAAAAGAAAATGAGATAATGCCATCCCACAATTCCTTACAGCAGCAACATTTCAAGCGACACTTCATTCCTCCATATTCCTTTTTTATTTTAATCCCAACCTTGAAACTTAAGTTATATTTTCACTGGGTTTTCCATGTTCATATCGAATGCATGAGACAACATGGTAAGATTGCACGGGACAAAGTATCTAAGATGCACTTTTAGTACTCCATCTTTGAAACTTTAGTTTTGCACGGCAGACCCTCGTTAATAACCTCCGCCGTTGCATATTTATGTTGTCCTCTCTAGGCGCAGTCAGATTCTCTAAGCACAGGGGTTGTCATTTCCCAAATATTTATGAATTTTACGTCACATCATTCCTTGACCTCATAATGTTTTCCATCGAGATCAGGGAAAAGTGTTTAGGATTGATTGTTGTTGTTTCTTTAACGTTACGCACCACCCGCCATGTCAAATTCCTTGTATAATGATAATAATAATAATAAAAATAATTAAAGCTGCAAGCAGCATTGATCGGGCCCTCGCAACGTCACACACGTCGAGGGTACTGGCAGGACTCTGGTTGATGCGGCAATGCATTTCTGTGACCATCATACACTGCATGCACAAGTTAGATGATATTTCCTGCGTTGACCAGCAGCATAGCAAGACCATGTTGCCAGGTCTTAAGCCTCAAATGTTTTGAGTGTACCTCCGATACAATCATAAATGTAAGCCTGTTAAGATCATTAAGAAAATGAACGTGTGAATGTGCTTCAGTATTTGTAACATAACAGACTGTCAGGTTACTGGGATGGAGTTCAACTCCCTGCAGTGTCCTACTGATTGTATTTGGACTTACATGAAAGTTAACAGAACAGCAGTGTCATTTGTTTTTACTTGAACACTTTAATTTGACACTGTTTTCATTTTAAGCTCTTCTGTAACTTTAGATTGTAGTGTGAAGCATTCATTGTAACATTTAACCTGATTCTCATGTAGAAGCTCTAGACAGATCATTTATACTAATGCCCACTGACATGGTTTGAAAAACACTGTTGATTAACTTTTGTTCTTCAAGCATCTTAGTTTGCACATATTTAGATCAGAGAAGTCTTTTTCTCATGGTGTGCCCACAAACCCTGTTTGGGCCGCTGTTATTATAGAATTCAGTTTACGTCCGTGGTTGCCAGTAGGTGGCGCTATGACTATGAGTTAATATTGGCATGCAGAAGACCTAAAATCACGACAGCAATCAAGCATGTCAAGTTTGGGGCAGTTTTGACAAAGTAAGGTTGAGTTACAAAAGCTTGATGGATGATGGCGAATCATGTAAAATTGCCGCTACACCAAGTTCATGTTATCCGATGAAACATCAAGCTTTTAGTAACTTTTAATAGTAAAGGTCTTTAGGTTGTTCTGACCAAATTCTAAGCTGATCGGATTATTTCCCTAGGAGGAATTCGTAGTGCAGCACCTGGAAAAGGAAATAAAACCACAAGAAATTCATACATAATTCAAAATGGCTGACTTCCGGTTGGGTTTAGAGCATGAACCCCTAAGACTTTTTGTTAAGTCTACATGTGATACATCTGCTTACAAAATTTTATACAGCTAGGTGAAACGTACTGTGAGGGCTGCATCGTCAAAAAATTGTAGGGGGCGCTATCGAGCCAACTTGCCGCTCTGAAGCATTAAAATCAGATCAGATAACTACATTCAGGATTTTAAATGTGTGTGACAAGTTTGGTTACGTTTTGAATATTTTTAGCCCCTCAAAAACACTTTTGTTTTTCGTGGCGAAGAATGCATCGCCACGGCAACGGCCTTTCACGAAACAACAACCTTTGAGTAACTTTTCATCACAAAGATCTTTAGATTGTACTGATCAAATTTGAAGTCGATCTGATTAATTCCCTAGGAGGAGTTCGTTAAAGTAGAGCGCCTGGAAATGTCTAAAATGACACTAGAAATTAATACAAATTTCAAAATGGCTGACTTCTGGTTGGGTTTAGGGCATGGCCCCAAGAGACTTTTATTTAAGTCCACATGTGATACATGTGCCTACCAAATTTTGTTAATCTATGTGAAACGTACTGCGAGGGCTGCTTCGTCGAAATTTTGTAGGGGGCGCTATTGAGCCGATTTAACACTCTGATTGAATAAAATCATATTATAGAACTACATTTTGGCCTTGTGATCTGTGTGTCAAGTTTGCTTGTGTTTCGAGCTTTTTTAACCTCTCCAAATGACCATCGTTTTTCACGGCGAAGACTGCATTACCACGGCAACGGCGTTCGATGAAACATCAAAAGCTTAGAGAACTGGCATTATGAACTTCTTACATTTGTGTGGAACAAATTTGATGTTGATCTGATTTTCCAACTTAGAGAAACAAGCCAAAGTATAAAGACTTTAACTTACTGTTGCCAGTAGGTGGCGCTATGACTATGATTCAAAATTGGCTTGCAGATGTCTTCAGGCCTGGAGTTTAATCAAACATGTGAAATCTGGTAAAGATCTGATAATGCAGAGTCGAGTTACATCAGTTTATTCGTTCATGGCGAAGGATCGAAATTCGCAGAGCCGCCACGTCGCCACGCTTCGACAACTTCCTACAATTTTCACAATGAAGCATTATCAAGGTCTTAAGGCTTTTGTGACAAAATTTGAGAGGGATCCGATTAATCTGTGAGCAGTAGGGTGTCAAAGTACACAACCTATGACTTCCTGTTGCCACTAGGTGGCGCTATTACTATGATTCAAAATTGTCATATACATGTGTTCAGGGTCAGGATGTTATGACATATGAGAAATTTGGAGCAGATTAGGCATTGTACAGCCGAGTTACAACAACTTCCTGTTTCATGGCGAATGGTGTTTTTTTGCCGCCACGCCACGGACACATAGTTTGATAACTTTTTGATCTTTGAGTATCGTTTCACTGCCAAGGTCTCAAGAGCATACTGACCAAATCTGAAGGCAATCGGGTTTAATCTCTAGGAGGAGTTTGTTAAAGTATGGCGCCTTGAAACGGTCCAAAAACGTCATAAAATTCAAAATGGCCGACTTCCTGTTTGGTTTAGGATATACCTCCTTTTGACTTTTTTGTACGTCCCATCACGTTCCACATACCTACCAAATTTCATACAGCTAGGTGAAACCCAAAGTTGGGGCTACTCTGTAGGGGGCGCTATCGAGCCAAAATGTCATGCACATATTGGACACCCCAATAATACTGGAATTTTCACCACGATTGAATTTTGTGCCAAATTTCAAAAGATTCCCAGTATCCCAAGCACCTCCTTTTTGCGATGAAACTGGTTCGATAATAATAATAATAATAATTAAAGCTGCAAGCAGCATTGATCGGGCCCTCGCAACGTCACACACGTCGAGGGTACTGGCAGGACTCTGGTTGATGCGGCAATGCATTTCTGTGACCATCATACACTTCGTGCACAAGTTAGATGATATTTCCTGCGTCGACCAGCAGCATAGCAAGACCATGTTGCCAGGTCTTAAGCCTCAAATGTTTTGAGTGTACCTCCGATACAATCATAAATGTAAGCCTGCTAAGATCATTAAGAAAATGAATGTGTGAATGTGCTTCAGTATTTGTAACATAACAGACTGTCAGGTTACTGGGATGGAGTTTAACTCCTTGCAGTGTCCTGCTGATTGTATTTGGACTTACATGAAAGTTAACAGAACAGCAGTGTCATTTGTTTTTACTTGAACACTTTAATTTGACACTGTTTTCATTTTAAGCTCTTCTGTAACTTTAGATTGTAGTGTGAAGCATTCATTGTAACATTTAACCTGATTCTCATGTAGAAGCTCTAGACAGATCATTTATACTAATGCCCACTGACATGGTTTGAAAAACACTGTTGATTAACTTTTGTTCTCCAAGCATCTTAGTTTGCACATATTTAGATCAGAGAAGTCTTTTTCTCATGGTGTGCCCACAAACCCTGTTTGGGCCGCTGTTATTAAAGAATTCAGTTTACGTCCGTGGTTGCCAGTAGGTGGCGCTATGACTATGAGTTAATATTGGCATGCAGAAGTCCTAAAATCACGACAGCAATCAAGCATGTCAAGTTTGGGGCAGTTTTGACAAAGTAAGGTTGAGTTACAAAAGCTTGATGGATGATGGCGAATCATGTAAAATTGCCGCTACACCAAGTTCATGTTATCCGATGAAACATCAAGCTTTTAGTAACTTTTAATAGTAAAGGTCTTTAGGTTGTTCTGACCAAATTCTAAGCTGATCGGATTATTTCCCTAGGAGGAATTCGTAGTGCAGCACCTGGAAAAGGAAATAAAACCACAAGAAATTCATACATAATTCAAAATGGCTGACTTCCGGTTGGGTTTAGAGCATGAACCCCTAAGACTTTTTGTTAAGTCTACATGTGATACATCTGCTTACAAAATTTTATACAGCTAGGTGAAACGTACTGTGAGGGCTGCATCGTCAAAAAATTGTAGGGGGCGCTATCGAGCCAACTTGCCGCTCTGAAGCATTAAAATCAGATCAGATAACTACATTCAGGATTTTAAATGTGTGTGACAAGTTTGGTTACGTTTTGAATATTTTTAGCCCCTCAAAAACACTTTTGTTTTTCGTGGCGAAGAATGCATCGCCACGGCAACGGCCTTTCACGAAACAACAACCTTTGAGTAACTTTTCATCACAAAGATCTTTAGATTGTACTGATCAAATTTGAAGTCGATCTGATTAATTCCCTAGGAGGAGTTCGTTAAAGTAGAGCGCCTGGAAATGTCTAAAATGACACTAGAAATTAATACAAATTTCAAAATGGCTGACTTCTGGTTGGGTTTAGGGCATGGCCCCAAGAGACTTTTATTTAAGTCCACATGTGATACATGTGCCTACCAAATTTTGTTAATCTATGTGAAACGTACTGCGAGGGCTGCTTCGTCGAAATTTTGTAGGGGGCGCTATTGAGCCGATTTAACACTCTGATTGAATAAAATCATATTATAGAACTACATTTTGGCCTTGTGATCTGTGTGTCAAGTTTGCTTGTGTTTCGAGCTTTTTTAACCTCTCCAAATGACCATCGTTTTTCACGGCGAAGACTGCGTTACCACGGCAACGGCGTTCGATGAAACATCAAAAGCTTAGAGAACTGGCATTATGAACTTCTTACATTTGTGTGGAACAAATTTGATGTTGATCTGATTTTCCAACTTAGAGAAACAAGCCAAAGTATAAAGACTTTAACTTACTGTTGCCAGTAGGTGGCGCTATGACTATGATTCAAAATTGGCTTGCAGATGTCTTCAGGCCTGGAGTTTAATCAAACATGTGAAATCTGGTAAAGATCTGATAATGCAGAGTCGAGTTACATCAGTTTATTCGTTCATGGCGAAGGATCGAAATTCGCAGAGCCGCCACGTCGCCACGCTTCGACAACTTCCTACAATTTTCACAATGAAGCATTATCAAGGTCTTAAGGCTTTTGTGACAAAATTTGAGAAGGATCTGATTAATCTGTGAGCAGTAGGGTGTCAAAGTACACAACCTATGACTTCCTGTTGCCACTTGGTGGCGCTATTACTATGATTCAAAATTGTCATATAGATGTGTTCAGGGTCAGGATGTTATGACATATGAGAAATTTGGAGCAGATTAGGCAATGTACAGCCGAGTTACAACAACTTCCTGTTTCATGGCGAATGGTGTTTTTTTGCCGCCACGCCACGGACACATAGTTCGATAACTTTTTGATCTTTGAGTATCGTTTCACTGCCAAGGTCTCAAGAGCATACTGACCAAATCTGAAGGCAATCGGGTTTAATCTCTAGGAGGAGTTTGTTAAAGTACGGCGCCTTGAAACGGTCCAAAAACGTCATAAAATTCAAAATGGCCGACTTCCTGTTTGGTTTAGGATATACCTCCTTTTGACTTTTTTGTACGTCCCATCACGTTCCACATACCAACCAAATTTCATACAGCTAGGTGAAACCCAAAGTTGGGGCTACTCTGTAGGGGGCGCTATGGAGCCAAAATGTCATGCCGCAGCTGGACACCCCAATAATACTGGAATTTTCACCACGATTGAATTTTGTGCCAAATTTCAAAAGATTCCCAGTATCCCAAGCACCTCCTTTTTGCGATGAAACTGGTACGATAATAATAATAATAATAATTAAAGCTGCAAGCAGCATTGATCGGGCCCTCGCAACGTCACACACGTCGAGGGTACTGGCAGGACTCTGGTTGATGCGGCAATGCATTTCTGTGACCATCATACACTGCATGCACAAGTTAGATGATATTTCCTGCGTCGACCAGCAGCATAGCAAGACCATGTTGCCAGGTCTTAAGCCTCAAATGTTTTGAGTGTACCTCCGATACAATCATAAATGTAAGCCTGTTAAGATCATTAAGAAAATGAACGTGTGAATGTGCTTCAGTATTTGTAACATAACAGACTGTCAGGTTACTGGGATGGAGTTCAACTCCCTGCAGTGTCCTACTGATTGTATTTGGACTTACATGAAAGTTAACAGAACAGCAGTGTCATTTGTTTTTACTTGAACACTTTAATTTGACACTGTTTTCATTTTAAGCTCTTCTGTAACTTTAGATTGTAGTGTGAAGCATTCATTGTAACATTTAACCTGATTCTCATGTAGAAGCTCTAGACAGATCATTTATACTAATGCCCACTGACATGGTTTGAAAAACACTGTTGATTAACTTTTGTTCTTCAAGCATCTTAGTTTGCACATATTTAGATCAGAGAAGTCTTTTTCTCATGGTGTGCCCACAAACCCTGTTTGGGCCGCTGTTATTATAGAATTCTGTTTACGTCCGTGGTTGCCAGTAGGTGGCGCTATGACTATGAGTTAATATTGGCATGCAGAAGTCCTAAAATCACGACAGCAATCAAGCATGTCAAGTTTGGGGCAGTTTTGACAAAGTAAGGTTGAGTTACAAAAGCTTGATGGATGATGGCGAATCATGTAAAATTGCCGCGACACCAAGTCCATGTTATCCGATGAAACATCAAGCTTTTCGTAACTTTTAATCATTAAGGTCTTTAGGTTGTTCTGACCAAATTCTAAGCTGATCGGATTATTTCCCTAGGAGGAGTTCGTAGTGCAGCACCTGGAAAAGGAAATAAAACCACAAGAAATTCATACAAAATTCAAATTGGCTGACTTCCGGTTGGGTTTAGAGCATGGACCCCTAGACTTTTTTTTAAGTCTACATGTGATACACCTGCTTACTTAATTTCATACATCTAGGTGAAACGTACTGCGAGGGCTGCATCGTCGAAATATTGTAGGGGGCGCTATCGAGCCGAGTTGCCACTCTGAAGCATTAAAATCACATCAGATAACTACATTCAGGATTTTAAATGTGTGTGACAAGTTTGATTTTGTTTTGAGTATTTTTAGCCCCTCAAAAACACCTTTGTTTTTTATGGCGAGGAATGCATCGCCACGGCAACAGCATTTCACGAAACAACAAGCTTTGAGTAACTTTTAATCACAAAGGTCTTTAGATTGTTCTGACCAAATTCTAAGTTGATCTGATTAGTTCCCTGGGAGGAGTTCGTTAAAGTAGAGCGCCTGGAAATTGCAAAAACGACACTAGAAATTCAGACTAAATTCAAAATGGCTGACTTCCGGTTGGGTTTCGGGCATGGCTCCAAGAGACTTTTATTTAAGTCCACATGTGATACATGTGCCTACCAAATTTTGTTAATCTATGTGAAACGTACTGCGAGGGCTGCTTTGTCGAAATTTTGTAGGGGGCGCTATTGAGCCGATTTAACACTCTGATTGAATAAAATCATATTATAGAACTACATTTTGGCCTTGTGATCTGTGTGTCAAGTTTGCTTGTGTTTCGAGCTTTTTTAACCTCTCCAAATGACCATCGTTTTTCACGGCGAAGACTGCGTTACCACGGCAACGGCGTTCGACGAAACATCAAAAGCTTAGAGAACTGGCATTATGAACTTCTTACATTTGTGTGGAACAAATTTGATGTTGATCTGATTTTCCAACTAAGAGAAACAAGCCAAAGTATAAAGACTTTAACTTACTGTTGCCAGTAGGTGGCGCTATGACTATGATTCAAAATTGGCTTGCAGATGTCTTCAGGCCTGGAGTTTAATCAAACATGTGAAATCTGGTAAAGATCTGATGATGCGGAGTCGAGTTACATCAGTTTATTCGTTCATGGCGAAGGATCGAAATTCGCAGAGCCGCCACGTCGCCACGCTTTGACAACTTCCTACAATTTTCACAATGAAGCATTATCAAGGTCTTAAGGTTTTTGTGACAAAATTTGAGAGGGATCCGATTAATCTGTGAGCAGTAGGGTGTCAAAGTACACAACCTATGACTTCCTGTTGCCACTTGGTGGCGCTATTACTATGATTCTAAATTGTCATATACATGTGTTCAGGGTCAGGATGTTATGACATGAGAAATTTGGAGCAGATTAGGCAATGTACAGCCGAGTTACAACAACTTCCTGTTTCATGACCAATGGTGTTTTTTTGCCGCCACGCCACGGACACATAGTTCGATAACTTTTTGATCTTTGAGTATCGTTTCACTGCCAAGGTCTCAAGAGCATACTGACCAAATCTGAAGGCAATCGGGTTTAATCTCTAGGAGGAGTTTGTTAAAGTACGGCGCCTTGAAACGGTCCAAAAACGTCATAAAATTCAAAATGGCCGACTTCCTGTTTGGTTTAGGATATACCTCCTTTTGACTTTTTTGTACGTCCCATCACGTTCCACATACCTACCAAATTTCATACAGCTAGGTGAAACCCAAAGTTGGGGCTACTCTGTAGGGGGCGCTATAGAGCCAAAATGTCATGCCGCAGCTGGACACCCCAATAATACTGGAATTTTCACCACGATTGAATTTTGTGCCAAATTTCAAAAGATTCCCAGTATCCCAAGCACCTCCTTTTTGCGATGAAACTGGTACGATAATAATAATAATAATAATAATAATAATAATAATAATAATAATAATAATAAAAAACATTAGAATAACAATAGGTCCTCCGCTCCGACTACGTCGGTGCTCGGGCCCTAATAATAATAATAATAAAAAACATTAGAATAACAATAGGTCCTCCGCTCCGACTACGTCGGTGCTCGGGCCCTAATAATAATAATAAAAAACATTAGAATAACAATAGGTCCTCCGCTCCGACTACGTCGGTGCACGGGCCCTAATAATAATAATAATAAAAAACATTAGAATAACAATAGGTCCTCCGCTCCGACTACGTCGGTGCTCGGGCCCTAATAATAATAATAATAATAATAATAATAAAAAACATTAGAATAACAATAGGTCCTCCGCTCCGACTACGTCGGTGCTCGGGCCCTAATAATAATAAAAAACATTAGAATAACAATAGGTCCTCCGCTCCGACTACGTCGGTGCTCGGGCCCTAATAATAATAATAATAATAATAATAATAAAAAACATTAGAATAACAATAGGTCCTCCGCTCCGACTACGTCGGTGCTCGGGCCCTAATAATAATAATAATAATATTAAAGCTGCAAGCAGCATTGATCGGGCCCTCGCAACGTCACACACGTCGAGGGTACTGGCAGGACTCTGGTTGATGCGGCAATGCATTTCTGTGACCATCATACACTGCATGCACAAGTTAGATGATATTTCCTGCGTCGACCAGCAGCATAGCAAGACCATGTTGCCAGGTCTTAAGCCTCAAATGTTTTGAGTGTACCTCCGATACAATCATAAATGTAAGCCTGTTAAGATCATTACGAAAATGAACGTGTGAATGTGCTTCAGTATTTGTAACATAACAGACTGTCAGGTTACTGGGATGGAGTTCAACTCCCTGCAGTGTCCTGCTGATTGTATTTGGACTTACATGAAAGTTAACAGAACAGCAGTGTCATTTGTTTTTACTTGAACACTTTAATTTGACACTGTTTTCATTTTAAGCTCTTCTGTAACTTTAGATTGTAGTGTGAAGCATTCATTGTAACATTTAACCTGATTCTCATGTAGAAGCTCTAGACAGATCATTTATACTAATGCCCACTGACATGGTTTGAAAAACACTGTTGATTAACTTTTGTTCTCCAAGCATCTTAGTTTGCACATATTTAGATCAGAGAAGTCTTTTTCTCATGGTGTGCCCACAAACCCTGTTTGGGCCGCTGTTATTATAGAATTCTGTTTACGTCCGTGGTTGCCAGTAGGTGGCGCTATGACTATGAGTTAATATTGGCATGCAGAAGTCCTAAAATCACGACAGCAATCAAGCATGTCAAGTTTGGGGCAGTTTTGACAAAGTAAGGTTGAGTTACAAAAGCTTGACGGATGATGGCGAATCATGTAAAATTGCCGCGACACCAAGTCCATGTTATCCGATGAAACATCAAGCTTTTAGTAACTTTTAATCGTTAAGGTCTTTAGATTGTTCTGACCAAATTCTAAGCTGATCGGATTATTTCCCTAGGAGAAGTTCGTAGTGCAGCACCTGGAAAAGGAAATAAAACCACAAGAAATTCATACAAAATTCAAATTGGCTGACTTCCGGTTGGGTTTAGAGCATGGACCCCTAAGACTTTTTTTTAAGTCTACATGTGATACACCTGCTTACTTAATTTCATACATCTAGGTGAAACGTACTGCGAGGGCTGCATCGTCAAAATATTGTAGGGGGCGCTATCGAGCCGAGTTGCCACTCTGAAGCATTAAAATCACATCAGATAACTACATTCAGGATTTTAAATGTGTGTGACAAGTTTGATTTTGTTTTGAGTATTTTTAGCCCCTCAAAAACACCTTTGTTTTTCATGGCGAGGAATGCATCGCCACGGCAACGGCATTTCACGAAACAACAAGCTTTGAGTAACTTTTAATCACAAAGGTCTTTAGATTGTTCTGACCAAATTCTAAGTTGATCTGATTAGTTCCCTGGGAGGAGTTCGTTAAAGTAGAGCGCCTGGAAATTGAAAAAACGACACTAGAAATTCAGACCAAATTCAAAATGGCTGACTTCCGGTTGGGTTTAGGGCATGGCCCCAAGACACTTTTATTTAAGTCCACTTGTGATACATGTGCCTACCAAATTTTGTTAATCTATGTGAAACATACTGCGAGGGCTGCTTCGTCGAAATTTTGTAGGGGGCGCTATTGAGCCGATTTAACACTCTGATTGAATAAAATTATATTATAGAACTACATTTTGGCCTTGTGATCTGTGTGTCAAGTTTGCTTGTGTTTCAAGCTTTTTTAACCTCTCCAAATGACCATCGTTTTTCACGGCGAAGACTGCGTTACCACGGCAACGGCGTTCAACGAAACATCAAAAGCTTAGAGAACTGGCATTATGAACTTCTTACATTTGTGTGGAACAAATTCGATGTTGATCTGATTTTCCAACTAAGAGAAACAAGCCAAAGTATAAAGACTTTAACTTACTGTTGCCAGTAGGTGGCGCTATGACTATGATTCAAAATTGGCTTGCAGATGTCTTCAGGCCTGGAGTTTAATCAAACATGTGAAATCTGGTAAAGATCTGATGATGCGGAGTCGAGTTACATCAGTTTATTCGTCCATGGCGAAGGATCGAAATTCGCAGAGCCGCCACGTCGCCACGCTTCGACAACTTCCTACAATTTTCACAATGAAGCATTATCAAGGTCTTAAGGCTTTTGTGACAAAATTTGAGAGGGATCCGATTAATCTGTGAGCAGTAGGGTGTCAAAGTACACAACCTATGACTTCCTGTTGCCACTAGGTGGCGCTATTACTATGATTCTAAATTGTCATATACATGTGTTCAGGGTCAGGATGTTATGACATATGAGAAATTTGGAGCAGATTAGGCAATGTACAGCCAAGTTACAACAACTTCCTTTTTCATGGCGAATGGTGTTTTTTTGCCGCCACGCCACGGACACATAGTTCGATAACTTTTTGATCTTTGAGTATCGTTTCACTCCCAAGGTCTCAAGAGCATACTGACCAAATCTGAAGGCAATCGGGTTTAATCTCTAGGAGGAGTTCGTTAAAGTACGGTGCCTTGAAACGGTCCAAAAACGTCATAAAATTCAAAATGGCCGACTTCCTGTTTGGTTTAGGATATACCTCCTTTTGACTTTTTTGTACGTCCCATCACGTTCCATATACTTACCAAATTTCATACAGCTAGGTGAAACCCAAAGTTGGGGCTACTCTGTAGGGGGCGCTATAGAGCCAAAATGTCATGCTGCAGCTGGACACCCCAATAATACTGGAATTTTCACCACGATTGAATTTTGTGCCAAATTTCAAAAGATTCCCAGTATCCCAAGCACCTCCTTTTTGCGATGAAACTGGTACGATAATAATAATAATAATAATAATAATAATAATAATAATAATAATAATAAAAAACATTAGAATAACAATAGGTCCTCCGCTCCGACTACATCGGTGCTCGGGCCCTAATAATAAAAAACATTAGAATAACAATAGGTCCTCCGCTCCGACTACGTCGGTGCTCGGGCCCTAATAATACTTTTGTTTTATATAGCGCTTTTCTAAGTACCCAAAGAGGCTTTACATAGGGGAGAGTCAAACAGAACAAACAAAACGAAGCAAAACAAAACAAAACAAACAAAGTTTGTATGTGCAAGGTATGTGCAACATACCTTGGCAAATAAACGGCTCTGATTCTGATTCTGAAAAGACACAGGACTATACGATCATGACGTACCACCTGTGTATCCAGTTCAACAGGATCAAGGAAAGTGTGGAAATGCACTGACCTGTACAGTTGGGCACTATAAAAGCTTTCCTGACAGTCCCTGAAAATGTGTCAAACATCACAGCCACACAATATCTGGATATTAAAATAATAGGTCTAGAGCAAAGACAGAAACTGGAGCCCTGTACCCAGCTGCAACCAATCACAGCATCTCTTACACTCTGTCGGATACTGTCATTGGGTCTTGAGGTTAATGATTTGGTGCTTTGTCAAATCAGATTTATTATCTGAGCATGGATTAATTTGTCAGTATTGTGCAGCCCATTAAAGCACTACCAAGCAAAGCCTTAATTAGAAGAACGTTAATTGCAGTGATTACCAGCCTCCTCTTGAGGCGTCGTGAATGGGCGGAGGAGCAGGAATCGGCACCAAGTTTTGGGAGTGACGCAAATTAAGCGTTTGGAGAAGTCACACACTGCGACAGTATGTGGAGCCTCGCACTCGTCGTGTTCAAGATGTGATTTCCTATAGCCTGGACAAAATTACTGAGTGATTGCTCAAGTGTTGTTCACATAGATAATGTTCTGTGCGGAAAATCGCAACAAATTAAATTATTCCTACTAGTATTGTATTGGAGGGCTGGAAGCGAGTGCAACCACAATCTCATGTCGAAGACACACAGACAACCCAAACACACAGTCAGCTCTGTAGGCAGCACGAGTTGCTGCTTGTCTTTGACACTGATATGCATACGCAATCAGATGAAAGACTGGAAGACTGTGTTTGGACTTAAGGGCAGAGCTGAGATACAGACGCCAGAAGCACGTTACCTTATCTCAACCTCTGTTCAATGTCGTCTTCCTGTGGGCTGATCCCATACAGTAATGCTTCTCTGCAATGACATTTTGCAATTAAAGCTGAAGACGCAAGCTCTGGTGCTGTTGTTAAGCTAGTCTCTGTTTCCAATTTACATTATGCTGCTTTTCATACAGCCCCAGTCAGACCTTGATTCAGAAACCCAGCAGCGGCTTGTAATTTAGTAGGTGCGTCCATTAAGGAATAATATCAGATTGCTGCTGCTGGAAGGATGCAGGAAGCGGTTACTTCATAGCCAGCATGGACAGGAGGAATGATTACAATGACCAAAGTCTTGTCAACATACAAATAACATGTGAATTGCCCTTCATTTTTGTTTTGGCCACTTGGAGGCAGCGCAACAAACAGAAAACACAACATCAATACAATAACATATTCACTCTTCTTTCAGCTTTGTTTTGGCCTCCACCAACTGAGAAAAATATTTGTCTCTTTAGTCACTGGATGGTCAACTTTCTTTGTCGGCTAGTTGTTAACTTTTTCTCTCTGTTGTTTTTTGCTGGGCAGGCAGCGTGTTGTTGGTTTATAAGAGCCTTTTTTCCCAAATCAGCTGCAGAGTCAGGTAATAATTTTCTGTGGGGTCGTCATTGCAAGTGACACCATTAACATCATCCATGCATTTCATCCATTGTTAGTGCAGATGCGCTTAAAGTGGCAAAATATAAAACAAAAACATCCAATAATTGCAGTGTGCTTAGGTAGAGGATCTGTTTATAGTTGAAGAAAAATTCACTCCCATGTCATCCTCTTAATACCCGACAGTGTCTTGTAAAATGTCCTAAAAATGTCCAAGAACTCAGAAATGCTCTTTACTAGTTGTGGGCACAAAGTTTCTCCACCGTAAGTGTCATAACAGGATGTTTAATTGAGCAAAAACTTAATTTTACAAGTTTGTAATTGAACCAGAGTTTGACCTAAACACCATTATAGCTGCAATTTTACAGACAAACAGCTTCCTCTTTCTAGTCATGTCTTGCACATATTGCTTTCATACTGGGAAGCCATATTTCTCTCTTTTCGTGCATGGAAAATATATTCTAAATCTTTCTTGTGTACCATTCACAGTTTCCTTGGGCAACGCACTTAGTCATTTAGGTGTGAAAGAAAGAAATGTGTTTGTATGTACTGTATATGTGTGATGATCTACAAGTAGGGCAGGTCAATGGGCTGCCTCAAACAAGCTGACCAATCAGGATCTTTTTCTTCATTTTAAAGTGAGAGCAGCTTTTCTGGGAAACATATTGATTCAGGCCTTGTGAAGCCATCCATCTTACACCAACGGGCTCGGCTTCTGAGATTGCTGCTTGTATTTAAGCAGTTGATAGCCATCACATGAGATATAACAAATCGATTGTAGACAGTGTTATGGAATATAATTCATGGCTTTGAGCGCACCCAACAGTTAGCTATAATTAAGCAGGCTTATTTGCAAATTGAAGGCTGGTGTGCTCACTCACGATCCCCTGAGATAAATGGAGATGGATGTGTGTAGGCGGTGGAGGGGTAGACGGTGCACAGGGAGGTCAGGTGTTTCCTCAGTGGAAAACCTGTCAGTTACGTTTAATTGACAGGTTGCTTGTTTCAGTGCACACTCGAAGTTGCTTTCCTTTCAGATGTGTCCACTTGTTTTGCTGACAATTGTGAAAACTAATTCTAGATTTTGACCTTTGGCGTGATAACATGACGACTAATCTAATATGATAAACATATTGGCAAACTATTGCCTATTTTACATCCAGCAGGCGAAAAAGTAACAATTACATTAATTTGGAGTCATGTTTCTAGACACCTGACAAGTAATCACTTTCCATTGAGCTTTGTTTTAGACCCCGACAACTCCTGAAGAAAATGTCTGCCCCTTTAGCTGCCAAATGCTCCATATGGTCACCATATTGTTGTTAACTTTGTCTTTCTGCCGTTTGGGGCTGTGCAGGTAAGTATTTTATCAGAGCTTTTCTGCTGAACAATAGCTGCTGTTTCGGCAGAAAACAAGATTGATAAGAATTGTAAAAATTAACCAAGACTGTTAAGTTGTGGGCCATAAAAGCAAAACATAAATAATGCCAAAATGCTCCATAGAACTAGGAGGTCAACGATTTTTGATTCTTTGTCAAAATCGATCAAAATGAGCATTCAGTTTCAACCTTCGAAGTAAAAAGCAAGACTGGCAAAAAAAAACTTGGTCGCTGCCGGAGATGGAGATGGGGAAACAATCCTCCTGCTTCCCTGAAGTCATCGGTGTGGCAACAGTTTGCTTTCCCCCGTGAGTTATGTAAACATCAAACATGTTGTTGACCGAATACCTACAGATTGTTGGCTGCATAAAATTTAAAGGCTGCAGCAACCAATGGAGCTGTCCCCACAGAGAAGAACAGTGCTTAGTGAACTTTTGGGCGAATTTCAGCCTCGGCCGCACTATGTCCACTTAAAATCGATTGTGTCTATGTCATGGCTTTGTACAGTATGTGGGCGACAGGCATGTGGACGCCAACAGGGACTACATGGTGCATTCAGGTTTACCTCGTAAACTCTGAGAAACTTAAGCTGTAAATTACTCTCCTTATTTTTTGGGAACAGTTTGTTTCCAATTGACTTGTGAAATAACTTGATGTTATTACATATTCAATACATTTTTCTTATTCAATCATATAGTGACAAACACAGTAATTTCCCCCCCCATTGTTTAAATACTATTGATATCTGCAGTTTTTAACAGCAACAACAAAGTCTCAAAATTGCACTAAACCAAAGTGGATGAGTAACAAAACTTTTAGAGCTTAGAAACCTCTTCTAATGTTTCTCTGATTCGTCAAGGAGATGGTGCCACACAAAGTGTCCCTCTTGAGCCTATTGAATGAGCTGGTGAGGCTGGTCCACAGGGAGCACTTGCTGTGTTTTAGGTCTGAATGGCAGACCTCTCCAGAACACATGATTACAATGTCGCTTGCCTGCTGCAGGTTGATGATTAGCTGCTACAAAGCGTAGTTGTAGCATGGCCATTAGTCATAGTGAAGGAATCTGATCAGGCCACTGTCTTTGCTTTACCTCATGTCCAGTGCTGGAATATTGTTTCCTCTTTGCTGAATTTCATTCAGCAACCATTACTGTATGTAATCGGACTTCAGCAATGCAGCAGAAGCCCTTTGTCCTTTTAGCCAGGCTATTCTTATTCACTGTTTGTACTTGGTGATGGGCAAAAATACATCAAAATGTATTTTGATACAAAATACCCCTCAAATACATGTATTAAAATAAAATACAAAATACTGGTGCCAGAAAATGTAACAAAATACAATACATGTATTTTGGATTTAAAATATAGGAAATACTTATTTCTGGATTTTCCATTTTCTCACAATTTGGTATAGCAGAGCATTCAGGTTTGGGCTATATAATGTACACAAAGCTCTGGTGAACCCCACAAAAAGGAAGAACAGTCACAGAATGTCAGTGTAACTAAGCAAAGCTAATAGACAACAACTTGATTGATTATGTCAGGAGACAGTCAGCTGTCTCCTGACTTTCACCCAGGAGACAGCTGTCCATGTCCCGAGTGAAACCAAAAGTCAACTCCCAAGTCAACTTGTTTTATCTTATTAGTTAAAACTTACACATAATTAGCTAGCCTCACCTAGGTAAGTTATTTAGCAAGCATACTTATTTTATGTAAAAAACATACTGTACTTATTTTAACCCAAACCACAATTTTTTCCAAAACCTGAATATGAAGTTGTATTAATTAATAAATGGAAAGCAAAGTTATATTTGTCTCCTCCCCTTTTCTTTTCTGATCCGAAAAATTATCCGAACCGTGACTCAAGAACCGTGATCCGAACCAGACCGTGAGGTTTGTGATCCGTTACACCCCTAATGTCGCATCAACCACCTGAAAAGCAGACAATAATATCTGCGTTTTTTTAAACGGGCTGCAAGGAGACCATCATCAGCCTGCATGCGGATCCCGATAAATGGGCCAGACGTTTCTGACTTCCCATATCAAGAGGCTCTGGAAATGTTCTTCCAGAAGCCCAGAAAAATACACTGCAGTGACAAAAGCTGCACACTTTGTGGATAATTGTCATAAAAAGAAATGTTCCGATGTTTAGTTAAATGTACAGTTCAAATAATTGTTCAGTTGTTATATTGACTGCTGTCATTAAAAGAAACACATGAACACCATGATTCCTTTAAGTGTTTGTGTCGGTGTCCGCCTGTCAATGTTGTAATTTACCTTTGCCCAGTAGTCAATTTTAAAGAATTCAGCATGAACCTCCATACACTAGCTGTTGGTGCCAACGTTACTAGCTCTTCTCCTGCAGATTTCAACATGGATTTCGTTGTTCATAGTGTAGCATCATCAGGGACAGAAACTAGAAAGCATAATGCAAATGTCCTGATTGCATACATTTACTCACTATTGGCCAATAATGATAAGCAGCGCACTATGATGGTTAAAATGTTTAATTAATATACGGTTCACTTGCTAGCAGAACCATGTGTGGGGGATCTGTACGGATCACAGATCAACGGATCAACTATAGTCCATTACACTACTAGGCGCTCGTCTGCACCATTGTGAGTACAAGTGATCCCATTTAGGCCATTTCCCTGGAGAGGCCACTCAAACTCTAACGCTCTGCTGAGCATCTGCTGTAAGTGAAATGTTTACCCTGTGAAAGACAATCCACAGCGGTTTATACTGGGTGCTTTACTGCCAAATTCCTCCAAAACCCACTGCTCTTACTCATTTACTCTTTAACATTTCTGACACGTCAAATTACTCTTTACTATAGTGCTCTTAATTTCAGTTTGTATACCACTGTATAATTAAAATTATTTTTTGGGCGCAGACACGTTCAGTGGGACAAGTAGATATTTGATCTGATCCAGGCAGTCGTTCTGGTTGTGAGGTTTTACAACAATTAGTTGACGGAATAAAATTGTCAGTTCCAAATGTTCCATGAGAATAATAACTGTCAGTTATCGTAACTGCCCATAGGGTTGATCATAAAAGGAGGAAGGTTGTGAAAGGTCCCAGCGAGAGATAAATATTTGATGGAGATTTTAATAAAAGGCTTAACAAGCTGAATTATTGAGGGGACAAGTCTTGAGTGAACTGCACCCAGAGCTAAACGGGTGTATGTTTAATTATTCAGCTGGTCGCATTTAGCACCAAAAAAATCCTCATCAAGCTAACAAGTTGGACGACCTCCTGACTCCTTCCCAGAACCCTTCATCTAGGAGTGAAATACTTCTGTTCGCTGTCAGGTATTGATTCAGGAAAAAGCTGTGACAGATAGATGAGCCATGCTTTTTGGGTACTGTGAAAGTCTATAGTTGAAGTAAATTTGTCATATCGTTTTCCACAACAATCATGAAGGGGATAATGAAACAACTGTAACAGCAAGGGGACAAAAAGCCTTGAAGTTCATTTTATAGACACATATTGACTGCTGTAAGTGACCAGTCAGCATTACAACAATGGGTCAAAAGCCAACAATGGCCTTCAAGTGTCTCACAAAGTAAGAAGTAGTGGTAAGCTAGTGGGTTTGAGAACAGCAGAAATTCAACAGACATGAAATGACAACATCTTACATATACTCAATGTACGTAGGAACCTCTAACTGTAGGCTGAGGGATCTTAAAACTCCTAAATACTCAGAGCAAGGGTGTGTAAATAGGGAAATAATAAATAAAAGCCCAAACAAGAAATCCAGAAGGTGCTGCAGCTATTTGTTTAATTTATCTTATCACAGATATATAAGAGTCATTCTGTGTTTACCTTTACTACAGTAGAGCTGCTCAGTCCCCAATCTGTTTAATGGGTTGAATGATTGTGTAAGAAAACTATTGTCCAACTCTGCTCTCTACAGAGCGTTATAGCATCTTTCAGCTTATCGTTTCGGTTTTACGGCCCTGTAACTGTCTGTTGTGGTTCAGGCTCCCCACTCTTGTTAACTTTCATTCCCGCAGTAGCAGACAGCTGTCAGTGAAAATGCTCTTATACGATAAACCCATTAAAAGCTACCAGCCCAGCATCAAACAAAATACAAACACCAACATCGATTAGCTGGTGAAATTAGTGGAGCTTTTAGCAGCTAGAGATCAAGATTTTTTTTTAATTTTCCCAGAAGTTGGTGGAGACCATAGAAGAGCCCAAAAAAAAAGTGAATATCAGACATTTGTCAGATTACAAGCAACAGGACTCAAAATATCTGCTATTCTGTTAGCTGTATCAACTTTACATTTTTTGCTTCTTGTTGAGTTCAGTAAAAACTTCAGCTTTAAAACGTTACGATTAATATTGCTTATAACAACGTATCAAATACAAATGTGAAAACAATGTGACAAAGGTGCTGCTCAGAGTGATGAACCTACAGAATCTGAGGCTTCCCTCAGCTCTATGGAGCTTTAAAGACATTTTCAGCTCATTGTTTAGCTGTCTGACTCATAACTTTAGTGTTTTCGTTCACTCTCACTGCTCTCATAGTATTTTCAGCGAAAAAGCTCTAAAAACCCACGATAAACCAGCTGCTCAGAACCAAACAGCAGACAGACAGTTAGCAACCAGCTGGTGGACATAGTGGAGTATTTACAGTAACAGCTAAAGAGTCATATATCTCCCTTGAAAGCTGGTGGAGACCTAAAGCAGAGCTGAAAGAGAATATTGGAGTTACATTTGCCCAAAAGAAAGAGTAGGTCAAGCTGGTGAGGTGAGACAACACTGACATCCTTCCAGTTGATACTGGAACGTGTTAGCAAACAGTTGCTTATTTACACATTTAGCAGTTATAGAGCAACATTATCATTCATTTAGAGTTGTGTTTCCGCCCAATGGCTAAGTACTGCATGGTATAAAAGTGTGACTTTCATTCACCTTGTCAAGTTGTTAGTACTTTCTCTCACACTTCTAGCAAGATAATTCCAAGCAGCCATCTACCAAAGTGATTAAAATTCAGAAACACACTTTCCATTATAAGGCCCTCTAGATGATGTCAACATAATCAATAATGCCATTACATTTCAATTAGCCTCAATCATGCTGAGTTTATTAGGTTAACACTGCAATAATATCCCTCAATAAAATCAAGCAATCCTTTTTGAAAGTCAAGGGATGTACCTGCCTCCTGCAATCTACACGTCAATGTGCTCTTTACCATCCTTTTGAAATCTTTAATGACATCTAAGTGCATGAGTATCTTTTCCTGTAACATCTCTTATACCTTTCCGTTTCTCCCCTTCATCAGCCACAGTGATGAATCTGTGAGCTAACTCACTCTGACCAAACATCATTTTATATCGCAGAAGGGCCAGTATTTGGAAATCTTCCAGGTAATTCAGAAGAGCAGGCTTGATTGTGGCATCAAATATGCTGCAGACAGGCCGATCATAAATGTGGAAGTTTTATATCACCCTAAAACTTTGCTTGGACACATATTTACTGATGCTTTACTGCTTGTACAGCTTTTGAATGTACATCGGACCCTTCGCTGCCATCAAAAAGAAAACTTTACCAAAGTTTTCAGAAGGCAGTTTTTAAGGAGGGTACGTCACACGGAGAACACAATCTACTTTGATCATAACATCTGTGCTGTAGTACTTCTGTTTCTTGTTATGTCATGGGAGCAGCTGAATACTTTCTGTGAGAGCTTCTAACCAGGACGGGGTGTTCTCCTTGTTTATCTACCACAGTTTCTCGCTGGCGTGAAAGGGCTGTCGGTTAATTTTTAATTTCATCCTTTGAAACACATCAGTAAAGTGGGTTTCCTAATTAACCCTGTTGCCTATGCAGATTGAGGCAAGAGACGGCCTAAAACAACACAAGCCTCCAAAGTGTTGTCTGTTTTATTAAGTCCTAGTTCCATCACCTAAATCTTCACCATCGCCACCCCCCTGCGGCAACATAAACATTCTCCAGCAAAAAGAAAATCCAAACATTGTTAGTTTCATTGGTCAAAAACAGAAAAACACCCACATAACATGAGGAGGTTTACTTCAGTGAACAATCTCTTTCTTTTTTCTGTATTCCCTCCTTTGGTCCCTCTGCTGTGAGTTTGCCTTTTTCATCCCCCTTCATCCTCCTTCACGTCTGACAGCAGAAATAACAGGCCTGATGATGGCTGCATATCTGCAGTGTGAATGGCCCACCTCAGCCCATTGACATTGGGTAGAAGACATTGCTTTACATTATCTTGTTATCGGCTATTTGGGAATTGAATAGAGCTGACTGCAAAGCTGAGAGGAGTTATACAGTAATCATGCTGCCAGATTCTATTCATTTTGTGTTCCAGGGAGCATGATGCACAGCATTTCAATCCTTCCCAAAAGTGCTGAAGACAACGTGTTGAAAGGTGACATTTTTTCTTTGTTGTCAATCTGCTGCAGGTGAAAAGAATATTTCATCAAAAGGCTTTTTTGAATTATGTTGAGTTTTTTTTTTTTTTTTTTTTTGCAAAGTTGCTGGAGGAGGAGACGGTTTGTCACCCTGCTGTAGATGTTTTTAAATTGATACATTAAAAGGCTGGAAACAACATACATAGGTTAATCAGCATCAATCAACATTGGCTCAAGTTAGTACTGTTTAGAAGACCTTTTTTTACCCATTTATACAACGGTCAAAGAGAAACGTGCACATAATGAGTGGTCTTGAATATTATTCCATTCTATTAGGTATACTGTATATGATCTGCCAAGGTGGACTGTGGCTTTGAAGCCTCGAGTTTGGCATATAGGCTGTCGCCATCTTGGTTTTTGAGTGGAGCTAAGTTGAACCGAACGCTAAATAAGACATTTTCAGGCAACCAAAGAGGTTACAATCAACTGTCCGAAACTGAGCTAAAAAGCAAGCTGTTCAAGCAAAAGTTCAAGTTGTAATACAAAAACGCCTGTCAATCAAAAGGTAGCCACGCCCCAAAGCATACACTGCTTTACTAGCAATTAAGACCATAAACTCATGTTCACAATGTTTACTGAGGTTATAAATGAAGTGAGAAGTAGGGTCATCTTCTATATAATCAGATTTAATTTGCAAATAGAGGAGTTGCCCCCTGATGGCCATTAGAAATAATGCAAGTTTAAGGCACTTCCACATTGGGTTGTTGGAGGTTGTCACCTGCTGCTAATAAATCTGAGATTGTGAGTTTACTATTGGACAAAGTCAATTGTCAGTTATGTGTAAACTGGTCGTTTTTAAAGCCTGTGTTCTTGAAGCCTTCTTGGAGTTGATTTTGTTTTAAAACATTCGTATTTTTCCCAGTTTTTTCTTGTCTCAGTAACAGCCACCAAATTTTATGATTTTGATGTCAGGCTGAACATTAGTGTCCTTATATCAGTGCACTCTTTTACTGTACATTTCTACTGTACATTGATCAGTACACACCTTTTATTTATTTTCTTTCTTTTACTTGTTTAGAAGTATGCCTGGATGAAAAAGAATCCCCAGCTGTATACATATTTGTCGATATGACTTTGAGACAGAAGACTGTGGTTCTTTGAAGAGTCAAATTGTACACATACTGTACCCCTGCTGCTGCAATGAAAATCACAAGCTGATCACTCAAAGCCTCCGAAGGTTACTTTTTCATTGCAACAAGGAAGAACCTTAAACTAATGGTAGGACAAAAACAGTCTGTTTACTTGGCCTTTTGAATTGTGGGAAGGCACAGTAGGTCTCATCCTTTTTACTGCTAAGTCACTGCTACAGACAGGGATTCTGTTGCTTTCATGCAATCTCACGTTGGTTTAGTTTAGTTTTTAAATATTAGATTATCAGCATTTAAAGCTTTACAAATGTCAGTTCAGGAAAATGTAAGCTAAAAAAGATTTATTTAAATCCTCACCGCTGGATGTGACTGCATTTTACTCGGCAAGTCATTGCATCTCATACTTTCCGTCAAAGTTTAATATGACTACATTTTCTTGAAATCCTCTAATTTAGTGCTGCTGCACTTAAAGGAATAGTTTGACCTTTTGGGAAATATGCTTACTCGCTTTCTTGCCAAGAGTTAGATCAGAGGATTGATACCACTCTCATGTCTGTATGCCAAGTATGAAGCTATAAGCAGTTAGCTTAGTTTAGCACAGACAACAGGGGGAAACAGTTAGCATAACACAATCCTCCCACCAACACCTCTAAGATAAGCTTGTCAGCCACTGGCTGTATAGCTTCATAGTTATCGTACAGATTTGAAAGTGGTATTGTTCTTCTCATCAAAAAATAAGCAAATTTCAGCGAAATGTGGAACTACTTCCTTCAAAATCTAAAGAGGTACCTATTAGATTGATGAAAGACTACGAGGTAATTTCACTAACGAGGAAATGCTGTGGTCCCAATAAGAATGTGCATTGTAATACTATATTCAGAATTGAGCAGGAGAACAATATACGGATATTGCTAGCTGCCCCTCCCCCACACTCTCGCCAACAAATTCAAATGTGACCTCCTTTAAGTGCTTTGCTTGAATAAAAGGTTGCATTTACCAGGTGTACACTCTCCAATGTGATTAACTTGTTGTTTTCCATGTATCATTGCTTTGATTTTCTCATTACTTGATACCTGCTGACCATAAATAAAGCAGAGACAAATGGAAATCGAACCAATGGTGGAATGTTGGAATAGATTGAAATTCGCTAAAATTAACACTTAAGATATTAGATTCATTAGAAATAAATGTAGCAATACAATCATGGTTTTGGCAAAGGTTTCCAAATAAGCCTAATGTCCACAGAATATTATTACATTTAGCTGCGTTTTTTAGGTACCAAAGGGATGTTTCATGAAGCCTGATTACCAGTTAAAAACACATTAACTACCAAAGTCACACTTTTAAAAATATGAACTGATAAGAAGTTATCTAACAAAAGATATACAACTTTAAAGGAGACTCACCAATAGTTGATGCAATAAGAATATCACACAAAATGAATATACAAATTGTTGCAAATAAATTGAGCATAGATCAATAGAGCAATGTGTACTGAAGAAATGCGAGTACCGATTTTTTACCGGTTTTGAGAATGATCAGACAGTGTAATACTGCCCTTGTTCATCTCAACAAAGCTCCTGCTTTCTCAGTTATCATCAGTGGAAGCTGAGATTCTTTGAAATAAAGGGAAGCCCTGGGAGGGAGGAATAGTGAGTGGCACCTGCCACAGATAAGAATCAAAACCAAAGGTGGGGGATTCCGACTGAGTGACATCTGAAAACTGAACACAAACCAGACACCGCATGAAGACTGACACACTACACAAGGTGAGTTGATATTCACTCAGCAGCTTCGTTTGAGGTTCCCAGCCTGTTCCTTAGTGCATACTTAACAGTATGCAAAATAGCTGTGTGTTTATGTTTGTATGTGTGCGTGCGCGCGCTGGCACGTAATCGTTTCCATGTGGATATGAATAAAAGATTAAAACGCTGCCTGTGTTCCTCGTTCTCAATTCATCCGATTTTATCTTTGTTTGGTTTATAGCAAACGGACAAAGCATATGGAAAAAGTCATCGTCAATCTCAGCTTCGCGCAACCACATACTGTTGCTTCAATAATACGCCTCATATTTCAATTTCATTCTCAAACAAACTGCAGAGATTGCTTTTTTATTTGCAACGTTTGGTATTTTGCTGCACAAAAACCCCTCAAGGGACTCGATCAGTGCTGCTTTACTACAAAAACGAGTTATGATTTACATCATTTAGTAAAGAGCTGATTTTGTCAAAGACAAAAGGAGCTGTAAGTGATTTGGCATGACTGTCGTTCCCAGAAAAAAATGACAGCATCAGCCGTTTGTTGAAATGACCATAAACTTATAAGGGAACTCTAGCTATACATGTCTAAGTCTGTTTACAGGTATTGGATACTACTGCATATCAGTGGAGACACCAGGAAGTTGGCAAATCAAAAAACACATAAATTAATGTTTTTGTAAGGGTGACTTAACATTTCTGAAAAGTGCTCACTAATGATGACAGGCTCATCAGAAAGCTTATATGGGCCAATTACAAATTACTTTTTGATTGACATGTTGGGTTTGCCGTGGGTGGCAACACTTGATGTTAGATTTGTTAGAGACATGGTTGAACAGAGAAACATGGTTAACTGAAACTCATGAGGTGGGGATTTATGTTTTGCCACATTGATTGTATTTCACATTGGTTGGTT